>NC_083722.1:132534862-132891699 GCF_028564815.1 Eubalaena glacialis | reverse complement strand
ACCCTTTCCCGATCACACGGCGTACCATCTTCTGGGTTTCCCACACATGTTTTCGATGTAGGAAGATGCCCTTGAACCTGGAGATTTGGGACCCACGGCATGGGTACCACGCAGTAGGACTTTAAAGGGTCTGCGTTTGCTCACCCAAGCTCACCAATCCTCTCAGCCCCAAGAGTGTCCAGCCTCATGTCCTCATCCAGCTGTGGGTCTAGATATGGTCAATCCAGGTTGCATCAGAGCCCCTGAACGGATTTTGTAAGAATTTCTCTCTCTTTCACTGTCTTTGTTTTATGGGGTTTTTTTTAAGTAATCTATTTTTATAATGGGGTTTAGCTGCTTTTCACTGCTGTGTTTATGCCGCTTTACACCCTCTTGATGCACTTCCAGAGAGAGATCAATACATAGGTTTTAAGACTCTTACTCGTCAGATATATTCTTGGGCGGTGAATAGGGGCTGTTGAGTCCAGTTCACTGAGCAGGGAGTAGGTCTTGTCTATTACATATTTGGCTTGTGGAACGGTATCTGAGCTAATTTCAAACCCTTGTTTTATGCATCACCCCACCTCACCTTTCCCGTTAAGCAGCCATAGTGTGTTTTCTAAATGTGTGACTCTGTTCTGTTTTGTAATTCCGTTCAAGTGTAGCGATTTTGACATTCCCTCTATAAGTGATATCTTAGGATAAGTGTCTTTTTCTCTGTGACTTATTTCACTGAGAGTCATCGTACCTAAATCCACTCATCCTGCTGCTACTAGCCTTATGACATTGATTTCATGGCTGAGTGATATTCCATTGTGCCTAAGTACCACAACTTCTTTATCCATTTTTCGCTTTCCTGGGATATTGAAGGTGTACCGAAGTGGAGGTTCTTGGAAACAGAGCAGCCCTAAACTTTGGGGTGCCTGTGTCTTGTTGATTTTTAGGTTTCCCGATTTATACGCCCATGAGTGGAAGTGCCCTATGCTCTCTAAGCTGTGCTTATTACATGTTTCAGGACACACCGTACACTTCTCCAGAGTGGCTGCTGGCAATTTACAGCCCGCCCATCAGCGTAGCAAGGCTCCCATGTCTCCATGGCCTGTCCTGCATTTCTGGTTTTTACACTTTTTTCAGCATGGCCCTTTTGACCGATGGCAAGCGAGACTTCTTTGTAGCGCTGATTTGCCTTTCGGGCTTGCCTGGTTGGCCAAAAAGGGCGTATGCGTTTTTTCCTGAATATATTCAGGAAAAAACGCATACGCCCTTTTTGGCCAAGGGCATCATTGTCAACGCTTTGCCGCTTTTCATGTGCTTTCAAGGCGAGTCGAGTCTGCCTCCTGAAACCTGTTTCCTGCAATTCTGCCTTGCTTTCAAATCCTCTTCGTTGCCTTCCCTCAATATATTTGTGGACGAGAGTTATCATTTATAACTCTGCAGGTTTGTGAGTTGCAGTGCCCCTGAGCTCCATTTGTCAACTCGCTTTTTTGGGAGCTGGCCGCCAAAGCGCAGGATTGCTTCAGGCCGTATTCTGGTTCCGGGGGGCAGGCTGAGCCTGTGGTTCATTCTTCTTCCTGATGGGAAAATAGAGTGACCTGTGCCTGTCCCAACACCTAGAGCTAGTCTCTCATTGGTTCCCCGTCTTCCCGTTCATCCTCAGGCCAAATTGCGACCTGTCCGAAACAGGAGGTTCAAGGTGCAGATTCTCCAAGTAGGGAGATTGTTAGTAGAGCGGCTGGAATGGCGAACCCGAGCACAAGGAGAGGAGAAATGAGGTGCGTTTGAGAACCCTTTCCCGATCACACGGTGTACCATCTTCTGGGTTTCCCACACATGTTTTCGATGTAGGAAGATGCCCTTGAACCTGGAGATTTGGGACCCACGGCATGGGTACCACGCAGTAGGACTTTAAAGGGTCTGCGTTTGCTCACCCAAGCTCACCAATCCTCTCAGCCCCAAGAGTGTCCAGCCTCATGTCTCATCCAGCTGTGGGTCTAGATATGGTCAATCCAGGTTGCATCAGAGCCCCTGAACGGATTTTGTAAGAATTTCTCTCTCTTTCACTGTCTTTGTTTTATGGGGTTTTTTTTAAGTAATCTATTTTTATAATGGGGTTTAGCTGCTTTTCACTGCTGTGTTTATGCCGCTTTACACCCTCTTGATGCACTTCCAGAGAGAGATCAATACATAGGTTTTAAGACTCTTACTCGTCAGATATATTCTTGGGCGGTGAATAGGGGCTGTTGAGTCCAGTTCACTGAGCAGGGAGTAGGTCTTGTCTATTACATATTTGGCTTGTGGAACGGTATCTGAGCTAATTTCAAACCCTTGTTTTATGCATCACCCCACCTCACCTTTCCCGTTAAGCAGCCATAGTGTGTTTTCTAAATGTGTGACTCTGTTCTGTTTTGTAATTCCGTTCAAGTGTAGCGATTTTGACATTCCCTCTATAAGTGATATCTTAGGATAAGTGTCTTTTTCTCTGTGACTTATTTCACTGAGAGTCATCGTACCTAAATCCACTCATCCTGCTGCTACTAGCCTTATGACATTGATTTCATGGCTGAGTGATATTCCATTGTGCCTAAGTACCACAACTTCTTTATCCATTTTTCGCTTTCCTGGGATATTGAAGGTGTACCGAAGTGGAGGTTCTTGGAAACAGAGCAGCCCTAAACTTTGGGGTGCCTGTGTCTTGTTGATTTTTAGGTTTCCCGATTTATACGCCCATGAGTGGAAGTGCCCTATGCTCTCTAAGCTGTGCTTATTACATGTTTCAGGACACACCGTACACTTCTCCAGAGTGGCTGCTGGCAATTTACAGCCCGCCCATCAGCGTAGCAAGGCTCCCATGTCTCCATGGCCTGTCCTGCATTTCTGGTTTTTACACTTTTTTCAGCATGGCCCTTTTGACCGATGGCAAGCGAGACTTCTTTGTAGCGCTGATTTGCCTTTCGGGCTTGCCTGGTTGGCCAAAAAGGGCGTATGCGTTTTTTCCTGAATATATTCAGGAAAAAACGCATACGCCCTTTTTGGCCAAGGGCATCATTGTCAACGCTTTGCCGCTTTTCATGTGCTTTCAAGGCGAGTCGAGTCTGCCTCCTGAAACCTGTTTCCTGCAATTCTGCCTTGCTTTCAAATCCTCTTCGTTGCCTTCCCTCAATATATTTGTGGACGAGAGTTATCATTTATAACTCTGCAGGTTTGTGAGTTGCAGTGCCCCTGAGCTCCATTTGTCAACTCGCTTTTTTGGGAGCTGGCCGCCAAAGCGCAGGATTGCTTCAGGCCGTATTCTGGTTCCGGGGGGCAGGCTGAGCCTGTGGTTCATTCTTCTTCCTGATGGGAAAATAGAGTGACCTGTGCCTGTCCCAACACCTAGAGCTAGTCTCTCATTGGTTCCCCGTCTTCCCGTTCATCCTCAGGCCAAATTGCGACCTGTCCGAAACAGGAGGTTCAAGGTGCAGATTCTCCAAGTAGGGAGATTGTTAGTAGAGCGGCTGGAATGGCGAACCCGAGCACAAGGAGAGGAGAAATGAGGTGCGTTTGAGAACCCTTTCCCGATCACACGGTGTACCATCTTCTGGGTTTCCCACACATGTTTTCGATGTAGGAAGATGCCCTTGAACCTGGAGATTTGGGACCCACGGCATGGGTACCACGCAGTAGGACTTTAAAGGGTCTGCGTTTGCTCACCCAAGCTCACCAATCCTCTCAGCCCCAAGAGTGTCCAGCCTCATGTCTCATCCAGCTGTGGGTCTAGATATGGTCAATCCAGGTTGCATCAGAGCCCCTGAACGGATTTTGTAAGAATTTCTCTCTCTTTCACTGTCTTTGTTTTATGGGGTTTTTTTTAAGTAATCTATTTTTATAATGGGGTTTAGCTGCTTTTCACTGCTGTGTTTATGCCGCTTTACACCCTCTTGATGCACTTCCAGAGAGAGATCAATACATAGGTTTTAAGACTCTTACTCGTCAGATATATTCTTGGGCGGTGAATAGGGGCTGTTGAGTCCAGTTCACTGAGCAGGGAGTAGGTCTTGTCTATTACATATTTGGCTTGTGGAACGGTATCTGAGCTAATTTCAAACCCTTGTTTTATGCATCACCCCACCTCACCTTTCCCGTTAAGCAGCCATAGTGTGTTTTCTAAATGTGTGACTCTGTTCTGTTTTGTAATTCCGTTCAAGTGTAGCGATTTTGACATTCCCTCTATAAGTGATATCTTAGGATAAGTGTCTTTTTCTCTGTGACTTATTTCACTGAGAGTCATCGTACCTAAATCCACTCATCCTGCTGCTACTAGCCTTATGACATTGATTTCATGGCTGAGTGATATTCCATTGTGCCTAAGTACCACAACTTCTTTATCCATTTTTCGCTTTCCTGGGATATTGAAGGTGTACCGAAGTGGAGGTTCTTGGAAACAGAGCAGCCCTAAACTTTGGGGTGCCTGTGTCTTGTTGATTTTTAGGTTTCCCGATTTATACGCCCATGAGTGGAAGTGCCCTATGCTCTCTAAGCTGTGCTTATTACATGTTTCAGGACACACCGTACACTTCTCCAGAGTGGCTGCTGGCAATTTACAGCCCGCCCATCAGCGTAGCAAGGCTCCCATGTCTCCATGGCCTGTCCTGCATTTCTGGTTTTTACACTTTTTTCAGCATGGCCCTTTTGACCGATGGCAAGCGAGACTTCTTTGTAGCGCTGATTTGCCTTTCGGGCTTGCCTGGTTGGCCAAAAAGGGCGTATGCGTTTTTTCCTGAATATATTCAGGAAAAAACGCATACGCCCTTTTTGGCCAAGGGCATCATTGTCAACGCTTTGCCGCTTTTCATGTGCTTTCAAGGCGAGTCGAGTCTGCCTCCTGAAACCTGTTTCCTGCAATTCTGCCTTGCTTTCAAATCCTCTTCGTTGCCTTCCCTCAATATATTTGTGGACGAGAGTTATCATTTATAACTCTGCAGGTTTGTGAATTGCAGTGCCCCTGAGCTCCATTTGTCAACTCGCTTTTTTGGGAGCTGGCCGCCAAAGCGCAGGATTGCTTCAGGCCGTATTCTGGTTCCGGGGGGCAGGCTGAGCCTGTGGCTCATTCTTCTTCCTGATGGGAAAATAGAGTGACCTGTGCCTGTCCCAACACCTAGAGCTAGTCTCTCATTGGTTCCCCGTCTTCCCGTTCATCCTCAGGCCAAATTGCGACCTGTCCGAAACAGGAGGTTCAAGGTGCAGATTCTCCAAGTAGGGAGATTGTTAGTAGAGCGGCTGGAATGGCGAACCCGAGCACAAGGAGAGGAGAAATGAGGTGCGTTTGAGAACCCTTTCCCGATCACACGGTGTACCATCTTCTGGGTTTCCCACGCATGTTTTCGATGTAGGAAGATGCCCTTGAACCTGGAGATTTGGGACCCACGGCATGGGTACCACGCAGTAGGACTTTAAAGGGTCTGCGTTTGCTCACCCAAGCTCACCAATCCTCTCAGCCCCAAGAGTGTCCAGCCTCATGTCTCATCCAGCTGTGGGTCTAGATATGGTCAATCCAGGTTGCATCAGAGCCCCTGAACGGATTTTGTAAGAATTTCTCTCTCTTTCACTGTCTTTGTTTTATGGGGTTTTTTTTAAGTAATCTATTTTTATAATGGGGTTTAGCTGCTTTTCACTGCTGTGTTTATGCCGCTTTACACCCTCTTGATGCACTTCCAGAGAGAGATCAATACATAGGTTTTAAGACTCTTACTCGTCAGATATATTCTTGGGCGGTGAATAGGGGCTGTTGAGTCCAGTTCACTGAGCAGGGAGTAGGTCTTGTCTATTACATATTTGGCTTGTGGAACGGTATCTGAGCTAATTTCAAACCCTTGTTTTATGCATCACCCCACCTCACCTTTCCCGTTAAGCAGCCATAGTGTGTTTTCTAAATGTGTGACTCTGTTCTGTTTTGTAATTCCGTTCAAGTGTAGCGATTTTGACATTCCCTCTATAAGTGATATCTTAGGATAAGTGTCTTTTTCTCTGTGACTTATTTCACTGAGAGTCATCGTACCTAAATCCACTCATCCTGCTGCTACTAGCCTTATGACATTGATTTCATGGCTGAGTGATATTCCATTGTGCCTAAGTACCACAACTTCTTTATCCATTTTTCGCTTTCCTGGGATATTGAAGGTGTACCGAAGTGGAGGTTCTTGGAAACAGAGCAGCCCTAAACTTTGGGGTGCCTGTGTCTTGTTGATTTTTAGGTTTCCCGATTTATACGCCCATGAGTGGAAGTGCCCTATGCTCTCTAAGCTGTGCTTATTACATGTTTCAGGACACACCGTACACTTCTCCAGAGTGGCTGCTGGCAATTTACAGCCCGCCCATCAGCGTAGCAAGGCTCCCATGTCTCCATGGCCTGTCCTGCATTTCTGGTTTTTACACTTTTTTCAGCATGGCCCTTTTGACCGATGGCAAGCGAGACTTCTTTGTAGCGCTGATTTGCCTTTCGGGCTTGCCTGGTTGGCCAAAAAGGGCGTATGCGTTTTTTCCTGAATATATTCAGGAAAAAACGCATACGCCCTTTTTGGCCAAGGGCATCATTGTCAACGCTTTGCCGCTTTTCATGTGCTTTCAAGGCGAGTCGACTCTGCCTCCTGAAACCTGTTTCCTGCAATTCTGCCTTGCTTTCAAATCCTCTTCGTTGCCTTCCCTCAATATATTTGTGGACGAGAGTTATCATTTATAACTCTGCAGGTTTGTGAATTGCAGTGCCCCTGAGCTCCATTTGTCAACTCGCTTTTTTGGGAGCTGGCCGCCAAAGCGCAGGATTGCTTCAGGCCGTATTCTGGTTCCGGGGGGCAGGCTGAGCCTGTGGCTCATTCTTCTTCCTGATGGGAAAATAGAGTGACCTGTGCCTGTCCCAACACCTAGAGCTAGTCTCTCATTGGTTCCCCGTCTTCCCGTTCATCCTCAGGCCAAATTGCGACCTGTCCGAAACAGGAGGTTCAAGGTGCAGATTCTCCAAGTAGGGAGATTGTTAGTAGAGCGGCTGGAATGGCGAACCCGAGCACAAGGAGAGGAGAAATGAGGTGCGTTTGAGAACCCTTTCCCGATCACACGGTGTACCATCTTCTGGGTTTCCCACGCATGTTTTCGATGTAGGAAGATGCCCTTGAACCTGGAGATTTGGGACCCACGGCATGGGTACCACGCAGTAGGACTTTAAAGGGTCTGCGTTTGCTCACCCAAGCTCACCAATCCTCTCAGCCCCAAGAGTGTCCAGCCTCATGTCTCATCCAGCTGTGGGTCTAGATATGGTCAATCCAGGTTGCATCAGAGCCCCTGAACGGATTTTGTAAGAATTTCTCTCTCTTTCACTGTCTTTGTTTTATGGGGTTTTTTTTAAGTAATCTATTTTTATAATGGGGTTTAGCTGCTTTTCACTGCTGTGTTTATGCCGCTTTACACCCTCTTGATGCACTTCCAGAGAGAGATCAATACATAGGTTTTAAGACTCTTACTCGTCAGATATATTCTTGGGCGGTGAATAGGGGCTGTTGAGTCCAGTTCACTGAGCAGGGAGTAGGTCTTGTCTATTACATATTTGGCTTGTGGAACGGTATCTGAGCTAATTTCAAACCCTTGTTTTATGCATCACCCCACCTCACCTTTCCCGTTAAGCAGCCATAGTGTGTTTTCTAAATGTGTGACTCTGTTCTGTTTTGTAATTCCGTTCAAGTGTAGCGATTTTGACATTCCCTCTATAAGTGATATCTTAGGATAAGTGTCTTTTTCTCTGTGACTTATTTCACTGAGAGTCATCGTACCTAAATCCACTCATCCTGCTGCTACTAGCCTTATGACATTGATTTCATGGCTGAGTGATATTCCATTGTGCCTAAGTACCACAACTTCTTTATCCATTTTTCGCTTTCCTGGGATATTGAAGGTGTACCGAAGTGGAGGTTCTTGGAAACAGAGCAGCCCTAAACTTTGGGGTGCCTGTGTCTTGTTGATTTTTAGGTTTCCCGATTTATACGCCCATGAGTGGAAGTGCCCTATGCTCTCTAAGCTGTGCTTATTACATGTTTCAGGACACACCGTACACTTCTCCAGAGTGGCTGCTGGCAATTTACAGCCCGCCCATCAGCGTAGCAAGGCTCCCATGTCTCCATGGCCTGTCCTGCATTTCTGGTTTTTACACTTTTTTCAGCATGGCCCTTTTGACCGATGGCAAGCGAGACTTCTTTGTAGCGCTGATTTGCCTTTCGGGCTTGCCTGGTTGGCCAAAAAGGGCGTATGCGTTTTTTCCTGAATATATTCAGGAAAAAACGCATACGCCCTTTTTGGCCAAGGGCATCATTGTCAACGCTTTGCCGCTTTTCATGTGCTTTCAAGGCGAGTCGAGTCTGCCTCCTGAAACCTGTTTCCTGCAATTCTGCCTTGCTTTCAAATCCTCTTCGTTGCCTTCCCTCAATATATTTGTGGACGAGAGTTATCATTTATAACTCTGCAGGTTTGTGAATTGCAGTGCCCCTGAGCTCCATTTGTCAACTCGCTTTTTTGGGAGCTGGCCGCCAAAGCGCAGGATTGCTTCAGGCCGTATTCTGGTTCCGGGGGGCAGGCTGAGCCTGTGGTTCATTCTTCTTCCTGATGGGAAAATAGAGTGACCTGTGCCTGTCCCAACACCTAGAGCTAGTCTCTCATTGGTTCCCCGTCTTCCTGTTCATCCTCAGGCCAAATTGCGACCTGTCCGAAACAGGAGGTTCAAGGTGCAGATTCTCCAAGTAGGGAGATTGTTAGTAGAGCGGCTGGAATGGCGAACCCGAGCACAAGGAGAGGAGAAATGAGGTGCGTTTGAGAACCCTTTCCCGATCACACGGTGTACCATCTTCTGGGTTTCCCACGCATGTTTTCGATGTAGGAAGATGCCCTTGAACCTGGAGATTTGGGACCCACGGCATGGGTACCACGCAGTAGGACTTTAAAGGGTCTGCGTTTGCTCACCCAAGCTCACCAATCCTCTCAGCCCCAAGAGTGTCCAGCCTCATGTCTCATCCAGCTGTGGGTCTAGATATGGTCAATCCAGGTTGCATCAGAGCCCCTGAACGGATTTTGTAAGAATTTCTCTCTCTTTCACTGTCTTTGTTTTATGGGGTTTTTTTTAAGTAATCTATTTTTATAATGGGGTTTAGCTGCTTTTCACTGCTGTGTTTATGCCGCTTTACACCCTCTTGATGCACTTCCAGAGAGAGATCAATACATAGGTTTTAAGACTCTTACTCGTCAGATATATTCTTGGGCGGTGAATAGGGGCTGTTGAGTCCAGTTCACTGAGCAGGGAGTAGGTCTTGTCTATTACATATTTGGCTTGTGGAACGGTATCTGAGCTAATTTCAAACCCTTGTTTTATGCATCACCCCACCTCACCTTTCCCGTTAAGCAGCCATAGTGTGTTTTCTAAATGTGTGACTCTGTTCTGTTTTGTAATTCCGTTCAAGTGTAGCGATTTTGACATTCCCTCTATAAGTGATATCTTAGGATAAGTGTCTTTTTCTCTGTGACTTATTTCACTGAGAGTCATCGTACCTAAATCCACTCATCCTGCTGCTACTAGCCTTATGACATTGATTTCATGGCTGAGTGATATTCCATTGTGCCTAAGTACCACAACTTCTTTATCCATTTTTCGCTTTCCTGGGATATTGAAGGTGTACCGAAGTGGAGGTTCTTGGAAACAGAGCAGCCCTAAACTTTGGGGTGCCTGTGTCTTGTTGATTTTTAGGTTTCCCGATTTATACGCCCATGAGTGGAAGTGCCCTATGCTCTCTAAGCTGTGCTTATTACATGTTTCAGGACACACCGTACACTTCTCCAGAGTGGCTGCTGGCAATTTACAGCCCGCCCATCAGCGTAGCAAGGCTCCCATGTCTCCATGGCCTGTCCTGCATTTCTGGTTTTTACACTTTTTTCAGCATGGCCCTTTTGACCGATGGCAAGCGAGACTTCTTTGTAGCGCTGATTTGCCTTTCGGGCTTGCCTGGTTGGCCAAAAAGGGCGTATGCGTTTTTTCCTGAATATATTCAGGAAAAAACGCATACGCCCTTTTTGGCCAAGGGCATCATTGTCAACGCTTTGCCGCTTTTCATGTGCTTTCAAGGCGAGTCGACTCTGCCTCCTGAAACCTGTTTCCTGCAATTCTGCCTTGCTTTCAAATCCTCTTCGTTGCCTTCCCTCAATATATTTGTGGACGAGAGTTATCATTTATAACTCTGCAGGTTTGTGAATTGCAGTGCCCCTGAGCTCCATTTGTCAACTCGCTTTTTTGGGAGCTGGCCGCCAAAGCGCAGGATTGCTTCAGGCCGTATTCTGGTTCCGGGGGGCAGGCTGAGCCTGTGGTTCATTCTTCTTCCTGATGGGAAAATAGAGTGACCTGTGCCTGTCCCAACACCTAGAGCTAGTCTCTCATTGGTTCCCCGTCTTCCCGTTCATCCTCAGGCCAAATTGCGACCTGTCCGAAACAGGAGGTTCAAGGTGCAGATTCTCCAAGTAGGGAGATTGTTAGTAGAGCGGCTGGAATGGCGAACCCGAGCACAAGGAGAGGAGAAATGAGGTGCGTTTGAGAACCCTTTCCCGATCACACGGTGTACCATCTTCTGGGTTTCCCACGCATGTTTTCGATGTAGGAAGATGCCCTTGAACCTGGAGATTTGGGACCCACGGCATGGGTACCACGCAGTAGGACTTTAAAGGGTCTGCGTTTGCTCACCCAAGCTCACCAATCCTCTCAGCCCCAAGAGTGTCCAGCCTCATGTCTCATCCAGCTGTGGGTCTAGATATGGTCAATCCAGGTTGCATCAGAGCCCCTGAACGGATTTTGTAAGAATTTCTCTCTCTTTCACTGTCTTTGTTTTATGGGGTTTTTTTTAAGTAATCTATTTTTATAATGGGGTTTAGCTGCTTTTCACTGCTGTGTTTATGCCGCTTTACACCCTCTTGATGCACTTCCAGAGAGAGATCAATACATAGGTTTTAAGACTCTTACTCGTCAGATATATTCTTGGGCGGTGAATAGGGGCTGTTGAGTCCAGTTCACTGAGCAGGGAGTAGGTCTTGTCTATTACATATTTGGCTTGTGGAACGGTATCTGAGCTAATTTCAAACCCTTGTTTTATGCATCACCCCACCTCACCTTTCCCGTTAAGCAGCCATAGTGTGTTTTCTAAATGTGTGACTCTGTTCTGTTTTGTAATTCCGTTCAAGTGTAGCGATTTTGACATTCCCTCTATAAGTGATATCTTAGGATAAGTGTCTTTTTCTCTGTGACTTATTTCACTGAGAGTCATCGTACCTAAATCCACTCATCCTGCTGCTACTAGCCTTATGACATTGATTTCATGGCTGAGTGATATTCCATTGTGCCTAAGTACCACAACTTCTTTATCCATTTTTCGCTTTCCTGGGATATTGAAGGTGTACCGAAGTGGAGGTTCTTGGAAACAGAGCAGCCCTAAACTTTGGGGTGCCTGTGTCTTGTTGATTTTTAGGTTTCCCGATTTATACGCCCATGAGTGGAAGTGCCCTATGCTCTCTAAGCTGTGCTTATTACATGTTTCAGGACACACCGTACACTTCTCCAGAGTGGCTGCTGGCAATTTACAGCCCGCCCATCAGCGTAGCAAGGCTCCCATGTCTCCATGGCCTGTCCTGCATTTCTGGTTTTTACACTTTTTTCAGCATGGCCCTTTTGACCGATGGCAAGCGAGACTTCTTTGTAGCGCTGATTTGCCTTTCGGGCTTGCCTGGTTGGCCAAAAAGGGCGTATGCGTTTTTTCCTGAATATATTCAGGAAAAAACGCATACGCCCTTTTTGGCCAAGGGCATCATTGTCAACGCTTTGCCGCTTTTCATGTGCTTTCAAGGCGAGTCGAGTCTGCCTCCTGAAACCTGTTTCCTGCAATTCTGCCTTGCTTTCAAATCCTCTTCGTTGCCTTCCCTCAATATATTTGTGGACGAGAGTTATCATTTATAACTCTGCAGGTTTGTGAATTGCAGTGCCCCTGAGCTCCATTTGTCAACTCGCTTTTTTGGGAGCTGGCCGCCAAAGCGCAGGATTGCTTCAGGCCGTATTCTGGTTCCGGGGGGCAGGCTGAGCCTGTGGTTCATTCTTCTTCCTGATGGGAAAATAGAGTGACCTGTGCCTGTCCCAACACCTAGAGCTAGTCTCTCATTGGTTCCCCGTCTTCCCGTTCATCCTCAGGCCAAATTGCGACCTGTCCGAAACAGGAGGTTAAAGGTGCAGATTCTCCAAGTAGGGAGATTGTTAGTAGAGCGGCTGGAATGGCGAACCCGAGCACAAGGAGAGGAGAAATGAGGTGCGTTTCAGAAACCTTTCCCAATCACACGGTGTACCATCTTCTGGGTTTCCCACGCATGTTTTCGATGTAGGAAGATGCCCTTGAACCTGGAGATTTGGGACCCACGGCATGGGTACCACGCAGTAGGACTTTAAAGGGTCTGCGTTTGCTCACCCAAGCTCACCAATCCTCTCAGCCCCAAGAGTGTCCAGCCTCATGTCTCATCCAGCTGTGGGTCTAGATATGGTCAATCCAGGTTGCATCAGAGCCCCTGAACGGATTTTGTAAGAATTTCTCTCTCTTTCACTGTCTTTGTTTTATGGGGTTTTTTTTAAGTAATCTATTTTTATAATGGGGTTTAGCTGCTTTTCACTGCTGTGTTTATGCCGCTTTACACCCTCTTGATGCACTTCCAGAGAGAGATCAATACATAGGTTTTAAGACTCTTACTCGTCAGATATATTCTTGGGCGGTGAATAGGGGCTGTTGAGTCCAGTTCACTGAGCAGGGAGTAGGTCTTGTCTATTACATATTTGGCTTGTGGAACGGTATCTGAGCTAATTTCAAACCCTTGTTTTATGCATCACCCCACCTCACCTTTCCCGTTAAGCAGCCATAGTGTGTTTTCTAAATGTGTGACTCTGTTCTGTTTTGTAATTCCGTTCAAGTGTAGCGATTTTGACATTCCCTCTATAAGTGATATCTTAGGATAAGTGTCTTTTTCTCTGTGACTTATTTCACTGAGAGTCATCGTACCTAAATCCACTCATCCTGCTGCTACTAGCCTTATGACATTGATTTCATGGCTGAGTGATATTCCATTGTGCCTAAGTACCACAACTTCTTTATCCATTTTTCGCTTTCCTGGGATATTGAAGGTGTACCGAAGTGGAGGTTCTTGGAAACAGAGCAGCCCTAAACTTTGGGGTGCCTGTGTCTTGTTGATTTTTAGGTTTCCCGATTTATACGCCCATGAGTGGAAGTGCCCTATGCTCTCTAAGCTGTGCTTATTACATGTTTCAGGACACACCGTACACTTCTCCAGAGTGGCTGCTGGCAATTTACAGCCCGCCCATCAGCGTAGCAAGGCTCCCATGTCTCCATGGCCTGTCCTGCATTTCTGGTTTTTACACTTTTTTCAGCATGGCCCTTTTGACCGATGGCAAGCGAGACTTCTTTGTAGCGCTGATTTGCCTTTCGGGCTTGCCTGGTTGGCCAAAAAGGGCGTATGCGTTTTTTCCTGAATATATTCAGGAAAAAACGCATACGCCCTTTTTGGCCAAGGGCATCATTGTCAACGCTTTGCCGCTTTTCATGTGCTTTCAAGGCGAGTCGACTCTGCCTCCTGAAACCTGTTTCCTGCAATTCTGCCTTGCTTTCAAATCCTCTTCGTTGCCTTCCCTCAATATATTTGTGGACGAGAGTTATCATTTATAACTCTGCAGGTTTGTGACTTGCAGTGCCCCTGAGCTCCATTTGTCAACTCGCTTTTTTGGGAGCTGGCCGCCAAAGCGCAGGATTGCTTCAGGCCGTATTCTGGTTCCGGGGGGCAGGCTGAGCCTGTGGTTCATTCTTCTTCCTGATGGGAAAATAGAGTGACCTGTGCCTGTCCCAACACCTAGAGCTAGTCTCTCATTGGTTCCCCGTCTTCCCGTTCATCCTCAGGCCAAATTGCGACCTGTCCGAAACAGGAGGTTAAAGGTGCAGATTCTCCAAGTAGGGAGATTGTTAGTAGAGCGGCTGGAATGGCGAACCCGAGCACAAGGAGAGGAGAAATGAGGTGCGTTTGAGAACCCTTTCCCGATCACACGGCGTACCATCTTCTGGGTTTCCCACACATGTTTTCGATGTAGGAAGATGCCCTTGAACCTGGAGATTTGGGACCCACGGCATGGGTACCACGCAGTAGGACTTTAAAGGGTCTGCGTTTGCTCACCCAAGCTCACCAATCCTCTCAGCCCCAAGAGTGTCCAGCCTCATGTCTCATCCAGCTGTGGGTCTAGATATGGTCAATCCAGGTTGCATCAGAGCCCCTGAACGGATTTTGTAAGAATTTCTCTCTCTTTCACTGTCTTTGTTTTATGGGGTTTTTTTTTAAGTAATCTATTTTTATAATGGGGTTTAGCTGCTTTTCACTGCTGTGTTTATGCCGCTTTACACCCTCTTGATGCACTTCCAGAGAGAGATCAATACATAGGTTTTAAGACTCTTACTCGTCAGATATATTCTTGGGCGGTGAATAGGGGCTGTTGAGTCCAGTTCACTGAGCAGGGAGTAGGTCTTGTCTATTACATATTTGGCTTGTGGAACGGTATCTGAGCTAATTTCAAACCCTTGTTTTATGCATCACCCCACCTCACCTTTCCCGTTAAGCAGCCATAGTGTGTTTTCTAAATGTGTGACTCTGTTCTGTTTTGTAATTCCGTTCAAGTGTAGCGATTTTGACATTCCCTCTATAAGTGATATCTTAGGATAAGTGTCTTTTTCTCTGTGACTTATTTCACTGAGAGTCATCGTACCTAAATCCACTCATCCTGCTGCTACTAGCCTTATGACATTGATTTCATGGCTGAGTGATATTCCATTGTGCCTAAGTACCACAACTTCTTTATCCATTTTTCGCTTTCCTGGGATATTGAAGGTGTACCGAAGTGGAGGTTCTTGGAAACAGAGCAGCCCTAAACTTTGGGGTGCCTGTGTCTTGTTGATTTTTAGGTTTCCCGATTTATACGCCCATGAGTGGAAGTGCCCTATGCTCTCTAAGCTGTGCTTATTACATGTTTCAGGACACACCGTACACTTCTCCAGAGTGGCTGCTGGCAATTTACAGCCCGCCCATCAGCGTAGCAAGGCTCCCATGTCTCCATGGCCTGTCCTGCATTTCTGGTTTTTACACTTTTTTCAGCATGGCCCTTTTGACCGATGGCAAGCGAGACTTCTTTGTAGCGCTGATTTGCCTTTCGGGCTTGCCTGGTTGGCCAAAAAGGGCGTATGCGTTTTTTCCTGAATATATTCAGGAAAAAACGCATACGCCCTTTTTGGCCAAGGGCATCATTGTCAACGCTTTGCCGCTTTTCATGTGCTTTCAAGGCGAGTCGACTCTGCCTCCTGAAACCTGTTTCCTGCAATTCTGCCTTGCTTTCAAATCCTCTTCGTTGCCTTCCCTCAATATATTTGTGGACGAGAGTTATCATTTATAACTCTGCAGGTTTGTGAATTGCAGTGCCCCTGAGCTCCATTTGTCAACTCGCTTTTTTGGGAGCTGGCCGCCAAAGCGCAGGATTGCTTCAGGCCGTATTCTGGTTCCGGGGGGCAGGCTGAGCCTGTGGTTCATTCTTCTTCCTGATGGGAAAATAGAGTGACCTGTGCCTGTCCCAACACCTAGAGCTAGTCTCTCATTGGTTCCCCGTCTTCCCGTTCATCCTCAGGCCAAATTGCGACCTGTCCGAAACAGGAGGTTAAAGGTGCAGATTCTCCAAGTAGGGAGATTGTTAGTAGAGCGGCTGGAATGGCGAACCCGAGCACAAGGAGAGGAGAAATGAGGTGCGTTTGAGAACCCTTTCCCGATCACACGGTGTACCATCTTCTGGGTTTCCCACACATGTTTTCGATGTAGGAAGATGCCCTTGAACCTGGAGATTTGGGACCCACGGCATGGGTACCACGCAGTAGGACTTTAAAGGGTCTGCGTTTGCTCACCCAAGCTCACCAATCCTCTCAGCCCCAAGAGTGTCCAGCCTCATGTCTCATCCAGCTGTGGGTCTAGATATGGTCAATCCAGGTTGCATCAGAGCCCCTGAACGGATTTTGTAAGAATTTCTCTCTCTTTCACTGTCTTTGTTTTATGGGGTTTTTTTTTAAGTAATCTATTTTTATAATGGGGTTTAGCTGCTTTTCACTGCTGTGTTTATGCCGCTTTACACCCTCTTGATGCACTTCCAGAGAGAGATCAATACATAGGTTTTAAGACTCTTACTCGTCAGATATATTCTTGGGCGGTGAATAGGGGCTGTTGAGTCCAGTTCACTGAGCAGGGAGTAGGTCTTGTCTATTACATATTTGGCTTGTGGAACGGTATCTGAGCTAATTTCAAACCCTTGTTTTATGCATCACCCCACCTCACCTTTCCCGTTAAGCAGCCATAGTGTGTTTTCTAAATGTGTGACTCTGTTCTGTTTTGTAATTCCGTTCAAGTGTAGCGATTTTGACATTCCCTCTATAAGTGATATCTTAGGATAAGTGTCTTTTTCTCTGTGACTTATTTCACTGAGAGTCATCGTACCTAAATCCACTCATCCTGCTGCTACTAGCCTTATGACATTGATTTCATGGCTGAGTGATATTCCATTGTGCCTAAGTACCACAACTTCTTTATCCATTTTTCGCTTTCCTGGGATATTGAAGGTGTACCGAAGTGGAGGTTCTTGGAAACAGAGCAGCCCTAAACTTTGGGGTGCCTGTGTCTTGTTGATTTTTAGGTTTCCCGATTTATACGCCCATGAGTGGAAGTGCCCTATGCTCTCTAAGCTGTGCTTATTACATGTTTCAGGACACACCGTACACTTCTCCAGAGTGGCTGCTGGCAATTTACAGCCCGCCCATCAGCGTAGCAAGGCTCCCATGTCTCCATGGCCTGTCCTGCATTTCTGGTTTTTACACTTTTTTCAGCATGGCCCTTTTGACCGATGGCAAGCGAGACTTCTTTGTAGCGCTGATTTGCCTTTCGGGCTTGCCTGGTTGGCCAAAAAGGGCGTATGCGTTTTTTCCTGAATATATTCAGGAAAAAACGCATACGCCCTTTTTGGCCAAGGGCATCATTGTCAACGCTTTGCCGCTTTTCATGTGCTTTCAAGGCGAGTCGACTCTGCCTCCTGAAACCTGTTTCCTGCAATTCTGCCTTGCTTTCAAATCCTCTTCGTTGCCTTCCCTCAATATATTTGTGGACGAGAGTTATCATTTATAACTCTGCAGGTTTGTGAATTGCAGTGCCCCTGAGCTCCATTTGTCAACTCGCTTTTTTGGGAGCTGGCCGCCAAAGCGCAGGATTGCTTCAGGCCGTATTCTGGTTCCGGGGGGCAGGCTGAGCCTGTGGTTCATTCTTCTTCCTGATGGGAAAATAGAGTGACCTGTGCCTGTCCCAACACCTAGAGCTAGTCTCTCATTGGTTCCCCGTCTTCCCGTTCATCCTCAGGCCAAATTGCGACCTGTCCGAAACAGGAGGTTCAAGGTGCAGATTCTCCAAGTAGGGAGATTGTTAGTAGAGCGGCTGGAATGGCGAACCCGAGCACAAGGAGAGGAGAAATGAGGTGCGTTTGAGAACCCTTTCCCGATCACACGGCGTACCATCTTCTGGGTTTCCCACGCATGTTTTCGATGTAGGAAGATGCCCTTGAACCTGGAGATTTGGGACCCACGGCATGGGTACCACGCAGTAGGACTTTAAAGGGTCTGCGTTTGCTCACCCAAGCTCACCAATCCTCTCAGCCCCAAGAGTGTCCAGCCTCATGTCTCATCCAGCTGTGGGTCTAGATATGGTCAATCCAGGTTGCATCAGAGCCCCTGAACGGATTTTGTAAGAATTTCTCTCTCTTTCACTGTCTTTGTTTTATGGGGTTTTTTTTAAGTAATCTATTTTTATAATGGGGTTTAGCTGCTTTTCACTGCTGTGTTTATGCCGCTTTACACCCTCTTGATGCACTTCCAGAGAGAGATCAATACATAGGTTTTAAGACTCTTACTCGTCAGATATATTCTTGGGCGGTGAATAGGGGCTGTTGAGTCCAGTTCACTGAGCAGGGAGTAGGTCTTGTCTATTACATATTTGGCTTGTGGAACGGTATCTGAGCTAATTTCAAACCCTTGTTTTATGCATCACCCCACCTCACCTTTCCCGTTAAGCAGCCATAGTGTGTTTTCTAAATGTGTGACTCTGTTCTGTTTTGTAATTCCGTTCAAGTGTAGCGATTTTGACATTCCCTCTATAAGTGATATCTTAGGATAAGTGTCTTTTTCTCTGTGACTTATTTCACTGAGAGTCATCGTACCTAAATCCACTCATCCTGCTGCTACTAGCCTTATGACATTGATTTCATGGCTGAGTGATATTCCATTGTGCCTAAGTACCACAACTTCTTTATCCATTTTTCGCTTTCCTGGGATATTGAAGGTGTACCGAAGTGGAGGTTCTTGGAAACAGAGCAGCCCTAAACTTTGGGGTGCCTGTGTCTTGTTGATTTTTAGGTTTCCCGATTTATACGCCCATGAGTGGAAGTGCCCTATGCTCTCTAAGCTGTGCTTATTACATGTTTCAGGACACACCGTACACTTCTCCAGAGTGGCTGCTGGCAATTTACAGCCCGCCCATCAGCGTAGCAAGGCTCCCATGTCTCCATGGCCTGTCCTGCATTTCTGGTTTTTACACTTTTTTCAGCATGGCCCTTTTGACCGATGGCAAGCGAGACTTCTTTGTAGCGCTGATTTGCCTTTCGGGCTTGCCTGGTTGGCCAAAAAGGGCGTATGCGTTTTTTCCTGAATATATTCAGGAAAAAACGCATACGCCCTTTTTGGCCAAGGGCATCATTGTCAACGCTTTGCCGCTTTTCATGTGCTTTCAAGGCGAGTCGACTCTGCCTCCTGAAACCTGTTTCCTGCAATTCTGCCTTGCTTTCAAATCCTCTTCGTTGCCTTCCCTCAATATATTTGTGGACGAGAGTTATCATTTATAACTCTGCAGGTTTGTGAATTGCAGTGCCCCTGAGCTCCATTTGTCAACTCGCTTTTTTGGGAGCTGGCCGCCAAAGCGCAGGATTGCTTCAGGCCGTATTCTGGTTCCGGGGGGCAGGCTGAGCCTGTGGTTCATTCTTCTTCCTGATGGGAAAATAGAGTGACCTGTGCCTGTCCCAACACCTAGAGCTAGTCTCTCATTGGTTCCCCGTCTTCCCGTTCATCCTCAGGCCAAATTGCGACCTGTCCGAAACAGGAGGTTCAAGGTGCAGATTCTCCAAGTAGGGAGATTGTTAGTAGAGCGGCTGGAATGGCGAACCCGAGCACAAGGAGAGGAGAAATGAGGTGCGTTTGAGAACCCTTTCCCGATCACACGGCGTACCATCTTCTGGGTTTCCCACGCATGTTTTCGATGTAGGAAGATGCCCTTGAACCTGGAGATTTGGGACCCACGGCATGGGTACCACGCAGTAGGACTTTAAAGGGTCTGCGTTTGCTCACCCAAGCTCACCAATCCTCTCAGCCCCAAGAGTGTCCAGCCTCATGTCTCATCCAGCTGTGGGTCTAGATATGGTCAATCCAGGTTGCATCAGAGCCCCTGAACGGATTTTGTAAGAATTTCTCTCTCTTTCACTGTCTTTGTTTTCTGGGTTTTTTTTTAAGTAATCTATTTTTATAATGGGGTTTAGCTGCTTTTCACTGCTGTGTTTATGCCGCTTTACACCCTCTTGATGCACTTCCAGAGAGAGATCGATATATAGGTTTTAAGACTCTTACTAGTCAGATATATTCTTGGGCGGTGAATAGGGGCTGTTGAGTCCAGTTCACTGAGCAGGGAGTAGGTCTTGTCTATTACATATTTGGCTTGTGGAACGGTATCTGAGCTAATTTCAAACCCTTGTTTTATGCATCACCCCACCTCACCTTTCCCGTTAAGCAGCCATAGTGTGTTTTCTAAATGTGTGACTCTGTTCTGTTTTGTAATTCAGTTCAAGTGTAGCGATTTTGACATTCCCTCTATAAGTGATATCTTAGGATAAGTGTCTTTTTCTCTGTGACTTATTTCACTGAGAGTCATCGTACCTAAATCCACTCATCCTGCTGCTACTAGCCTTATGACATTGATTTCATGGCTGAGTGATATTCCATTGTGCCTAAGTACCACAACTTCTTTATCCATTTTTCGCTTTCCTGGGATATTGAAGGTGTACCGAAGTGGAGGTTCTTGGAAACAGAGCAGCCCTAAACTTTGGGGTGCCTGTGTCTTGTTGATTTTTAGGTTTCCCGATTTATACGCCCATGAGTGGAAGTGCCCTATGCTCTCTAAGCTGTGCTTATTACATGTTTCAGGACACACCGTACACTTCTCCAGAGTGGCTGCTGGCAATTTACAGCCCGCCCATCAGCGTAGCAAGGCTCCCATGTCTCCATGGCCTGTCCTGCATTTCTGGTTTTTACACTTTTTTCAGCATGGCCCTTTTGACCGATGGCAAGCGAGACTTCTTTGTAGCGCTGATTTGCCTTTCGGGCTTGCCTGGTTGGCCAAAAAGGGCGTATGCGTTTTTTCCTGAATATATTCAGGAAAAAACGCATACGCCCTTTTTGGCCAAGGGCATCATTGTCAACGCTTTGCCGCTTTTCATGTGCTTTCAAGGCGAGTCGACTCTGCCTCCTGAAACCTGTTTCCTGCAATTCTGCCTTGCTTTCAAATCCTCTTCGTTGCCTTCCCTCAATATATTTGTGGACGAGAGTTATCATTTATAACTCTGCAGGTTTGTGAGTTGCAGTGCCCCTGAGCTCCATTTGTCAACTCGCTTTTTTGGGAGCTGGCCGCCAAAGCGCAGGATTGCTTCAGGCCGTATTCTGGTTCCGGGGGGCAGGCTGAGCCTGTGGTTCATTCTTCTTCCTGATGGGAAAATAGAGTGACCTGTGCCTGTCCCAACACCTAGAGCTAGTCTCTCATTGGTTCCCCGTCTTCCCGTTCATCCTCAGGCCAAATTGCGACCTGTCCGAAACAGGAGGTTAAAGGTGCAGATTCTCCAAGTAGGGAGATTGTTAGTAGAGCGGCTGGAATGGCGAACCCGAGCACAAGGAGAGGAGAAATGAGGTGCGTTTGAGAACCCTTTCCCGATCACACGGTGTACCATCTTCTGGGTTTCCCACACATGTTTTCGATGTAGGAAGATGCCCTTGAACCTGGAGATTTGGGACCCACGGCATGGGTACCACGCAGTAGGACTTTAAAGGGTCTGCGTTTGCTCACCCAAGCTCACCAATCCTCTCAGCCCCAAGAGTGTCCAGCCTCATGTCTCATCCAGCTGTGGGTCTAGATATGGTCAATCCAGGTTGCATCAGAGCCCCTGAACGGATTTTGTAAGAATTTCTCTCTCTTTCACTGTCTTTGTTTTATGGGGTTTTTTTTAAGTAATCTATTTTTATAATGGGGTTTAGCTGCTTTTCACTGCTGTGTTTATGCCGCTTTACACCCTCTTGATGCACTTCCAGAGAGAGATCAATACATAGGTTTTAAGACTCTTACTAGTCAGATATATTCTTGGGCGGTGAATAGGGGCTGTTGAGTCCAGTTCACTGAGCAGGGAGTAGGTCTTGTCTATTACATATTTGGCTTGTGGAACGGTATCTGAGCTAATTTCAAACCCTTGTTTTATGCATCACCCCACCTCACCTTTCCCGTTAAGCAACCATAGTGTGTTTTCTAAATGTGTGACTCTGTTCTGTTTTGTAATTCAGTTCAAGTGTAGCGATTTTGACATTCCCTCTATAAGTGATATCTTAGGATAAGTGTCTTTTTCTCTGTGACTTATTTCACTGAGAGTCATCGTACCTAAATCCACTCATCCTGCTGCTACTAGCCTTATGACATTGATTTCATGGCTGAGTGATATTCCATTGTGCCTAAGTACCACAACTTCTTTATCCATTTTTCACTTTCCTGGGATATTGAAGGTGTACCGAAGTGGAGGTTCTTGGAAACAGAGCAGCCCTAAACTTTGGGGTGCCTGTGTCTTGTTGATTTTTAGGTTTCCCGATTTATACGCCCATGAGTGGAAGTGCCCTATGCTCTCTAAGCTGTGCTTATTACATGTTTCAGGACACACCGTACACTTCTCCAGAGTGGCTGCTGGCAATTTACAGCCCGCCCATCAGCGTAGCAAGGCTCCCATGTCTCCATGGCCTGTCCTGCATTTCTGGTTTTTACACTTTTTTGAGCATGGCCCTTTGGACCGATGGCAAGCGAGACTTCTTTGTAGCGCTGATTTGCCTTTCCGGCTTGCCTGGATGGCCAAAAAGGGCGTATGCGTTTTTTCCTGAATATATTCATGAAAAAACGCATACGCCCTTTTTGGCCAAGGGCATCATTGTCAACGCTTTGCCGCTTTTCATGTGCTTTCAAGGCGAGTCGAGTCTGCCTCCTGAAACCTGTTTCCTGCAATTCTGCCTTGCTTTCAAATCCTCTTCGTTGCCTTCCCTCAATATATTTGTGGACGAGAGTTATCATTTATAACTCTGCAGGTTTGTAAGTTGCAGTGCCCCTGAGCTCCATTTGTCAACTCGCTTTTTTGGGAGGTGGCAGCCAAAGCGCAGGATTGCTTCAGGCCGTATTCTGGTTCCGGGGGGCAGGCTGAGCCTGTGGTTCATTCTTCTTCCTGATGGGAAAATAGAGTGACCTGTGCCTGTCCCAACACCTAGAGCTAGTCTCTCATTGGTTCCCGTCTTCCCGTTCATCCTCAGGCCAAATTGCGACCTGTCCGAAACAGGAGGTTAAAGGTGCAGATTCTCCAAGTAGGGAGATTGTTAGTAGAGCGGCTGGAATGGCGAACCCGAGCACAAGGAGAGGAGAAATGAGGTGCGTTTGAGAACCCTTTCCCGATCACACGGTGTACCATCTTCTGGGTTTCCCACGCATGTTTTCGATGTAGGAAGATGCCCTTGAACCTGGAGATTTGGGACCCACGGCATGGGTACCACGCAGTAGGACTTTAAAGGGTCTGCGTTTGCTCACCCAAGCTCACCAATCCTCTCAGCCCCAAGAGTGTCCAGCCTTATGTCTCATCCAGCTGTGGGTCTAGATATGGTCAATCCAGGTTGCAACAGAGCCCCTGAACGGATTTTGTAAGAATTTCTCTCTCTTTCACTGTCTTTGTTTTATGGGGTTTTTTTTAAGTAATCTATTTTTATAATGGGGTTTAGCTGCTTTTCACTGCTGTGTTTATGCCGCTTTACACCCTCTTGATGCACTTCCAGAGAGAGATCGATATATAGGTTTTAAGACTCTTACTAGTCAGATATATTCTTGGGCGGTGAATAGGGGCTGTTGAGTCCAGTTCACTGAGCAGGGAGTAGGTCTTGTCTATTACATATTTGGCTTGTGGAACGGTATCTGAGCTAATTTCAAACCCTTGTTTTATGCATCACCCCACCTCACCTTTCCCGTTAAGCAGCCATAGTGTGTTTTCTAAATGTGTGACTCTGTTCTGTTTTGTAATTCAGTTCAAGTGTAGCGATTTTGACATTCCCTCTATAAGTGATATCTTAGGATAAGTGTCTTTTTCTCTGTGACTTATTTCACTGAGAGTCATCGTACCTAAATCCACTCATCCTGCTGCTACTAGCCTTATGACATTGATTTCATGGCTGAGTGATATTCCATTGTGCCTAAGTACCACAACTTCTTTATCCATTTTTCACTTTCCTGGGATATTGAAGGTGTACCGAAGTGGAGGTTCTTGGAAACAGAGCAGCCCTAAACTTTGGGGTGCCTGTGTCTTGTTGATTTTTAGGTTTCCCGATTTATACGCCCATGAGTGGAAGTGCCCTATGCTCTCTAAGCTGTGCTTATTACATGTTTCAGGACACACCGTACACTTCTCCAGAGTGGCTGCTGGCAATTTACAGCCCGCCCATCAGCGTAGCAAGGCTCCCATGTCTCCATGGCCTGTCCTGCATTTCTGGTTTTTACACTTTTTTCAGCATGGCCCTTTTGACCGATGGCAAGCGAGACTTCTTTGTAGCGCTGATTTGCCTTCCGGCTTGCCTGGTTGGCCAAAAAGGGCGTATGCATTTTTTCCTGAATATATTCAGGAAAAAACGCATACGCCCTTTTTGGCCAAGGGCATCATTGTCAACGCTTTGCCGCTTTTCATGTGCTTTCAAGGCGAGTCGAGTCTGCCTCCTGAAACCTGTTTCCTGCAATTCTGCCTTGCTTTCAAATCCTCTTCGTTGCCTTCCCTCAATATATTTGTGGACGAGAGTTATCATTTATAACTCTGCAGGTTTGTAAGTTGCAGTGCCCCTGAGCTCCATTTGTCAACTCGCTTTTTTGGGAGGTGGCCGCCAAAGCGCAGGATTGCTTCAGGCCGTATTCTGGTTCCGGGGGCAGGTTGAGCCTGTGGTTCATTCTTCTTCCTGATGGGAAAATAGAGTGACCTGTGCCTGTCCCAACACCTAGAGCTACTCTCTCATTGGTTCCCCCTCTTCCCGTTCATCCTCAGGCCAAATTGCGACCTGTGCGAAACAGGAGGTTAAAGGTGCAGATTCTCCAAGTAGGGAGATTGTTAGTAGAGCGGCTGGAATGGCGAACCCGAGCACAAGGAGAGGAGAAATGAGGTGCGTTTGAGAACCCTTTCCCGATCACACGGTGTACCATCTTCTGGGTTTCCCACGCATGTTTTCGATGTAGGAAGATGCCCTTGAACCTGGAGATTTGGGACCCACGGCATGGGTACCACGCAGTAGGACTTTAAAGGGTCTGCGTTTGCTCACCCAAGCTCACCAATCCTCTCAGCCCCAAGAGTGTCCAGCCTCATGTCTCATCCAGCTGTGGGTCTAGATATGGTCAATCCAGGTTGCATCAGAGCCCCTGAACGGATTTTGTAAGAATTTCTCTCTCTTTCACTGTCTTTGTTTTATGGGGTTTTTTTTAAGTAATCTATTTTTATAATGGGGTTTAGCTGCTTTTCACTGCTGTGTTTATGCCGCTTTACACCCTCTTGATGCACTTCCAGAGAGAGATCAATACATAGGTTTTAAGACTCTTACTCGTCAGATATATTCTTGGGCGGTGAATAGGGGCTGTTGAGTCCAGTTCACTGAGCAGGGAGTAGGTCTTGTCTATTACATATTTGGCTTGTGGAACGGTATCTGAGCTAATTTCAAACCCTTGTTTTATGCATCACCCCACCTCACCTTTCCCGTTAAGCAGCCATAGTGTGTTTTCTAAATGTGTGACTCTGTTCTGTTTTGTAATTCAGTTCAAGTTTAGCGATTTTGACATTCCCTCTATAAGTGATATCTTAGGATAAGTGTCTTTTTCTCTGTGACTTATTTCACTGAGAGTCATCGTACCTAAATCCACTCATCCTGCTGCTACTAGCCTTATGACATTGATTTCATGGCTGAGTGATATTCCATTGTGCCTAAGTACCACAACTTCTTTATCCATTTTTCGCTTTCCTGGGATATTGAAGGTGTACCGAAGTGGAGGTTCTTGGAAACAGAGCAGCCCTAAACTTTGGGGTGCCTGTGTCTTGTTGATTTTTAGGTTTCCCGATTTATACGCCCATGAGTGGAAGTGCCCTATGCTCTCTAAGCTGTGCTTATTACATGTTTCAGGACACACCGTACACTTCTCCAGAGTGGCTGCTGGCAATTTACAGCCCGCCCATCAGCGTAGCAAGGCTCCCATGTCTCCATGGCCTGTCCTGCATTTCTGGTTTTTACACTTTTTTCAGCATGGCCCTTTTGACCGATGGCAAGCGAGACTTCTTTGTAGCGCTGATTTGCCTTTCGGGCTTGCCTGGTTGGCCAAAAAGGGCGTATGCGTTTTTTCCTGAATATATTCAGGAAAAAACGCATACGCCCTTTTTGGCCAAGGGCATCATTGTCAACGCTTTGCCGCTTTTCATGTGCTTTCAAGGCGAGTCGACTCTGCCTCCTGAAACCTGTTTCCTGCAATTCTGCCTTGCTTTCAAATCCTCTTCGTTGCCTTCCCTCAATATATTTGTGGACGAGAGTTATCATTTATAACTCTGCAGGTTTGTGAATTGCAGTGCCCCTGAGCTCCATTTGTCAACTCGCTTTTTTGGGAGGTGGCCGCCAAAGCGCAGGATTGCTTCAGGCCGTATTCTGGTTCCGGGGGGCAGGCTGAGCCTGTGGTTCATTCTTCTTCCTGATGGGAAAATAGAGTGACCTGTGCCTGTCCCAACACCTAGAGCTAGTCTCTCATTGGTTCCCCGTCTTCCCGTTCATCCTCAGGCCAAATTGCGACCTGTCCGAAACAGGAGGTTAAAGGTGCAGATTCTCCAAGTAGGGAGATTGTTAGTAGAGCGGCTGGAATGGCGAACCCGAGCACAAGGAGAGGAGAAATGAGGTGCGTTTGAGAACCCTTTCCCGATCACACGGCGTACCATCTTCTGGGTTTCCCACGCATGTTTTCGATGTAGGAAGATGCCCTTGAACCTGGAGATTTGGGACCCACGGCATGGGTACCACGCAGTAGGACTTTAAAGGGTCTGCGTTTGCTCACCCAAGCTCACCAATCCTCTCAGCCCCAAGAGTGTCCAGCCTCATGTCTCATCCAGCTGTGGGTCTAGATATGGTCAATCCAGGTTGCATCAGAGCCCCTGAACGGATTTTGTAAGAATTTCTCTCTCTTTCACTGTCTTTGTTTTATGGGGTTTTTTTTAAGTAATCTATTTTTATAATGGGGTTTAGCTGCTTTTCACTGCTGTGTTTATGCCGCTTTACACCCTCTTGATGCACTTCCAGAGAGAGATCAATACATAGGTTTTAAGACTCTTACTCGTCAGATATATTCTTGGGCGGTGAATAGGGGCTGTTGAGTCCAGTTCACTGAGCAGGGAGTAGGTCTTGTCTATTACATATTTGGCTTGTGGAACGGTATCTGAGCTAATTTCAAACCCTTGTTTTATGCATCACCCCACCTCACCTTTCCCGTTAAGCAGCCATAGTGTGTTTTCTAAATGTGTGACTCTGTTCTGTTTTGTAATTCCGTTCAAGTGTAGCGATTTTGACATTCCCTCTATAAGTGATATCTTAGGATAAGTGTCTTTTTCTCTGTGACTTATTTCACTGAGAGTCATCGTACCTAAATCCACTCATCCTGCTGCTACTAGCCTTATGACATTGATTTCATGGCTGAGTGATATTCCATTGTGCCTAAGTACCACAACTTCTTTATCCATTTTTCGCTTTCCTGGGATATTGAAGGTGTACCGAAGTGGAGGTTCTTGGAAACAGAGCAGCCCTAAACTTTGGGGTGCCTGTGTCTTGTTGATTTTTAGGTTTCCCGATTTATACGCCCATGAGTGGAAGTGCCCTATGCTCTCTAAGCTGTGCTTATTACATGTTTCAGGACACACCGTACACTTCTCCAGAGTGGCTGCTGGCAATTTACAGCCCGCCCATCAGCGTAGCAAGGCTCCCATGTCTCCATGGCCTGTCCTGCATTTCTGGTTTTTACACTTTTTTCAGCATGGCCCTTTTGACCGATGGCAAGCGAGACTTCTTTGTAGCGCTGATTTGCCTTTCGGGCTTGCCTGGTTGGCCAAAAAGGGCGTATGCGTTTTTTCCTGAATATATTCAGGAAAAAACGCATACGCCCTTTTTGGCCAAGGGCATCATTGTCAACGCTTTGCCGCTTTTCATGTGCTTTCAAGGCGAGTCGACTCTGCCTCCTGAAACCTGTTTCCTGCAATTCTGCCTTGCTTTCAAATCCTCTTCGTTGCCTTCCCTCAATATATTTGTGGACGAGAGTTATCATTTATAACTCTGCAGGTTTGTGAGTTGCAGTGCCCCTGAGCTCCATTTGTCAACTCGCTTTTTTGGGAGCTGGCCGCCAAAGCGCAGGATTGCTTCAGGCCGTATTCTGGTTCCGGGGGGCAGGCTGAGCCTGTGGTTCATTCTTCTTCCTGATGGGAAAATAGAGTGACCTGTGCCTGTCCCAACACCTAGAGCTAGTCTCTCATTGGTTCCCCGTCTTCCCGTTCATCCTCAGGCCAAATTGCGACCTGTCCGAAACAGGAGGTTAAAGGTGCAGATTCTCCAAGTAGGGAGATTGTTAGTAGAGCGGCTGGAATGGCGAACCCGAGCACAAGGAGAGGAGAAATGAGGTGCGTTTGAGAACCCTTTCCCGATCACACGGCGTACCATCTTCTGGGTTTCCCACGCATGTTTTCGATGTAGGAAGATGCCCTTGAACCTGGAGATTTGGGACCCACGGCATGGGTACCACGCAGTAGGACTTTAAAGGGTCTGCGTTTGCTCACCCAAGCTCACCAATCCTCTCAGCCCCAAGAGTGTCCAGCCTCATGTCTCATCCAGCTGTGGGTCTAGATATGGTCAATCCAGGTTGCATCAGAGCCCCTGAACGGATTTTGTAAGAATTTCTCTCTCTTTCACTGTCTTTGTTTTATGGGGTTTTTTTTAAGTAATCTATTTTTATAATGGGGTTTAGCTGCTTTTCACTGCTGTGTTTATGCCGCTTTACACCCTCTTGATGCACTTCCAGAGAGAGATCAATACATAGGTTTTAAGACTCTTACTAGTCAGATATATTCTTGGGCGGTGAATAGGGGCTGTTGAGTCCAGTTCACTGAGCAGGGAGTAGGTCTTGTCTATTACATATTTGGCTTGTGGAACGGTATCTGAGCTAATTTCAAACCCTTGTTTTATGCATCACCCCACCTCACCTTTCCCGTTAAGCAGCCATAGTGTGTTTTCTAAATGTGTGACTCTGTTCTGCTTTGTAATTCCGTTCAAGTGTAGCGATTTTGACATTCCCTCTATAAGTGATATCTTAGGATAAGTGTCTTTTTCTCTGTGACTTATTTCACTGAGAGTCATCGTACCTAAATCCACTCATCCTGCTGCTACTAGCCTTATGACATTGATTTCATGGCTGAGTGATATTCCATTGTGCCTAAGTACCACAACTTCTTTATCCATTTTTCGCTTTCCTGGGATATTGAAGGTGTACCGAAGTGGAGGTTCTTGGAAACAGAGCAGCCCTAAACTTTGGGGTGCCTGTGTCTTGTTGATTTTTAGGTTTCCCGATTTATACGCCCATGAGTGGAAGTGCCCTATGCTCTCTAAGCTGTGCTTATTACATGTTTCAGGACACACCGTACACTTCTCCAGAGTGGCTGCTGGCAATTTACAGCCCGCCCATCAGCGTAGCAAGGCTCCCATGTCTCCATGGCCTGTCCTGCATTTCTGGTTTTTACACTTTTTTCAGCATGGCCCTTTTGACCGATGGCAAGCGAGACTTCTTTGTAGCGCTGATTTGCCTTTCGGGCTTGCCTGGTTGGCCAAAAAGGGCGTATGCGTTTTTTCCTGAATATATTCAGGAAAAAACGCATACGCCCTTTTTGGCCAAGGGCATCATTGTCAACGCTTTGCCGCTTTTCATGTGCTTTCAAGGCGAGTCGACTCTGCCTCCTGAAACCTGTTTCCTGCAATTCTGCCTTGCTTTCAAATCCTCTTCGTTGCCTTC
The DNA here is from genome assembly GCF_028564815.1 of Eubalaena glacialis. Classification (NCBI taxonomy): domain Eukaryota; kingdom Metazoa; phylum Chordata; class Mammalia; order Artiodactyla; family Balaenidae; genus Eubalaena; species Eubalaena glacialis. Next base: position 132,862,137 of record NC_083722.1, on the reverse strand, counting down.
CCTCAATATATTTGTGGACGAGAGTTATCATTTATAACTCTGCAGGTTTGTGAGTTGCAGTGCCCCTGAGCTCCATTTGTCAACTCGCTTTTTTGGGAGCTGGCCGCCAAAGCGCAGGATTGCTTCAGGCCGTATTCTGGTTCCGGGGGGCAGGCTGAGCCTGTGGTTCATTCTTCTTCCTGATGGGAAAATAGAGTGACCTGTGCCTGTCCCAACACCTAGAGCTAGTCTCTCATTGGTTCCCCGTCTTCCCGTTCATCCTCAGGCCAAATTGCGACCTGTCCGAAACAGGAGGTTAAAGGTGCAGATTCTCCAAGTAGGGAGATTGTTAGTAGAGCGGCTGGAATGGCGAACCCGAGCACAAGGAGAGGAGAAATGAGGTGCGTTTGAGAACCCTTTCCCGATCACACGGTGTACCATCTTCTGGGTTTCCCACGCATGTTTTCGATGTAGGAAGATGCCCTTGAACCTGGAGATTTGGGACCCACGGCATGGGTACCACGCAGTAGGACTTTAAAGGGTCTGCGTTTGCTCACCCAAGCTCACCAATCCTCTCAGCCCCAAGAGTGTCCAGCCTCATGTCTCATCCAGCTGTGGGTCTAGATATGGTCAATCCAGGTTGCATCAGAGCCCCTGAACGGATTTTGTAAGAATTTCTCTCTCTTTCACTGTCTTTGTTTTCTGGGTTTTTTTTTTAAGTAATCTATTTTTATAATGGGGTTTAGCTGCTTTTCACTGCTGTGTTTATGCCGCTTTACACCCTCTTGATGCACTTCCAGAGAGAGATCAATACATAGGTTTTAAGACTCTTACTAGTCAGATATATTCTTGGGCGGTGAATAGGGGCTGTTGAGTCCAGTTCACTGAGCAGGGAGTAGGTCTTGTCTATTACATATTTGGCTTGTGGAACGGTATCTGAGCTAATTTCAAACCCTTGTTTTATGCATCACCCCACCTCACCTTTCCCGTTAAGCAACCATAGTGTGTTTTCTAAATGTGTGACTCTGTTCTGCTTTGTAATTCAGTTCAAGTGTAGCGATTTTGACATTCCCTCTATAAGTGATATCTTAGGATAAGTGTCTTTTTCTCTGTGACTTATTTCACTGAGAGTCATCGTACCTAAATCCACTCATCCTGCTGCTACTAGCCTTATGACATTGATTTCATGGCTGAGTGATATTCCATTGTGCCTAAGTACCACAACTTCTTTATCCATTTTTCGCTTTCCTGGGATATTGAAGGTGTACCGAAGTGGAGGTTCTTGGAAACAGAGCAGCCCTAAACTTTGGGGTGCCTGTGTCTTGTTGATTTTTAGGTTTCCCGATTTATACGCCCATGAGTGGAAGTGCCCTATGCTCTCTAAGCTGTGCTTATTACATGTTTCAGGACACACCGTACACTTCTCCAGAGTGGCTGCTGGCAATTTACAGCCCGCCCATCAGCGTAGCAAGGCTCCCATGTCTCCATGGCCTGTCCTGCATTTCTGGTTTTTACACTTTTTTCAGCATGGCCCTTTTGACCGATGGCAAGCGAGACTTCTTTGTAGCGCTGATTTGCCTTCCGGCTTGCCTGGTTGGCCAAAAAGGGCGTATGCGTTTTTTCCTGAATATATTCAGGAAAAAACGCATACGCCCTTTTTGGCCAAGGGCATCATTGTCAACGCTTTGCCGCTTTTCATGTGCTTTCAAGGCGAGTCGACTCTGCCTCCTGAAACCTGTTTCCTGCAATTCTGCCTTGCTTTCAAATCCTCTTCGTTGCCTTCCCTCAATATATTTGTGGACGAGAGTTATCATTTATAACTCTGCAGGTTTGTGAATTGCAGTGCCCTTGAGCTCCATTTGTCAACTCGCTTTTTTGGGAGCTGGCCGCCAAAGCGCAGGATTGCTTCAGGCCGTATTCTGGTTCCGGGGGGCAGGCTGAGCCTGTGGTTCATTCTTCTTCCTGATGGGAAAATAGAGTGACCTGTGCCTGTCCCAACACCTAGAGCTAGTCTCTCATTGGTTCCCCGTCTTCCCGTTCATCCTCAGGCCAAATTGCGACCTGTCCGAAACAGGAGGTTAAAGGTGCAGATTCTCCAAGTAGGGAGATTGTTAGTAGAGCGGCTGGAATGGCGAACCCGAGCACAAGGAGAGGAGAAATGAGGTGCGTTTGAGAACCCTTTCCCGATCACACGGTGTACCATCTTCTGGGTTTCCCACGCATGTTTTCGATGTAGGAAGATGCCCTTGAACCTGGAGATTTGGGACCCACGGCATGGGTACCACGCAGTAGGACTTTAAAGGGTCTGCGTTTGCTCACCCAAGCTCACCAATCCTCTCAGCCCCAAGAGTGTCCAGCCTCATGTCTCATCCAGCTGTGGGTCTAGATATGGTCAATCCAGGTTGCATCAGAGCCCCTGAACGGATTTTGTAAGAATTTCTCTCTCTTTCACTGTCTTTGTTTTATGGGGTTTTTTTTAAGTAATCTATTTTTATAATGGGGTTTAGCTGCTTTTCACTGCTGTGTTTATGCCGCTTTACACCCTCTTGATGCACTTCCAGAGAGAGATCAATACATAGGTTTTAAGACTCTTACTAGTCAGATATATTCTTGGGCGGTGAATAGGGGCTGTTGAGTCCAGTTCACTGAGCAGGGAGTAGGTCTTGTCTATTACATATTTGGCTTGTGGAACGGTATCTGAGCTAATTTCAAACCCTTGTTTTATGCATCACCCCACCTCACCTTTCCCGTTAAGCAACCATAGTGTGTTTTCTAAATGTGTGACTCTGTTCTGCTTTGTAATTCAGTTCAAGTGTAGCGATTTTGACATTCCCTCTATAAGTGATATCTTAGGATAAGTGTCTTTTTCTCTGTGACTTATTTCACTGAGAGTCATCGTACCTAAATCCACTCATCCTGCTGCTACTAGCCTTATGACATTGATTTCATGGCTGAGTGATATTCCATTATGCCTAAGTACCACAACTTCTTTATCCATTTTTCGCTTTCCTGGGATATTGAAGGTGTACCGAAGTGGAGGTTCTTGGAAACAGAGCAGCCCTAAACTTTGGGGTGCCTGTGTCTTGTTGATTTTTAGGTTTCCCGATTTATACGCCCATGAGTGGAAGTGCCCTATGCTCTCTAAGCTGTGCTTATTACATGTTTCAGGACACACCGTACACTTCTCCAGAGTGGCTGCTGGCAATTTACAGCCCGCCCATCAGCGTAGCAAGGCTCCCATGTCTCCATGGCCTGTCCTGCATTTCTGGTTTTTACACTTTTTTCAGCATGGCCCTTTTGACCGATGGCAAGCGAGACTTCTTTGTAGCGCTGATTTGCCTTCCGGCTTGCCTGGTTGGCCAAAAAGGGCGTATGCGTTTTTTCCTGAATATATTCAGGAAAAAACGCATACGCCCTTTTTGGCCAAGGGCATCATTGTCAACGCTTTGCCGCTTTTCATGTGCTTTCAAGGCGAGTCGACTCTGCCTCCTGAAACCTGTTTCCTGCAATTCTGCCTTGCTTTCAAATCCTCTTCGTTGCCTTCCCTCAATATATTTGTGGACGAGAGTTATCATTTATAACTCTGCAGGTTTGTGAATTGCAGTGCCCTTGAGCTCCATTTGTCAACTCGCTTTTTTGGGAGCTGGCCGCCAAAGCGCAGGATTGCTTCAGGCCGTATTCTGGTTCCGGGGGGCAGGCTGAGCCTGTGGTTCATTCTTCTTCCTGATGGGAAAATAGAGTGACCTGTGCCTGTCCCAACACCTAGAGCTACTCTCTCATTGGTTCCCCGTCTTCCCGTTCATCCTCAGGCCAAATTGCGACCTGTCCGAAACAGGAGGTTAAAGGTGCAGATTCTCCAAGTAGGGAGATTGTTAGTAGAGCGGCTGGAATGGCGAACCCGAGCACAAGGAGAGGAGAAATGAGGTGCGTTTGAGAACCCTTTCCCGATCACACGGTGTACCATCTTCTGGGTTTCCCACACATGTTTTCGATGTAGGAAGATGCCCTTGAACCTGGAGATTTGGGACCCACGGCATGGGTACCACGCAGTAGGACTTTAAAGGGTCTGCGTTTGCTCACCCAAGCTCACCAATCCTCTCAGCCCCAAGAGTGTCCAGCCTCATGTCTCATCCAGCTGTGGGTCTAGATATGGTCAATCCAGGTTGCATCAGAGCCCCTGAACGGATTTTGTAAGAATTTCTCTCTCTTTCACTGTCTTTGTTTTATGGGGTTTTTTTTAAGTAATCTATTTTTATAATGGGGTTTAGCTGCTTTTCACTGCTGTGTTTATGCCGCTTTACACCCTCTTGATGCACTTCCAGAGAGAGATCAATACATAGGTTTTAAGACTCTTACTAGTCAGATATATTCTTGGGCGGTGAATAGGGGCTGTTGAGTCCAGTTCACTGAGCAGGGAGTAGGTCTTGTCTATTACATATTTGGCTTGTGGAATGGTATCTGAGCTAATTTCAAACCCTTGTTTTATGCATCACCCCACCTCACCTTTCCCGTTAAGCAACCATAGTGTGTTTTCTAAATGTGTGACTCTGTTCTGTTTTGTAATTCAGTTCAAGTGTAGCGATTTTGACATTCCCTCTATAAGTGATATCTTAGGATAAGTGTCTTTTTCTCTGTGACTTATTTCACTGAGAGTCATCGTACCTAAATCCACTCATCCTGCTGCTACTAGCCTTATGACATTGATTTCATGGCTGAGTGATATTCCATTGTGCCTAAGTACCACAACTTCTTTATCCATTTTTCACTTTCCTGGGATATTGAAGGTGTACCGAAGTGGAGGTTCTTGGAAACAGAGCAGCCCTAAACTTTGGGGTGCCTGTGTCTTGTTGATTTTTAGGTTTCCCGATTTATACGCCCATGAGTGGAAGTGCCCTATGCTCTCTAAGCTGTGCTTATTACATGTTTCAGGACACACCGTACACTTCTCCAGAGTGGCTGCTGGCAATTTACAGCCCGCCCATCAGCGTAGCAAGGCTCCCATGTCTCCATGGCCTGTCCTGCATTTCTGGTTTTTACACTTTTTTGAGCATGGCCCTTTGGACCGATGGCAAGCGAGACTTCTTTGTAGCGCTGATTTGCCTTTCCGGCTTGCCTGGTTGGCCAAAAAGGGCGTATGCGTTTTTTCCTGAATATATTCAGGAAAAAACGCATACGCCCTTTTTGGCCAAGGGCATCATTGTCAACGCTTTGCCGCTTTTCATGTGCTTTCAAGGCGAGTCGAGTCTGCCTCCTGAAACCTGTTTCCTGCAATTCTGCCTTGCTTTCAAATCCTCTTCGTTGCCTTCCCTCAATATATTTGTGGACGAGAGTTATCATTTATAACTCTGCAGGTTTGTAAGTTGCAGTGCCCCTGAGCTCCATTTGTCAACTCGCTTTTTTGGGAGGTGGCAGCCAAAGCGCAGGATTGCTTCAGGCCGTATTCTGGTTCCGGGGGGCAGGCTGAGCCTGTGGTTCATTCTTCTTCCTGATGGGAAAATAGAGTGACCTGTGCCTGTCCCAACACCTAGAGCTAGTCTCTCATTGGTTCCCCGTCTTCCCGTTCATCCTCAGGCCAAATTGCGACCTGTCCGAAACAGGAGGTTAAAGGTGCAGATTCTCCAAGTAGGGAGATTGTTAGTAGAGCGGCTGGAATGGCGAACCCGAGCACAAGGAGAGGAGAAATGAGGTGCGTTTGAGAACCCTTTCCCGATCACACGGTGTACCATCTTCTGGGTTTCCCACGCATGTTTTCGATGTAGGAAGATGCCCTTGAACCTGGAGATTTGGGACCCACGGCATGGGTACCACGCAGTAGGACTTTAAAGGGTCTGCGTTTGCTCACCCAAGCTCACCAATCCTCTCAGCCCCAAGAGTGTCCAGCCTTATGTCTCATCCAGCTGTGGGTCTAGATATGGTCAATCCAGGTTGCAACAGAGCCCCTGAACGGATTTTGTAAGAATTTCTCTCTCTTTCACTGTCTTTGTTTTATGGGGTTTTTTTTAAGTAATCTATTTTTATAATGGGGTTTAGCTGCTTTTCACTGCTGTGTTTATGCCGCTTTACACCCTCTTGATGCACTTCCAGAGAGAGATCAATACATAGGTTTTAAGACTCTTACTAGTCAGATATATTCTTGGGCGGTGAATAGGGGCTGTTGAGTCCAGTTCACTGAGCAGGGAGTAGGTCTTGTCTATTACATATTTGGCTTGTGGAACGGTATCTGAGCTAATTTCAAACCCTTGTTTTATGCATCACCCCACCTCACCTTTCCCGTTAAGCAACCATAGTGTGTTTTCTAAATGTGTGACTCTGTTCTGCTTTGTAATTCAGTTCAAGTGTAGCGATTTTGACATTCCCTCTATAAGTGATATCTTAGGATAAGTGTCTTTTTCTCTGTGACTTATTTCACTGAGAGTCATCGTACCTAAATCCACTCATCCTGCTGCTACTAGCCTTATGACATTGATTTCATGGCTGAGTGATATTCCATTGTGCCTAAGTACCACAACTTCTTTATCCATTTTTCGCTTTCCTGGGATATTGAAGGTGTACCGAAGTGGAGGTTCTTGGAAACAGAGCAGCCCTAAACTTTGGGGTGCCTGTGTCTTGTTGATTTTTAGGTTTCCCGATTTATACGCCCATGAGTGGAAGTGCCCTATGCTCTCTAAGCTGTGCTTATTACATGTTTCAGGACACACCGTACACTTCTCCAGAGTGGCTGCTGGCAATTTACAGCCCGCCCATCAGCGTAGCAAGGCTCCCATGTCTCCATGGCCTGTCCTGCATTTCTGGTTTTTACACTTTTTTCAGCATGGCCCTTTTGACCGATGGCAAGCGAGACTTCTTTGTAGCGCTGATTTGCCTTCCGGCTTGCCTGGTTGGCCAAAAAGGGCGTATGCGTTTTTTCCTGAATATATTCAGGAAAAAACGCATACGCCCTTTTTGGCCAAGGGCATCATTGTCAACGCTTTGCCGCTTTTCATGTGCTTTCAAGGCGAGTCGACTCTGCCTCCTGAAACCTGTTTCCTGCAATTCTGCCTTGCTTTCAAATCCTCTTCGTTGCCTTCCCTCAATATATTTGTGGACGAGAGTTATCATTTATAACTCTGCAGGTTTGTGAATTGCAGTGCCCTTGAGCTCCATTTGTCAACTCGCTTTTTTGGGAGCTGGCCGCCAAAGCGCAGGATTGCTTCAGGCCGTATTCTGGTTCCGGGGGGCAGGCTGAGCCTGTGGTTCATTCTTCTTCCTGATGGGAAAATAGAGTGACCTGTGCCTGTCCCAACACCTAGAGCTAGTCTCTCATTGGTTCCCCGTCTTCCCGTTCATCCTCAGGCCAAATTGCGACCTGTCCGAAACAGGAGGTTAAAGGTGCAGATTCTCCAAGTAGGGAGATTGTTAGTAGAGCGGCTGGAATGGCGAACCCGAGCACAAGGAGAGGAGAAATGAGGTGCGTTTGAGAACCCTTTCCCGATCACACGGTGTACCATCTTCTGGGTTTCCCACACATGTTTTCGATGTAGGAAGATGCCCTTGAACCTGGAGATTTGGGACCCACGGCATGGGTACCACGCAGTAGGACTTTAAAGGGTCTGCGTTTGCTCACCCAAGCTCACCAATCCTCTCAGCCCCAAGAGTGTCCAGCCTCATGTCTCATCCAGCTGTGGGTCTAGATATGGTCAATCCAGGTTGCATCAGAGCCCCTGAACGGATTTTGTAAGAATTTCTCTCTCTTTCACTGTCTTTGTTTTATGGGGTTTTTTTTAAGTAATCTATTTTTATAATGGGGTTTAGCTGCTTTTCACTGCTGTGTTTATGCCGCTTTACACCCTCTTGATGCACTTCCAGAGAGAGATCAATACATAGGTTTTAAGACTCTTACTAGTCAGATATATTCTTGGGCGGTGAATAGGGGCTGTTGAGTCCAGTTCACTGAGCAGGGAGTAGGTCTTGTCTATTACATATTTGGCTTGTGGAACGGTATCTGAGCTAATTTCAAACCCTTGTTTTATGCATCACCCCACCTCACCTTTCCCGTTAAGCAACCATAGTGTGTTTTCTAAATGTGTGACTCTGTTCTGCTTTGTAATTCAGTTCAAGTGTAGCGATTTTGACATTCCCTCTATAAGTGATATCTTAGGATAAGTGTCTTTTTCTCTGTGACTTATTTCACTGAGAGTCATCGTACCTAAATCCACTCATCCTGCTGCTACTAGCCTTATGACATTGATTTCATGGCTGAGTGATATTCCATTATGCCTAAGTACCACAACTTCTTTATCCATTTTTCGCTTTCCTGGGATATTGAAGGTGTACCGAAGTGGAGGTTCTTGGAAACAGAGCAGCCCTAAACTTTGGGGTGCCTGTGTCTTGTTGATTTTTAGGTTTCCCGATTTATACGCCCATGAGTGGAAGTGCCCTATGCTCTCTAAGCTGTGCTTATTACATGTTTCAGGACACACCGTACACTTCTCCAGAGTGGCTGCTGGCAATTTACAGCCCGCCCATCAGCGTAGCAAGGCTCCCATGTCTCCATGGCCTGTCCTGCATTTCTGGTTTTTACACTTTTTTCAGCATGGCCCTTTTGACCGATGGCAAGCGAGACTTCTTTGTAGCGCTGATTTGCCTTCCGGCTTGCCTGGTTGGCCAAAAAGGGCGTATGCGTTTTTTCCTGAATATATTCAGGAAAAAACGCATACGCCCTTTTTGGCCAAGGGCATCATTGTCAACGCTTTGCCGCTTTTCATGTGCTTTCAAGGCGAGTCGACTCTGCCTCCTGAAACCTGTTTCCTGCAATTCTGCCTTGCTTTCAAATCCTCTTCGTTGCCTTCCCTCAATATATTTGTGGACGAGAGTTATCATTTATAACTCTGCAGGTTTGTGAATTGCAGTGCCCTTGAGCTCCATTTGTCAACTCGCTTTTTTGGGAGCTGGCCGCCAAAGCGCAGGATTGCTTCAGGCCGTATTCTGGTTCCGGGGGGCAGGCTGAGCCTGTGGTTCATTCTTCTTCCTGATGGGAAAATAGAGTGACCTGTGCCTGTCCCAACACCTAGAGCTACTCTCTCATTGGTTCCCCGTCTTCCCGTTCATCCTCAGGCCAAATTGCGACCTGTCCGAAACAGGAGGTTAAAGGTGCAGATTCTCCAAGTAGGGAGATTGTTAGTAGAGCGGCTGGAATGGCGAACCCGAGCACAAGGAGAGGAGAAATGAGGTGCGTTTGAGAACCCTTTCCCGATCACACGGTGTACCATCTTCTGGGTTTCCCACACATGTTTTCGATGTAGGAAGATGCCCTTGAACCTGGAGATTTGGGACCCACGGCATGGGTACCACGCAGTAGGACTTTAAAGGGTCTGCGTTTGCTCACCCAAGCTCACCAATCCTCTCAGCCCCAAGAGTGTCCAGCCTCATGTCTCATCCAGCTGTGGGTCTAGATATGGTCAATCCAGGTTGCATCAGAGCCCCTGAACGGATTTTGTAAGAATTTCTCTCTCTTTCACTGTCTTTGTTTTATGGGGTTTTTTTTAAGTAATCTATTTTTATAATGGGGTTTAGCTGCTTTTCACTGCTGTGTTTATGCCGCTTTACACCCTCTTGATGCACTTCCAGAGAGAGATCAATACATAGGTTTTAAGACTCTTACTAGTCAGATATATTCTTGGGCGGTGAATAGGGGCTGTTGAGTCCAGTTCACTGAGCAGGGAGTAGGTCTTGTCTATTACATATTTGGCTTGTGGAACGGTATCTGAGCTAATTTCAAACCCTTGTTTTATGCATCACCCCACCTCACCTTTCCCGTTAAGCAGCCATAGTGTGTTTTCTAAATGTGTGACTCTGTTCTGTTTTGTAATTCAGTTCAAGTGTAGCGATTTTGACATTCCCTCTATAAGTGATATCTTAGGATAAGTGTCTTTTTCTCTGTGACTTATTTCACTGAGAGTCATCGTACCTAAATCCACTCATCCTGCTGCTACTAGCCTTATGACATTGATTTCATGGCTGAGTGATATTCCATTGTGCCTAAGTACCACAACTTCTTTATCCATTTTTCACTTTCCTGGGATATTGAAGGTGTACCGAAGTGGAGGTTCTTGGAAACAGAGCAGCCCTAAACTTTGGGGTGCCTGTGTCTTGTTGATTTTTAGGTTTCCCGATTTATACGCCCATGAGTGGAAGTGCCCTATGCTCTCTAAGCTGTGCTTATTACATGTTTCAGGACACACCGTACACTTCTCCAGAGTGGCTGCTGGCAATTTACAGCCCGCCCATCAGCGTAGCAAGGCTCCCATGTCTCCATGGCCTGTCCTGCATTTCTGGTTTTTACACTTTTTTGAGCATGGCCCTTTGGACCGATGGCAAGCGAGACTTCTTTGTAGCGCTGATTTGCCTTTCCGGCTTGCCTGGTTGGCCAAAAAGGGCGTATGCGTTTTTTCCTGAATATATTCAGGAAAAAACGCATACGCCCTTTTTGGCCAAGGGCATCATTGTCAACGCTTTGCCGCTTTTCATGTGCTTTCAAGGCGAGTCGAGTCTGCCTCCTGAAACCTGTTTCCTGCAATTCTGCCTTGCTTTCAAATCCTCTTCGTTGCCTTCCCTCAATATATTTGTGGACGAGAGTTATCATTTATAACTCTGCAGGTTTGTAAGTTGCAGTGCCCCTGAGCTCCATTTGTCAACTCGCTTTTTTGGGAGGTGGCAGCCAAAGCGCAGGATTGCTTCAGGCCGTATTCTGGTTCCGGGGGGCAGGCTGAGCCTGTGGTTCATTCTTCTTCCTGATGGGAAAATAGAGTGACCTGTGCCTGTCCCAACACCTAGAGCTAGTCTCTCATTGGTTCCCCGTCTTCCCGTTCATCCTCAGGCCAAATTGCGACCTGTCCGAAACAGGAGGTTAAAGGTGCAGATTCTCCAAGTAGGGAGATTGTTAGTAGAGCGGCTGGAATGGCGAACCCGAGCACAAGGAGAGGAGAAATGAGGTGCGTTTGAGAACCCTTTCCCGATCACACGGTGTACCATCTTCTGGGTTTCCCACGCATGTTTTCGATGTAGGAAGATGCCCTTGAACCTGGAGATTTGGGACCCACGGCATGGGTACCACGCAGTAGGACTTTAAAGGGTCTGCGTTTGCTCACCCAAGCTCACCAATCCTCTCAGCCCCAAGAGTGTCCAGCCTTATGTCTCATCCAGCTGTGGGTCTAGATATGGTCAATCCAGGTTGCAACAGAGCCCCTGAACGGATTTTGTAAGAATTTCTCTCTCTTTCACTGTCTTTGTTTTATGGGGTTTTTTTTAAGTAATCTATTTTTATAATGGGGTTTAGCTGCTTTTCACTGCTGTGTTTATGCCGCTTTACACCCTCTTGATGCACTTCCAGAGAGAGATCAATACATAGGTTTTAAGACTCTTACTAGTCAGATATATTCTTGGGCGGTGAATAGGGGCTGTTGAGTCCAGTTCACTGAGCAGGGAGTAGGTCTTGTCTATTACATATTTGGCTTGTGGAACGGTATCTGAGCTAATTTCAAACCCTTGTTTTATGCATCACCCCACCTCACCTTTCCCGTTAAGCAGCCATAGTGTGTTTTCTAAATGTGTGACTCTGTTCTGTTTTGTAATTCAGTTCAAGTGTAGCGATTTTGACATTCCCTCTATAAGTGATATCTTAGGATAAGTGTCTTTTTCTCTGTGACTTATTTCACTGAGAGTCATCGTACCTAAATCCACTCATCCTGCTGCTACTAGCCTTATGACATTGATTTCATGGCTGAGTGATATTCCATTGTGCCTAAGTACCACAACTTCTTTATCCATTTTTCGCTTTCCTGGGATATTGAAGGTGTACCGAAGTGGAGGTTCTTGGAAACAGAGCAGCCCTAAACTTTGGGGTGCCTGTGTCTTGTTGATTTTTAGGTTTCCCGATTTATACGCCCATGAGTGGAAGTGCCCTATGCTCTCTAAGCTGTGCTTATTACATGTTTCAGGACACACCGTACACTTCTCCAGAGTGGCTGCTGGCAATTTACTGCCCGCCCATCAGCGTAGCAAGGCTCCCATGTCTCCATGGCCTGTCCTGCATTTCTGGTTTTTACACTTTTTTCAGCATGGCCCTTTTGACCGATGGCAAGCGAGACTTCTTTGTAGCGCTGATTTGCCTTCCGGCTTGCCTGGTTGGCCAAAAAGGGCGTATGCGTTTTTTCCTGAATATATTCAGGAAAAAACGCATACGCCCTTTTTGGCCAAGGGCATCATTGTCAACGCTTTGCCGCTTTTCATGTGCTTTCAAGGCGAGTCGAGTCTGCCTCCTGAAACCTGTTTCCTGCAATTCTGCCTTGCTTTCAAATCCTCTTCGTTGCCTTCCCTCAATATATTTGTGGACGAGAGTTATCATTTATAACTCTGCAGGTTTGTGAATTGCAGTGCCCTTGAGCTCCATTTGTCAACTCGCTTTTTTGGGAGCTGGCCGCCAAAGCGCAGGATTGCTTCAGGCCGTATTCTGGTTCCGGGGGGCAGGCTGAGCCTGTGGTTCATTCTTCTTCCTGATGGGAAAATAGAGTGACCTGTGCCTGTCCCAACACCTAGAGCTAGTCTCTCATTGGTTCCCCGTCTTCCCGTTCATCCTCAGGCCAAATTGCGACCTGTCCGAAACAGGAGGTTAAAGGTGCAGATTCTCCAAGTAGGGAGATTGTTAGTAGAGCGGCTGGAATGGCGAACCCGAGCACAAGGAGAGGAGAAATGAGGTGCGTTTGAGAACCCTTTCCCGATCACACGGTGTACCATCTTCTGGGTTTCCCACACATGTTTTCGATGTAGGAAGATGCCCTTGAACCTGGAGATTTGGGACCCACGGCATGGGTACCACGCAGTAGGACTTTAAAGGGTCTGCGTTTGCTCACCCAAGCTCACCAATCCTCTCAGCCCCAAGAGTGTCCAGCCTCATGTCTCATCCAGCTGTGGGTCTAGATATGGTCAATCCAGGTTGCATCAGAGCCCCTGAACGGATTTTGTAAGAATTTCTCTCTCTTTCACTGTCTTTGTTTTATGGGGTTTTTTTTAAGTAATCTATTTTTATAATGGGGTTTAGCTGCTTTTCACTGCTGTGTTTATGCCGCTTTACACCCTCTTGATGCACTTCCAGAGAGAGATCAATACATAGGTTTTAAGACTCTTACTAGTCAGATATATTCTTGGGCGGTGAATAGGGGCTGTTGAGTCCAGTTCACTGAGCAGGGAGTAGGTCTTGTCTATTACATATTTGGCTTGTGGAATGGTATCTGAGCTAATTTCAAACCCTTGTTTTATGCATCACCCCACCTCACCTTTCCCGTTAAGCAACCATAGTGTGTTTTCTAAATGTGTGACTCTGTTCTGTTTTGTAATTCAGTTCAAGTGTAGCGATTTTGACATTCCCTCTATAAGTGATATCTTAGGATAAGTGTCTTTTTCTCTGTGACTTATTTCACTGAGAGTCATCGTACCTAAATCCACTCATCCTGCTGCTACTAGCCTTATGACATTGATTTCATGGCTGAGTGATATTCCATTGTGCCTAAGTACCACAACTTCTTTATCCATTTTTCACTTTCCTGGGATATTGAAGGTGTACCGAAGTGGAGGTTCTTGGAAACAGAGCAGCCCTAAACTTTGGGGTGCCTGTGTCTTGTTGATTTTTAGGTTTCCCGATTTATACGCCCATGAGTGGAAGTGCCCTATGCTCTCTAAGCTGTGCTTATTACATGTTTCAGGACACACCGTACACTTCTCCAGAGTGGCTGCTGGCAATTTACAGCCCGCCCATCAGCGTAGCAAGGCTCCCATGTCTCCATGGCCTGTCCTGCATTTCTGGTTTTTACACTTTTTTGAGCATGGCCCTTTGGACCGATGGCAAGCGAGACTTCTTTGTAGCGCTGATTTGCCTTTCCGGCTTGCCTGGTTGGCCAAAAAGGGCGTATGCGTTTTTTCCTGAATATATTCAGGAAAAAACGCATACGCCCTTTTTGGCCAAGGGCATCATTGTCAACGCTTTGCCGCTTTTCATGTGCTTTCAAGGCGAGTCGAGTCTGCCTCCTGAAACCTGTTTCCTGCAATTCTGCCTTGCTTTCAAATCCTCTTCGTTGCCTTCCCTCAATATATTTGTGGACGAGAGTTATCATTTATAACTCTGCAGGTTTGTAAGTTGCAGTGCCCCTGAGCTCCATTTGTCAACTCGCTTTTTTGGGAGGTGGCCGCCAAAGCGCAGGATTGCTTCAGGCCGTATTCTGGTTCCGGGGGCAGGTTGAGCCTGTGGTTCATTCTTCTTCCTGATGGGAAAATAGAGTGACCTGTGCCTGTCCCAACACCTAGAGCTACTCTCTCATTGGTTCCCCCTCTTCCCGTTCATCCTCAGGCCAAATTGCGACCTGTGCGAAACAGGAGGTTAAAGGTGCAGATTCTCCAAGTAGGGAGATTGTTAGTAGAGCGGCTGGAATGGCGAACCCGAGCACAAGGAGAGGAGAAATGAGGTGCGTTTGAGAACCCTTTCCCGATCACACGGTGTACCATCTTCTGGGTTTCCCACGCATGTTTTCGATGTAGGAAGATGCCCTTGAACCTGGAGATTTGGGACCCACGGCATGGGTACCACGCAGTAGGACTTTAAAGGGTCTGCGTTTGCTCACCCAAGCTCACCAATCCTCTCAGCCCCAAGAGTGTCCAGCCTCATGTCTCATCCAGCTGTGGGTCTAGATATGGTCAATCCAGGTTGCATCAGAGCCCCTGAACGGATTTTGTAAGAATTTCTCTCTCTTTCACTGTCTTTGTTTTCTGGGTTTTTTTTTAAGTAATCTATTTTTATAATGGGGTTTAGCTGCTTTTCACTGCTGTGTTTATGCCGCTTTACACCCTCTTGATGCACTTCCAGAGAGAGATCAATACATAGGTTTTAAGACTCTTACTAGTCAGATATATTCTTGGGCGGTGAATAGGGGCTGTTGAGTCCAGTTCACTGAGCAGGGAGTAGGTCTTGTCTATTACATATTTGGCTTGTGGAACGGTATCTGAGCTAATTTCAAACCCTTGTTTTATGCATCACCCCACCTCACCTTTCCCGTTAAGCAGCCATAGTGTGTTTTCTAAATGTGTGACTCTGTTCTGTTTTGTAATTCAGTTCAAGTGTAGCGATTTTGACATTCCCTCTATAAGTGATATCTTAGGATAAGTGTCTTTTTCTCTGTGACTTATTTCACTGAGAGTCATCGTACCTAAATCCACTCATCCTGCTGCTACTAGCCTTATGACATTGATTTCATGGCTGAGTGATATTCCATTGTGCCTAAGTACCACAACTTCTTTATCCATTTTTCGCTTTCCTGGGATATTGAAGGTGTACCGAAGTGGAGGTTCTTGGAAACAGAGCAGCCCTAAACTTTGGGGTGCCTGTGTCTTGTTGATTTTTAGGTTTCCCGATTTATACGCCCATGAGTGGAAGTGCCCTATGCTCTCTAAGCTGTGCTTATTACATGTTTCAGGACACACCGTACACTTCTCCAGAGTGGCTGCTGGCAATTTACTGCCCGCCCATCAGCGTAGCAAGGCTCCCATGTCTCCATGGCCTGTCCTGCATTTCTGGTTTTTACACTTTTTTCAGCATGGCCCTTTTGACCGATGGCAAGCGAGACTTCTTTGTAGCGCTGATTTGCCTTCCGGCTTGCCTGGTTGGCCAAAAAGGGCGTATGCGTTTTTTCCTGAATATATTCAGGAAAAAACGCATACGCCCTTTTTGGCCAAGGGCATCATTGTCAACGCTTTGCCGCTTTTCATGTGCTTTCAAGGCGAGTCGACTCTGCCTCCTGAAACCTGTTTCCTGCAATTCTGCCTTGCTTTCAAATCCTCTTCGTTGCCTTCCCTCAATATATTTGTGGACGAGAGTTATCATTTATAACTCTGCAGGTTTGTGAGTTGCAGTGCCCTTGAGCTCCATTTGTCAACTCGCTTTTTTGGGAGCTGGCCGCCAAAGCGCAGGATTGCTTCAGGCCGTATTCTGGTTCCGGGGGGCAGGCTGAGCCTGTGGTTCATTCTTCTTCCTGATGGGAAAATAGAGTGACCTGTGCCTGTCCCAACACCTAGAGCTAGTCTCTCATTGGTTCCCCGTCTTCCCGTTCATCCTCAGGCCAAATTGCGACCTGTCCGAAACAGGAGGTTAAAGGTGCAGATTCTCCAAGTAGGGAGATTGTTAGTAGAGCGGCTGGAATGGCGAACCCGAGCACAAGGAGAGGAGAAATGAGGTGCGTTTGAGAACCCTTTCCCGATCACACGGTGTACCATCTTCTGGGTTTCCCACGCATGTTTTCGATGTAGGAAGATGCCCTTGAACCTGGAGATTTGGGACCCACGGCATGGGTACCACGCAGTAGGACTTTAAAGGGTCTGCGTTTGCTCACCCAAGCTCACCAATCCTCTCAGCCCCAAGAGTGTCCAGCCTCATGTCTCATCAGGCTGTGGGTCTAGATATGGTCAATCCAGGTTGCATCAGAGCCCCTGAACGGATTTTGTAAGAATTTCTCTCTCTTTCACTGTCTTTGTTTTCTGGGTTTTTTTTTAAGTAATCTATTTTTATAATGGGGTTTAGCTGCTTTTCACTGCTGTGTTTATGCCGCTTTACACCCTCTTGATGCACTTCCAGAGAGAGATCGATATATAGGTTTTAAGACTCTTACTAGTCAGATATATTCTTGGGCGGTGAATAGGGGCTGTTGAGTCCAGTTCACTGAGCAGGGAGTAGGTCTTGTCTATTACATATTTGGCTTGTGGAACGGTATCTGAGCTAATTTCAAACCCTTGTTTTATGCATCACCCCACCTCACCTTTCCCGTTAAGCAGCCATAGTGTGTTTTCTAAATGTGTGACTCTGTTCTGTTTTGTAATTCAGTTCAAGTGTAGCGATTTTGACATTCCCTCTATAAGTGATATCTTAGGATAAGTGTCTTTTTCTCTGTGACTTATTTCACTGAGAGTCATCGTACCTAAATCCACTCATCCTGCTGCTACTAGCCTTATGACATTGATTTCATGGCTGAGTGATATTCCATTGTGCCTAAGTACCACAACTTCTTTATCCATTTTTCGCTTTCCTGGGATATTGAAGGTGTACCGAAGTGGAGGTTCTTGGAAACAGAGCAGCCCTAAACTTTGGGGTGCCTGTGTCTTGTTGATTTTTAGGTTTCCCGATTTATACGCCCATGAGTGGAAGTGCCCTATGCTCTCTAAGCTGTGCTTATTACATGTTTCAGGACACACCGTACACTTCTCCAGAGTGGCTGCTGGCAATTTACTGCCCGCCCATCAGCGTAGCAAGGCTCCCATGTCTCCATGGCCTGTCCTGCATTTCTGGTTTTTACACTTTTTTCAGCATGGCCCTTTTGACCGATGGCAAGCGAGACTTCTTTGTAGCGCTGATTTGCCTTCCGGCTTGCCTGGTTGGCCAAAAAGGGCGTATGCGTTTTTTCCTGAATATATTCAGGAAAAAACGCATACGCCCTTTTTGGCCAAGGGCATCATTGTCAACGCTTTGCCGCTTTTCATGTGCTTTCAAGGCGAGTCGACTCTGCCTCCTGAAACCTGTTTCCTGCAATTCTGCCTTGCTTTCAAATCCTCTTCGTTGCCTTCCCTCAATATATTTGTGGACGAGAGTTATCATTTATAACTCTGCAGGTTTGTGAGTTGCAGTGCCCTTGAGCTCCATTTGTCAACTCGCTTTTTTGGGAGCTGGCCGCCAAAGCGCAGGATTGCTTCAGGCCGTATTCTGGTTCCGGGGGGCAGGCTGAGCCTGTGGTTCATTCTTCTTCCTGATGGGAAAATAGAGTGACCTGTGCCTGTCCCAACACCTAGAGCTAGTCTCTCATTGGTTCCCCGTCTTCCCGTTCATCCTCAGGCCAAATTGCGACCTGTCCGAAACAGGAGGTTAAAGGTGCAGATTCTCCAAGTAGGGAGATTGTTAGTAGAGCGGCTGGAATGGCGAACCCGAGCACAAGGAGAGGAGAAATGAGGTGCGTTTGAGAACCCTTTCCCGATCACACGGTGTACCATCTTCTGGGTTTCCCACGCATGTTTTCGATGTAGGAAGATGCCCTTGAACCTGGAGATTTGGGACCCACGGCATGGGTACCACGCAGTAGGACTTTAAAGGGTCTGCGTTTGCTCACC
Organism: Eubalaena glacialis; assembly: GCF_028564815.1. Classification (NCBI taxonomy): domain Eukaryota; kingdom Metazoa; phylum Chordata; class Mammalia; order Artiodactyla; family Balaenidae; genus Eubalaena; species Eubalaena glacialis. The sequence goes on along the minus strand of NC_083722.1, from coordinate 132,843,987 downwards.
CAAGCTCACCAATCCTCTCAGCCCCAAGAGTGTCCAGCCTCATGTCTCATCAGGCTGTGGGTCTAGATATGGTCAATCCAGGTTGCATCAGAGCCCCTGAACGGATTTTGTAAGAATTTCTCTCTCTTTCACTGTCTTTGTTTTCTGGGTTTTTTTTTAAGTAATCTATTTTTATAATGGGGTTTAGCTGCTTTTCACTGCTGTGTTTATGCCGCTTTACACCCTCTTGATGCACTTCCAGAGAGAGATCGATATATAGGTTTTAAGACTCTTACTAGTCAGATATATTCTTGGGCGGTGAATAGGGGCTGTTGAGTCCAGTTCACTGAGCAGGGAGTAGGTCTTGTCTATTACATATTTGGCTTGTGGAACGGTATCTGAGCTAATTTCAAACCCTTGTTTTATGCATCACCCCACCTCACCTTTCCCGTTAAGCAGCCATAGTGTGTTTTCTAAATGTGTGACTCTGTTCTGTTTTGTAATTCAGTTCAAGTGTAGCGATTTTGACATTCCCTCTATAAGTGATATCTTAGGATAAGTGTCTTTTTCTCTGTGACTTATTTCACTGAGAGTCATCGTACCTAAATCCACTCATCCTGCTGCTACTAGCCTTATGACATTGATTTCATGGCTGAGTGATATTCCATTGTGCCTAAGTACCACAACTTCTTTATCCATTTTTCGCTTTCCTGGGATATTGAAGGTGTACCGAAGTGGAGGTTCTTGGAAACAGAGCAGCCCTAAACTTTGGGGTGCCTGTGTCTTGTTGATTTTTAGGTTTCCCGATTTATACGCCCATGAGTGGAAGTGCCCTATGCTCTCTAAGCTGTGCTTATTACATGTTTCAGGACACACCGTACACTTCTCCAGAGTGGCTGCTGGCAATTTACAGCCCGCCCATCAGCGTAGCAAGGCTCCCATGTCTCCATGGCCTGTCCTGCATTTCTGGTTTTTACACTTTTTTCAGCATGGCCCTTTTGACCGATGGCAAGCGAGACTTCTTTGTAGCGCTGATTTGCCTTCCGGCTTGCCTGGTTGGCCAAAAAGGGCGTATGCGTTTTTTCCTGAATATATTCAGGAAAAAACGCATACGCCCTTTTTGGCCAAGGGCATCATTGTCAACGCTTTGCCGCTTTTCATGTGCTTTCAAGGCGAGTCGACTCTGCCTCCTGAAACCTGTTTCCTGCAATTCTGCCTTGCTTTCAAATCCTCTTCGTTGCCTTCCCTCAATATATTTGTGGACGAGAGTTATCATTTATAACTCTGCAGGTTTGTGAATTGCAGTGCCCTTGAGCTCCATTTGTCAACTCGCTTTTTTGGGAGCTGGCCGCCAAAGCGCAGGATTGCTTCAGGCCGTATTCTGGTTCCGGGGGGCAGGCTGAGCCTGTGGTTCATTCTTCTTCCTGATGGGAAAATAGAGTGACCTGTGCCTGTCCCAACACCTAGAGCTAGTCTCTCATTGGTTCCCCGTCTTCCCGTTCATCCTCAGGCCAAATTGCGACCTGTCCGAAACAGGAGGTTAAAGGTGCAGATTCTCCAAGTAGGGAGATTGTTAGTAGAGCGGCTGGAATGGCGAACCCGAGCACAAGGAGAGGAGAAATGAGGTGCGTTTGAGAACCCTTTCCCGATCACACGGCGTACCATCTTCTGGGTTTCCCACGCATGTTTTCGATGTAGGAAGATGCCCTTGAACCTGGAGATTTGGGACCCACGGCATGGGTACCACGCAGTAGGACTTTAAAGGGTCTGCGTTTGCTCACCCAAGCTCACCAATCCTCTCAGCCCCAAGAGTGTCCAGCCTTATGTCTCATCCAGCTGTGGGTCTAGATATGGTCAATCCAGGTTGCAACAGAGCCCCTGAACGGATTTTGTAAGAATTTCTCTCTCTTTCACTGTCTTTGTTTTATGGGGTTTTTTTTAAGTAATCTATTTTTATAATGGGGTTTAGCTGCTTTTCACTGCTGTGTTTATGCCGCTTTACACCCTCTTGATGCACTTCCAGAGAGAGATCAATATATAGGTTTTAAGACTCTTACTAGTCAGATATATTCTTGGGCGGTGAATAGGGGCTGTTGAGTCCAGTTCACTGAGCAGGGAGTAGGTCTTGTCTATTACATATTTGGCTTGTGGAACGGTATCTGAGCTAATTTCAAACCCTTGTTTTATGCATCACCCCACCTCACCTTTCCCGTTAAGCAGCCATAGTGTGTTTTCTAAATGTGTGACTCTGTTCTGTTTTGTAATTCAGTTCAAGTGTAGCGATTTTGACATTCCCTCTATAAGTGATATCTTAGGATAAGTGTCTTTTTCTCTGTGACTTATTTCACTGAGAGTCATCGTACCTAAATCCACTCATCCTGCTGCTACTAGCCTTATGACATTGATTTCATGGCTGAGTGATATTCCATTGTGCCTAAGTACCACAACTTCTTTATCCATTTTTCGCTTTCCTGGGATATTGAAGGTGTACCGAAGTGGAGGTTCTTGGAAACAGAGCAGCCCTAAACTTTGGGGTGCCTGTGTCTTGTTGATTTTTAGGTTTCCCGATTTATACGCCCATGAGTGGAAGTGCCCTATGCTCTCTAAGCTGTGCTTATTACATGTTTCAGGACACACCGTACACTTCTCCAGAGTGGCTGCTGGCAATTTACAGCCCGCCCATCAGCGTAGCAAGGCTCCCATGTCTCCATGGCCTGTCCTGCATTTCTGGTTTTTACACTTTTTTCAGCATGGCCCTTTTGACCGATGGCAAGCGAGACTTCTTTGTAGCGCTGATTTGCCTTCCGGCTTGCCTGGTTGGCCAAAAAGGGCGTATGCGTTTTTTCCTGAATATATTCAGGAAAAAACGCATACGCCCTTTTTGGCCAAGGGCATCATTGTCAACGCTTTGCCGCTTTTCATGTGCTTTCAAGGCGAGTCGACTCTGCCTCCTGAAACCTGTTTCCTGCAATTCTGCCTTGCTTTCAAATCCTCTTCGTGGCCTTCCCTCAATATATTTGTGGACGAGAGTTATCATTTATAACTCTGCAGGTTTGTGAATTGCAGTGCCCTTGAGCTCCATTTGTCAACTCGCTTTTTTGGGAGGTGGCCGCCAAAGCGCAGGATTGCTTCAGGCCGTATTCTGGTTCCGGGGGGCAGGCTGAGCCTGTGGTTCATTCTTCTTCCTGATGGGAAAATAGAGTGACCTGTGCCTGTCCCAACACCTAGAGCTAGTCTCTCATTGGTTCCCCGTCTTCCCGTTCATCCTCAGGCCAAATTGCGACCTGTCCGAAACAGGAGGTTAAAGGTGCAGATTCTCCAAGTAGGGAGATTGTTAGTAGAGCGGCTGGAATGGCGAACCCGAGCACAAGGAGAGGAGAAATGAGGTGCGTTTGAGAACCCTTTCCCGATCACACGGTGTACCATCTTCTGGGTTTCCCACACATGTTTTCGATGTAGGAAGATGCCCTTGAACCTGGAGATTTGGGACCCACGGCATGGGTACCACGCAGTAGGACTTTAAAGGGTCTGCGTTTGCTCACCCAAGCTCACCAATCCTCTCAGCCCCAAGAGTGTCCAGCCTCATGTCTCATCCAGCTGTGGGTCTAGATATGGTCAATCCAGGTTGCATCAGAGCCCCTGAACGGATTTTGTAAGAATTTCTCTCTCTTTCACTGTCTTTGTTTTATGGGGTTTTTTTTAAGTAATCTATTTTTATAATGGGGTTTAGCTGCTTTTCACTGCTGTGTTTATGCCGCTTTACACCCTCTTGATGCACTTCCAGAGAGAGATCAATACATAGGTTTTAAGACTCTTACTAGTCAGATATATTCTTGGGCGGTGAATAGGGGCTGTTGAGTCCAGTTCACTGAGCAGGGAGTAGGTCTTGTCTATTACATATTTGGCTTGTGGAACGGTATCTGAGCTAATTTCAAACCCTTGTTTTATGCATCACCCCACCTCACCTTTCCCGTTAAGCAGCCATAGTGTGTTTTCTAAATGTGTGACTCTGTTCTGTTTTGTAATTCAGTTCAAGTGTAGCGATTTTGACATTCCCTCTATAAGTGATATCTTAGGATAAGTGTCTTTTTCTCTGTGACTTATTTCACTGAGAGTCATCGTACCTAAATCCACTCATCCTGCTGCTACTAGCCTTATGACATTGATTTCATGGCTGAGTGATATTCCATTGTGCCTAAGTACCACAACTTCTTTATCCATTTTTCGCTTTCCTGGGATATTGAAGGTGTACCGAAGTGGAGGTTCTTGGAAACAGAGCAGCCCTAAACTTTGGGGTGCCTGTGTCTTGTTGATTTTTAGGTTTCCCGATTTATACGCCCATGAGTGGAAGTGCCCTATGCTCTCTAAGCTGTGCTTATTACATGTTTCAGGACACACCGTACACTTCTCCAGAGTGGCTGCTGGCAATTTACAGCCCGCCCATCAGCGTAGCAAGGCTCCCATGTCTCCATGGCCTGTCCTGCATTTCTGGTTTTTACACTTTTTTCAGCATGGCCCTTTTGACCGATGGCAAGCGAGACTTCTTTGTAGCGCTGATTTGCCTTTCGGGCTTGCCTGGTTGGCCAAAAAGGGCGTATGCGTTTTTTCCTGAATATATTCAGGAAAAAACGCATACGCCCTTTTTGGCCAAGGGCATCATTGTCAACGCTTTGCCGCTTTTCATGTGCTTTCAAGGCGAGTCGAGTCTGCCTTCTGAAACCTGTTTCCTGCAATTCTGCCTTGCTTTCAAATCCTCTTCGTTGCCTTCCCTCAATATATTTGTGGACGACAGTTATCATTTATAACTCTGCAGGTTTGTGACTTGCAGTGCCCTTGAGCTCCATTTGTCAACTCGCTTTTTTGGGAGCTGGCCGCCAAAGCGCAGGATTGCTTCAGGCCGTATTCTGGTTCCGGGGGGCAGGCTGAGCCTGTGGTTCATTCTTCTTCCTGATGGGAAAATAGAGTGACCTGTGCCTGTCCCAACACCTAGAGCTAGTCTCTCATTGGTTCCCCGTCTTCCCGTTCATCCTCAGGCCAAATTGCGACCTGTCCGAAACAGGAGGTTAAAGGTGCAGATTCTCCAAGTAGGGAGATTGTTAGTAGAGCGGCTGGAATGGCGAACCCGAGCACAAGGAGAGGAGAAATGAGGTGCGTTTGAGAACCCTTTCCCGATCACACGGTGTACCATCTTCTGGGTTTCCCACGCATGTTTTCGATGTAGGAAGATGCCCTTGAACCTGGAGATTTGGGACCCACGGCATGGGTACCACGCAGTAGGACTTTAAAGGGTCTGCGTTTGCTCACCCAAGCTCACCAATCCTCTCAGCCCCAAGAGTGTCCAGCCTTATGTCTCATCCAGCTGTGGGTCTAGATATGGTCAATCCAGGTTGCAACAGAGCCCCTGAACGGATTTTGTAAGAATTTCTCTCTCTTTCACTGTCTTTGTTTTCTGGGGTTTTTTTTAAGTAATCTATTTTTATAATGGGGTTTAGCTGCTTTTCACTGCTGTGTTTATGCCGCTTTACACCCTCTTGATGCACTTCCAGAGAGAGATCGATATATAGGTTTTAAGACTCTTACTAGTCAGATATATTCTTGGGCTGTGAATAGTGGCTGTTGAGTCCAGTTCACTGAGCAGGGAGTAGGTCTTGTCTATTACATATTTGGCTTGTGGAACGGTATCTGAGCTAATTTCAAACCCTTGTTTTATGCATCACCCCACCTCACCTTTCCCGTTAAGCAGCCATAGTGTGTTTTCTAAATGTGTGACTCTGTTCTGTTTTGTAATTCAGTTCAAGTGTAGCGATTTTGACATTCCCTCTATAAGTGATATCTTAGGATAAGTGTCTTTTTCTCTGTGACTTATTTCACTGAGAGTCATCGTACCTAAATCCACTCATCCTGCTGCTACTAGCCTTATGACATTGATTTCATGGCTGAGTGATATTCCATTGTGCCTAAGTACCACAACTTCTTTATCCATTTTTCGCTTTCCTGGGATATTGAAGGTGTACCGAAGTGGAGGTTCTTGGAAACAGAGCAGCCCTAAACTTTGGGGTGCCTGTGTCTTGTTGATTTTTAGGTTTCCCGATTTATACGCCCATGAGTGGAAGTGCCCTATGCTCTCTAAGCTGTGCTTATTACATGTTTCAGGACACACCGTACACTTCTCCAGAGTGGCTGCTGGCAATTTACAGCCCGCCCATCAGCGTAGCAAGGCTCCCATGTCTCCATGGCCTGTCCTGCATTTCTGGTTTTTACACTTTTTTCAGCATGGCCCTTTTGACCGATGGCAAGCGAGACTTCTTTGTAGCGCTGATTTGCCTTTCCGGCTTGCCTGGTTGGCCAAAAAGGGCGTATGCGTTTTTTCCTGAATATATTCAGGAAAAAACGCATACGCCCTTTTTGGCCAAGGGCATCATTGTCAACGCTTTGCCACTTTTCATGTGCTTTCAAGGCGAGTCGAGTCTGCCTTCTGAAACCTGTTTCCTGCAATTCTGCCTTGCTTTCAAATCCTCTTCGTTGCCTTCCCTCAATATATTTGTGGACGACAGTTATCATTTATAACTCTGCAGGTTTGTGACTTGCAGTGCCCTTGAGCTCCATTTGTCAACTCGCTTTTTTGGGAGCTGGCCGCCAAAGCGCAGGATTGCTTCAGGCCGTATTCTGGTTCCGGGGGGCAGGCTGAGCCTGTGGTTCATTCTTCTTCCTGATGGGAAAATAGAGTGACCTGTGCCTGTCCCAACACCTAGAGCTAGTCTCTCATTGGTTCCCCGTCTTCCCGTTCATCCTCAGGCCAAATTGCGACCTGTCCGAAACAGGAGGTTAAAGGTGCAGATTCTCCAAGTAGGGAGATTGTTAGTAGAGCGGCTGGAATGGCGAACCCGAGCACAAGGAGAGGAGAAATGAGGTGCGTTTGAGAACCCTTTCCCGATCACACGGTGTACCATCTTCTGGGTTTCCCACGCATGTTTTCGATGTAGGAAGATGCCCTTGAACCTGGAGATTTGGGACCCACGGCATGGGTACCACGCAGTAGGACTTTAAAGGGTCTGCGTTTGCTCACCCAAGCTCACCAATCCTCTCAGCCCCAAGAGTGTCCAGCCTTATGTCTCATCCAGCTGTGGGTCTAGATATGGTCAATCCAGGTTGCAACAGAGCCCCTGAACGGATTTTGTAAGAATTTCTCTCTCTTTCACTGTCTTTGTTTTCTGGGGTTTTTTTTAAGTAATCTATTTTTATAATGGGGTTTAGCTGCTTTTCACTGCTGTGTTTATGCCGCTTTACACCCTCTTGATGCACTTCCAGAGAGAGATCAATACATAGGTTTTAAGACTCTTACTAGTCAGATATATTCTTGGGCGGTGAATAGTGGCTGTTGAGTCCAGTTCACTGAGCAGGGAGTAGGTCTTGTCTATTACATATTTGGCTTGTGGAACGGTATCTGAGCTAATTTCAAACCCTTGTTTTATGCATCACCCCACCTCACCTTTCCCGTTAAGCAGCCATAGTGTGTTTTCTAAATGTGTGACTCTGTTCTGTTTTGTAATTCAGTTCAAGTGTAGCGATTTTGACATTCCCTCTATAAGTGATATCTTAGGATAAGTGTCTTTTTCTCTGTGACTTATTTCACTGAGAGTCATCGTACCTAAATCCACTCATCCTGCTGCTACTAGCCTTATGACATTGATTTCATGGCTGAGTGATATTCCATTGTGCCTAAGTACCACAACTTCTTTATCCATTTTTCGCTTTCCTGGGATATTGAAGGTGTACCGAAGTGGAGGTTCTTGGAAACAGAGCAGCCCTAAACTTTGGGGTGCCTGTGTCTTGTTGATTTTTAGGTTTCCCGATTTATACGCCCATGAGTGGAAGTGCCCTATGCTCTCTAAGCTGTGCTTATTACATGTTTCAGGACACACCGTACACTTCTCCAGAGTGGCTGCTGGCAATTTACAGCCCGCCCATCAGCGTAGCAAGGCTCCCATGTCTCCATGGCCTGTCCTGCATTTCTGGTTTTTACACTTTTTTCAGCATGGCCCTTTTGACCGATGGCAAGCGAGACTTCTTTGTAGCGCTGATTTGCCTTTCGGGCTTGCCTGGTTGGCCAAAAAGGGCGTATGCGTTTTTTCCTGAATATATTCAGGAAAAAACGCATACGCCCTTTTTGGCCAAGGGCATCATTGTCAACGCTTTGCCGCTTTTCATGTGCTTTCAAGGCGAGTCGAGTCTGCCTTCTGAAACCTGTTTCCTGCAATTCTGCCTTGCTTTCAAATCCTCTTCGTTGCCTTCCCTCAATATATTTGTGGACGAGAGTTATCATTTATAACTCTGCAGGTTTGTGAGTTGCAGTGCCCTTGAGCTCCATTTGTCAACTCGCTTTTTTGGGAGCTGGCCGCCAAAGCGCAGGATTGCTTCAGGCCGTATTCTGGTTCCGGGGGGCAGGCTGAGCCTGTGGTTCATTCTTCTTCCTGATGGGAAAATAGAGTGACCTGTGCCTGTCCCAACACCTAGAGCTAGTCTCTCATTGGTTCCCCGTCTTCCCGTTCATCCTCAGGCCAAATTGCGACCTGTCCGAAACAGGAGGTTAAAGGTGCAGATTCTCCAAGTAGGGAGATTGTTAGTAGAGCGGCTGGAATGGCGAACCCGAGCACAAGGAGAGGAGAAATGAGGTGCGTTTGAGAACCCTTTCCCGATCACACGGTGTACCATCTTCTGGGTTTCCCACGCATGTTTTCGATGTAGGAAGATGCCCTTGAACCTGGAGATTTGGGACCCACGGCATGGGTACCACGCAGTAGGACTTTAAAGGGTCTGCGTTTGCTCACCCAAGCTCACCAATCCTCTCAGCCCCAAGAGTGTCCAGCCTTATGTCTCATCCAGCTGTGGGTCTAGATATGGTCAATCCAGGTTGCAACAGAGCCCCTGAACGGATTTTGTAAGAATTTCTCTCTCTTTCACTGTCTTTGTTTTCTGGGGTTTTTTTTAAGTAATCTATTTTTATAATGGGGTTTAGCTGCTTTTCACTGCTGTGTTTATGCCGCTTTACACCCTCTTGATGCACTTCCAGAGAGAGATCGATATATAGGTTTTAAGACTCTTACTAGTCAGATATATTCTTGGGCTGTGAATAGTGGCTGTTGAGTCCAGTTCACTGAGCAGGGAGTAGGTCTTGTCTATTACATATTTGGCTTGTGGAACGGTATCTGAGCTAATTTCAAACCCTTGTTTTATGCATCACCCCACCTCACCTTTCCCGTTAAGCAGCCATAGTGTGTTTTCTAAATGTGTGACTCTGTTCTGTTTTGTAATTCAGTTCAAGTGTAGCGATTTTGACATTCCCTCTATAAGTGATATCTTAGGATAAGTGTCTTTTTCTCTGTGACTTATTTCACTGAGAGTCATCGTACCTAAATCCACTCATCCTGCTGCTACTAGCCTTATGACATTGATTTCATGGCTGAGTGATATTCCATTGTGCCTAAGTACCACAACTTCTTTATCCATTTTTCGCTTTCCTGGGATATTGAAGGTGTACCGAAGTGGAGGTTCTTGGAAACAGAGCAGCCCTAAACTTTGGGGTGCCTGTGTCTTGTTGATTTTTAGGTTTCCCGATTTATACGCCCATGAGTGGAAGTGCCCTATGCTCTCTAAGCTGTGCTTATTACATGTTTCAGGACACACCGTACACTTCTCCAGAGTGGCTGCTGGCAATTTACAGCCCGCCCATCAGCGTAGCAAGGCTCCCATGTCTCCATGGCCTGTCCTGCATTTCTGGTTTTTACACTTTTTTCAGCATGGCCCTTTTGACCGATGGCAAGCGAGACTTCTTTGTAGCGCTGATTTGCCTTTCCGGCTTGCCTGGTTGGCCAAAAAGGGCGTATGCGTTTTTTCCTGAATATATTCAGGAAAAAACGCATACGCCCTTTTTGGCCAAGGGCATCATTGTCAACGCTTTGCCGCTTTTCATGTGCTTTCAAGGCGAGTCGAGTCTGCCTTCTGAAACCTGTTTCCTGCAATTCTGCCTTGCTTTCAAATCCTCTTCGTTGCCTTCCCTCAATATATTTGTGGACGAGAGTTATCATTTATAACTCTGCAGGTTTGTGAGTTGCAGTGCCCTTGAGCTCCATTTGTCAACTCGCTTTTTTGGGAGCTGGCCGCCAAAGCGCAGGATTGCTTCAGGCCGTATTCTGGTTCCGGGGGGCAGGCTGAGCCTGTGGTTCATTCTTCTTCCTGATGGGAAAATAGAGTGACCTGTGCCTGTCCCAACACCTAGAGCTAGTCTCTCATTGGTTCCCCGTCTTCCCGTTCATCCTCAGGCCAAATTGCGACCTGTCCGAAACAGGAGGTTAAAGGTGCAGATTCTCCAAGTAGGGAGATTGTTAGTAGAGCGGCTGGAATGGCGAACCCGAGCACAAGGAGAGGAGAAATGAGGTGCGTTTGAGAACCCTTTCCCGATCACACGGTGTACCATCTTCTGGGTTTCCCACGCATGTTTTCGATGTAGGAAGATGCCCTTGAACCTGGAGATTTGGGACCCACGGCATGGGTACCACGCAGTAGGACTTTAAAGGGTCTGCGTTTGCTCACCCAAGCTCACCAATCCTCTCAGCCCCAAGAGTGTCCAGCCTTATGTCTCATCCAGCTGTGGGTCTAGATATGGTCAATCCAGGTTGCAACAGAGCCCCTGAACGGATTTTGTAAGAATTTCTCTCTCTTTCACTGTCTTTGTTTTCTGGGGTTTTTTTTAAGTAATCTATTTTTATAATGGGGTTTAGCTGCTTTTCACTGCTGTGTTTATGCCGCTTTACACCCTCTTGATGCACTTCCAGAGAGAGATCAATACATAGGTTTTAAGACTCTTACTAGTCAGATATATTCTTGGGCGGTGAATAGTGGCTGTTGAGTCCAGTTCACTGAGCAGGGAGTAGGTCTTGTCTATTACATATTTGGCTTGTGGAACGGTATCTGAGCTAATTTCAAACCCTTGTTTTATGCATCACCCCACCTCACCTTTCCCGTTAAGCAGCCATAGTGTGTTTTCTAAATGTGTGACTCTGTTCTGTTTTGTAATTCAGTTCAAGTGTAGCGATTTTGACATTCCCTCTATAAGTGATATCTTAGGATAAGTGTCTTTTTCTCTGTCACTTATTTCACTGAGAGTCATCGTACCTAAATCCACTCATCCTGCTGCTACTAGCCTTATGACATTGATTTCATGGCTGAGTGATATTCCATTGTGCCTAAGTACCACAACTTCTTTATCCATTTTTCGCTTTCCTGGGATATTGAAGGTGTACCGAAGTGGAGGTTCTTGGAAACAGAGCAGCCCTAAACTTTGGGGTGCCTGTGTCTTGTTGATTTTTAGGTTTCCCGATTTATACGCCCATGAGTGGAAGTGCCCTATGCTCTCTAAGCTGTGCTTATTACATGTTTCAGGACACACCGTACACTTCTCCAGAGTGGCTGCTGGCAATTTACAGCCCGCCCATCAGCGTAGCAAGGCTCCCATGTCTCCATGGCCTGTCCTGCATTTCTGGTTTTTACACTTTTTTCAGCATGGCCCTTTTGACCGATGGCAAGCGAGACTTCTTTGTAGCGCTGATTTGCCTTTCCGGCTTGCCTGGTTGGCCAAAAAGGGCGTATGCGTTTTTTCCTGAATATATTCAGGAAAAAACGCATACGCCCTTTTTGGCCAAGGGCATCATTGTCAACGCTTTGCCGCTTTTCATGTGCTTTCAAGGCGAGTCGAGTCTGCCTTCTGAAACCTGTTTCCTGCAATTCTGCCTTGCTTTCAAATCCTCTTCGTTGCCTTCCCTCAATATATTTGTGGACGAGAGTTATCATTTATAACTCTGCAGGTTTGTGAGTTGCAGTGCCCTTGAGCTCCATTTGTCAACTCGCTTTGTTGGGAGCTGGCCGCCAAAGCGCAGGATTGCTTCAGGCCGTATTCTGGTTCCGGGGGGCAGGCTGAGCCTGTGGTTCATTCTTCTTCCTGATGGGAAAATAGAGTGACCTGTGCCTGTCCCAACACCTAGAGCTAGTCTCTCATTGGTTCCCCGTCTTCCCGTTCATCCTCAGGCCAAATTGCGACCTGTCCGAAACAGGAGGTTAAAGGTGCAGATTCTCCAAGTAGGGAGTTTGTTAGTAGAGCGGCTGGAATGGCGAACCCGAGCACAAGGAGAGGAGAAATGAGGTGCGTTTGAGAACCCTTTCCCGATCACACGGTGTACCATCTTCTGGGTTTCCCACGCATGTTTTCGATGTAGGAAGATGCCCTTGAACCTGGAGATTTGGGACCCACGGCATGGGTACCACGCAGTAGGACTTTAAAGGGTCTGCGTTTGCTCACCCAAGCTCACCAATCCTCTCAGCCCCAAGAGTGTCCAGCCTTATGTCTCATCCAGCTGTGGGTCTAGATATGGTCAATCCAGGTTGCAACAGAGCCCCTGAACGGATTTTGTAAGAATTTCTCTCTCTTTCACTGTCTTTGTTTTCTGGGGTTTTTTTTAAGTAATCTATTTTTATAATGGGGTTTAGCTGCTTTTCACTGCTGTGTTTATGCCGCTTTACACCCTCTTGATGCACTTCCAGAGAGAGATCGATATATAGGTTTTAAGACTCTTACTAGTCAGATATATTCTTGGGCGGTGAATAGGGGCTGTTGAGTCCAGTTCACTGAGCAGGGAGTAGGTCTTGTCTATTACATATTTGGCTTGTGGAACGGTATCTGAGCTAATTTCAAACCCTTGTTTTATGCATCACCCCACCTCACCTTTCCCGTTAAGCAGCCATAGTGTGTTTTCTAAATGTGTGACTCTGTTCTGTTTTGTAATTCAGTTCAAGTGTAGCGATTTTGACATTCCCTCTATAAGTGATATCTTAGGATAAGTGTCTTTTTCTCTGTGACTTATTTCACTGAGAGTCATCGTACCTAAATCCACTCATCCTGCTGCTACTAGCCTTATGACATTGATTTCATGGCTGAGTGATATTCCATTGTGCCTAAGTACCACAACTTCTTTATCCATTTTTCGCTTTCCTGGGATATTGAAGGTGTACCGAAGTGGAGGTTCTTGGAAACAGAGCAGCCCTAAACTTTGGGGTGCCTGTGTCTTGTTGATTTTTAGGTTTCCCGATTTATACGCCCATGAGTGGAAGTGCCCTATGCTCTCTAAGCTGTGCTTATTACATGTTTCAGGACACACCGTACACTTCTCCAGAGTGGCTGCTGGCAATTTACAGCCCGCCCATCAGCGTAGCAAGGCTCCCATGTCTCCATGGCCTGTCCTGCATTTCTGGTTTTTACACTTTTTTCAGCATGGCCCTTTTGACCGATGGCAAGCGAGACTTCTTTGTAGCGCTGATTTGCCTTTCCGGCTTGCCTGGTTGGCCAAAAAGGGCGTATGCGTTTTTTCCTGAATATATTCAGGAAAAAACGCATACGCCCTTTTTGGCCAAGGGCATCATTGTCAACGCTTTGCCGCTTTTCATGTGCTTTCAAGGCGAGTCGAGTCTGCCTCCTGAAACCTGTTTCCTGCAATTCTGCCTTGCTTTCAAATCCTCTTCGTTGCCTTCCCTCAATATATTTGTGGACGAGAGTTATCATTTATAACTCTGCAGGTTTGTAAGTTGCAGTGCCCCTGAGCTCCATTTGTCAACTCGCTTTTTTGGGAGCTGGCCGCCAAAGCGCAGGATTGCTTCAGGCCGTATTCTGGTTCCGGGGGCAGGTTGAGCCTGTGGTTCATTCTTCTTCCTGATGGGAAAATAGAGTGACCTGTGCCTGTCCCAACACCTAGAGCTAGTCTCTCATTGGTTCCCCCTCTTCCCGTTCATCCTCAGGCCAAATTGCGACCTGTGCGAAACAGGAGGTTAAAGGTGCTGATTCTCCAAGTAGGGAGATTGTTAGTAGAGCGGCTGGAATGGCGAACCCGAGCACAAGGAGAGGAGAAATGAGGTGCGTTTGAGAACCCTTTCCCGATCACACGGTGTACCATCTTCTGGGTTTCCCACACATGTTTTCGATGTAGGAAGATGCCCTTGAACCTGGAGATTTGGGACCCACGGCATGGGTACCACGCAGTAGGACTTTAAATGGTCTGCGTTTGCTCACCCAAGCTCACCAATCCTCTCAGCCCCAAGAGTGTCCAGCCTCATGTCTCATCCAGCTGTGGGTCTAGATATGGTCAATCCAGGTTGCATCAGAGCCCCTGAACGGATTTTGTAAGAATTTCTCTCTCTTTCACTGTCTTTGTTTTATGGGGTTTTTTTTAAGTAATCTATTTTTATAATGGGGTTTAGCTGCTTTTCACTGCTGTGTTTATGCCGCTTTACACCCTCTTGATGCACTTCCAGAGAGAGATCAATACATAGGTTTTAAGACTCTTACTAGTCAGATATATTCTTGGGCGGTGAATAGTGGCTGTTGAGTCCAGTTCACTGAGCAGGGAGTAGGTCTTGTCTATTACATATTTGGCTTGTGGAACGGTATCTGAGCTAATTTCAAACCCTTGTTTTATGCATCACCCCACCTCACCTTTCCCGTTAAGCAGCCATAGTGTGTTTTCTAAATGTGTGACTCTGTTCTGTTTTGTAATTCAGTTCAAGTGTAGCGATTTTGACATTCCCTCTATAAGTGATATCTTAGGATAAGTGTCTTTTTCTCTGTCACTTATTTCACTGAGAGTCATCGTACCTAAATCCACTCATCCTGCTGCTACTAGCCTTATGACATTGATTTCATGGCTGAGTGATATTCCATTGTGCCTAAGTACCACAACTTCTTTATCCATTTTTCGCTTTCCTGGGATATTGAAGGTGTACCGAAGTGGAGGTTCTTGGAAACAGAGCAGCCCTAAACTTTGGGGTGCCTGTGTCTTGTTGATTTTTAGGTTTCCCGATTTATACGCCCATGAGTGGAAGTGCCCTATGCTCTCTAAGCTGTGCTTATTACATGTTTCAGGACACACCGTACACTTCTCCAGAGTGGCTGCTGGCAATTTACAGCCCGCCCATCAGCGTAGCAAGGCTCCCATGTCTCCATGGCCTGTCCTGCATTTCTGGTTTTTACACTTTTTTCAGCATGGCCCTTTTGACCGATGGCAAGCGAGACTTCTTTGTAGCGCTGATTTGCCTTTCCGGCTTGCCTGGTTGGCCAAAAAGGGCGTATGCGTTTTTTCCTGAATATATTCAGGAAAAAACGCATACGCCCTTTTTGGCCAAGGGCATCATTGTCAACGCTTTGCCGCTTTTCATGTGCTTTCAAGGCGAGTCGAGTCTGCCTTCTGAAACCTGTTTCCTGCAATTCTGCCTTGCTTTCAAATCCTCTTCGTTGCCTTCCCTCAATATATTTGTGGACGAGAGTTATCATTTATAACTCTGCAGGTTTGTGAGTTGCAGTGCCCTTGAGCTCCATTTGTCAACTCGCTTTGTTGGGAGCTGGCCGCCAAAGCGCAGGATTGCTTCAGGCCGTATTCTGGTTCCGGGGGGCAGGCTGAGCCTGTGGTTCATTCTTCTTCCTGATGGGAAAATAGAGTGACCTGTGCCTGTCCCAACACCTAGAGCTAGTCTCTCATTGGTTCCCCGTCTTCCCGTTCATCCTCAGGCCAAATTGCGACCTGTCCGAAACAGGAGGTTAAAGGTGCAGATTCTCCAAGTAGGGAGATTGTTAGTAGAGCGGCTGGAATGGCGAACCCGAGCACAAGGAGAGGAGAAATGAGGTGCGTTTGAGAACCCTTTCCCGATCACACGGTGTACCATCTTCTGGGTTTCCCACGCATGTTTTCGATGTAGGAAGATGCCCTTGAACCTGGAGATTTGGGACCCACGGCATGGGTACCACGCAGTAGGACTTTAAAGGGTCTGCGTTTGCTCACCCAAGCTCACCAATCCTCTCAGCCCCAAGAGTGTCCAGCCTTATGTCTCATCCAGCTGTGGGTCTAGATATGGTCAATCCAGGTTGCAACAGAGCCCCTGAACGGATTTTGTAAGAATTTCTCTCTCTTTCACTGTCTTTGTTTTCTGGGGTTTTTTTTAAGTAATCTATTTTTATAATGGGGTTTAGCTGCTTTTCACTGCTGTGTTTATGCCGCTTTACACCCTCTTGATGCACTTCCAGAGAGAGATCGATATATAGGTTTTAAGACTCTTACTAGTCAGATATATTCTTGGGCGGTGAATAGGGGCTGTTGAGTCCAGTTCACTGAGCAGGGAGTAGGTCTTGTCTATTACATATTTGGCTTGTGGAACGGTATCTGAGCTAATTTCAAACCCTTGTTTTATGCATCACCCCACCTCACCTTTCCCGTTAAGCAGCCATAGTGTGTTTTCTAAATGTGTGACTCTGTTCTGTTTTGTAATTCAGTTCAAGTGTAGCGATTTTGACATTCCCTCTATAAGTGATATCTTAGGATAAGTGTCTTTTTCTCTGTGACTTATTTCACTGAGAGTCATCGTACCTAAATCCACTCATCCTGCTGCTACTAGCCTTATGACATTGATTTCATGGCTGAGTGATATTCCATTGTGCCTAAGTACCACAACTTCTTTATCCATTTTTCGCTTTCCTGGGATATTGAAGGTGTACCGAAGTGGAGGTTCTTGGAAACAGAGCAGCCCTAAACTTTGGGGTGCCTGTGTCTTGTTGATTTTTAGGTTTCCCGATTTATACGCCCATGAGTGGAAGTGCCCTATGCTCTCTAAGCTGTGCTTATTACATGTTTCAGGACACACCGTACACTTCTCCAGAGTGGCTGCTGGCAATTTACAGCCCGCCCATCAGCGTAGCAAGGCTCCCATGTCTCCATGGCCTGTCCTGCATTTCTGGTTTTTACACTTTTTTCAGCATGGCCCTTTTGACCGATGGCAAGCGAGACTTCTTTGTAGCGCTGATTTGCCTTTCCGGCTTGCCTGGTTGGCCAAAAAGGGCGTATGCGTTTTTTCCTGAATATATTCAGGAAAAAACGCATACGCCCTTTTTGGCCAAGGGCATCATTGTCAACGCTTTGCCGCTTTTCATGTGCTTTCAAGGCGAGTCGAGTCTGCCTCCTGAAACCTGTTTCCTGCAATTCTGCCTTGCTTTCAAATCCTCTTCGTTGCCTTCCCTCAATATATTTGTGGACGAGAGTTATCATTTATAACTCTGCAGGTTTGTAAGTTGCAGTGCCCCTGAGCTCCATTTGTCAACTCGCTTTTTTGGGAGCTGGCCGCCAAAGCGCAGGATTGCTTCAGGCCGTATTCTGGTTCCGGGGGCAGGTTGAGCCTGTGGTTCATTCTTCTTCCTGATGGGAAAATAGAGTGACCTGTGCCTGTCCCAACACCTAGAGCTAGTCTCTCATTGGTTCCCCCTCTTCCCGTTCATCCTCAGGCCAAATTGCGACCTGTGCGAAACAGGAGGTTAAAGGTGCTGATTCTCCAAGTAGGGAGATTGTTAGTAGAGCGGCTGGAATGGCGAACCCGAGCACAAGGAGAGGAGAAATGAGGTGCGTTTGAGAACCCTTTCCCGATCACACGGTGTACCATCTTCTGGGTTTCCCACACATGTTTTCGATGTAGGAAGATGCCCTTGAACCTGGAGATTTGGGACCCACGGCATGGGTACCACGCAGTAGGACTTTAAATGGTCTGCGTTTGCTCACCCAAGCTCACCAATCCTCTCAGCCCCAAGAGTGTCCAGCCTCATGTCTCATCCAGCTGTGGGTCTAGATATGGTCAATCCAGGTTGCATCAGAGCCCCTGAACGGATTTTGTAAGAATTTCTCTCTCTTTCACTGTCTTTGTTTTATGGGGTTTTTTTTAAGTAATCTATTTTTATAATGGGGTTTAGCTGCTTTTCACTGCTGTGTTTATGCCGCTTTACACCCTCTTGATGCACTTCCAGAGAGAGATCAATACATAGGTTTTAAGACTCTTACTAGTCAGATATATTCTTGGGCGGTGAATAGGGGCTGTTGAGTCCAGTTCACTGAGCAGGGAGTAGGTCTTGTCTATTACATATTTGGCTTGTGGAACGGTATCTGAGCTAATTTCAAACCCTTGTTTTATGCATCACCCCACCTCACCTTTCCCGTTAAGCAGCCATAGTGTGTTTTCTAAATGTGTGACTCTGTTCTGTTTTGTAATTCAGTTCAAGTGTAGCGATTTTGACATTCCCTCTATAAGTGATATCTTAGGATAAGTGTCTTTTTCTCTGTGACTTATTTCACTGAGAGTCATCGTACCTAAATCCACTCATCCTGCTGCTACTAGCCTTATGACATTGATTTCATGGCTGAGTGATATTCCATTGTGCCTAAGTACCACAACTTCTTTATCCATTTTTCGCTTTCCTGGGATATTGAAGGTGTACCGAAGTGGAGGTTCTTGGAAACAGAGCAGCCCTAAACTTTGGGGTGCCTGTGTCTTGTTGATTTTTAGGTTTCCCGATTTATACGCCCATGAGTGGAAGTGCCCTATGCTCTCTAAGCTGTGCTTATTACATGTTTCAGGACACACCGTACACTTCTCCAGAGTGGCTGTTGGCAATTTACAGCCCGCCCATCAGCGTAGCAAGGCTCCCATGTCTCCATGGCCTGTCCTGCATTTCTGGTTTTTACACTTTTTTCAGCATGGCCCTTTTGACCGATGGCAAGCGAGACTTCTTTGCAGCGCTGATTTGCCTTTCCGGCTTGCCTGGTTGGCCAAAAAGGGCGTATGCGTTTTTTCCTGAATATATTCAGGAAAAAACGCATACGCCCTTTTTGGCCAAGGGCATCATTGTCAACGCTTTGCCGCTTTTCATGTGCTTTCAAGGCGAGTCGAGTCTGCCTTCTGAAACCTGTTTCCTGCAATTCTGCCTTGCTTTCAAATCCTCTTCGTTGCCTTCCCTCAATATATTTGTGGACGACAGTTATCATTTATAACTCTGCAGGTTTGTGACTTGCAGTGCCCTTGAGCTCCATTTGTCAACTCGCTTTTTTGGGAGCTGGCCGCCAAAGCGCAGGATTGCTTCAGGCCGTATTCTGGTTCCGGGGGGCAGGCTGAGCCTGTGGTTCATTCTTCTTCCTGATGGGAAAATAGAGTGACCTGTGCCTGTCCCAACACCTAGAGCTAGTCTCTCATTGGTTCCCCGTCTTCCCGTTCATCCTCAGGCCAAATTGCGACCTGTCCGAAACAGGAGGTTAAAGGTGCAGATTCTCCAAGTAGGGAGATTGTTAGTAGAGCGGCTGGAATGGCGAACCCGAGCACAAGGAGAGGAGAAATGAGGTGCGTTTGAGAACCCTTTCCCGATCACACGGTGTACCATCTTCTGGGTTTCCCACGCATGTTTTCGATGTAGGAAGATGCCCTTGAACCTGGAGATTTGGGACCCACGGCATGGGTACCACGCAGTAGGACTTTAAAGGGTCTGCGTTTGCTCACCCAAGCTCACCAATCCTCTCAGCCCCAAGAGTGTCCAGCCTTATGTCTCATCCAGCTGTGGGTCTAGATATGGTCAATCCAGGTTGCATCAGAGCCCCTGAACGGATTTTGTAAGAATTTCTCTCTCTTTCACTGTCTTTGTTTTCTGGGGTTTTTTTTAAGTAATCTATTTTTATAATGGGGTTTAGCTGCTTTTCACTGCTGTGTTTATGCCGCTTTACACCCTCTTGATGCACTTCCAGAGAGAGATCGATACATAGGTTTTAAGACTCTTACTAGTCAGATATATTCTTGGGCGGTGAATAGGGGCTGTTGAGTCCAGTTCACTGAGCAGGGAGTAGGTCTTGTCTATTACATATTTGGCTTGTGGAACGGTATCTGAGCTAATTTCAAACCCTTGTTTTATGCATCACCCCACCTCACCTTTCCCGTTAAGCAGCCATAGTGTATTTTCTAAATGTGTGACTCTGTTCTGTTTTGTAATTCAGTTCAAGTGTAGCGATTTTGACATTCCCTCTATAAGTGATATCTTAGGATAAGTGTCTTTTTCTCTGTGACTTATTTCACTGAGAGTCATCGTACCTAAATCCACTCATCCTGCTGCTACTAGCCTTATGACATTGATTTCATGGCTGAGTGATATTCCATTGTGCCTAAGTACCACAACTTCTTTATCCATTTTTCGCTTTCCTGGGATATTGAAGGTGTACCGAAGTGGAGGTTCTTGGAAACAGAGCAGCCCTAAACTTTGGGGTGCCTGTGTCTTGTTGATTTTTAGGTTTCCCGATTTATACGCCCATGAGTGGAAGTGCCCTATGCTCTCTAAGCTGTGCTTATTACATGTTTCAGGACACACCGTACACTTCTCCAGAGTGGCTGTTGGCAATTTACAGCCCGCCCATCAGCGTAGCAAGGCTCCCATGTCTCCATGGCCTGTCCTGCATTTCTGGTTTTTACACTTTTTTCAGCATGGCCCTTTTGACCGATGGCAAGCGAGACTTCTTTGCAGCGCTGATTTGCCTTTCCGGCTTGCCTGGTTGGCCAAAAAGGGCGTATGCGTTTTTTCCTGAATATATTCAGGAAAAAACGCATACGCCCTTTTTGGCCAAGGGCATCATTGTCAACGCTTTGCCACTTTTCATGTGCTTTCAAGGCGAGTCGAGTCTGCCTTCTGAAACCTGTTTCCTGCAATTCTGCCTTGCTTTCAAATCCTCTTCGTTGCCTTCCCTCAATATATTTGTGGACGACAGTTATCATTTATAACTCTGCAGGTTTGTGACTTGCAGTGCCCTTGAGCTCCATTTGTCAACTCGCTTTTTTGGGAGCTGGCCGCCAAAGCGCAGGATTGCTTCAGGCCGTATTCTGGTTCCGGGGGGCAGGCTGAGCCTGTGGTTCATTCTTCTTCCTGATGGGAAAATAGAGTGACCTGTGCCTGTCCCAACACCTAGAGCTAGTCTCTCATTGGTTCCCCGTCTTCCCGTTCATCCTCAGGCCAAATTGCGACCTGTCCGAAACAGGAGGTTAAAGGTGCAGATTCTCCAAGTAGGGAGATTGTTAGTAGAGCGGCTGGAATGGCGAACCCGAGCACAAGGAGAGGAGAAATGAGGTGCGTTTGAGAACCCTTTCCCGATCACACGGTGTACCATCTTCTGGGTTTCCCACGCATGTTTTCGATGTAGGAAGATGCCCTTGAACCTGGAGATTTGGGACCCACGGCATGGGTACCACGCAGTAGGACTTTAAAGGGTCTGCGTTTGCTCACCCAAGCTCACCAATCCTCTCAGCCCCAAGAGTGTCCAGCCTTATGTCTCATCCAGCTGTGGGTCTAGATATGGTCAATCCAGGTTGCATCAGAGCCCCTGAACGGATTTTGTAAGAATTTCTCTCTCTTTCACTGTCTTTGTTTTCTGGGGTTTTTTTTAAGTAATCTATTTTTATAATGGGGTTTAGCTGCTTTTCACTGCTGTGTTTATGCCGCTTTACACCCTCTTGATGCACTTCCAGAGAGAGATCGATATATAGGTTTTAAGACTCTTACTAGTCAGATATATTCTTGGGCTGTGAATAGTGGCTGTTGAGTCCAGTTCACTGAGCAGGGAGTAGGTCTTGTCTATTACATATTTGGCTTGTGGAACGGTATCTGAGCTAATTTCAAACCCTTGTTTTATGCATCACCCCACCTCACCTTTCCCGTTAAGCAGCCATAGTGTGTTTTCTAAATGTGTGACTCTGTTCTGTTTTGTAATTCAGTTCAAGTGTAGCGATTTTGACATTCCCTCTATAAGTGATATCTTAGGATAAGTGTCTTTTTCTCTGTGACTTATTTCACTGAGAGTCATCGTACCTAAATCCACTCATCCTGCTGCTACTAGCCTTATGACATTGATTTCATGGCTGAGTGATATTCCATTGTGCCTAAGTACCACAACTTCTTTATCCATTTTTCGCTTTCCTGGGATATTGAAGGTGTACCGAAGTGGAGGTTCTTGGAAACAGAGCAGCCCTAAACTTTGGGGTGCCTGTGTCTTGTTGATTTTTAGGTTTCCCGATTTATACGCCCATGAGTGGAAGTGCCCTATGCTCTCTAAGCTGTGCTTATTACATGTTTCAGGACACACCGTACACTTCTCCAGAGTGGCTGCTGGCAATTTACAGCCCGCCCATCAGCGTAGCAAGGCTCCCATGTCTCCATGGCCTGTCCTGCATTTCTGGTTTTTACACTTTTTTCAGCATGGCCCTTTTGACCGATGGCAAGCGAGACTTCTTTGTAGCGCTGATTTGCCTTTCCGGCTTGCCTGGTTGGCCAAAAAGGGCGTATGCGTTTTTTCCTGAATATATTCAGGAAAAAACGCATACGCCCTTTTTGGCCAAGGGCATCATTGTCAACGCTTTGCCGCTTTTCATGTGCTTTCAAGGCGAGTCGAGTCTGCCTTCTGAAACCTGTTTCCTGCAATTCTGCCTTGCTTTCAAATCCTCTTCGTTGCCTTCCCTCAATATATTTGTGGACGAGAGTTATCATTTATAACTCTGCAGGTTTGTGAGTTGCAGTGCCCTTGAGCTCCATTTGTCAACTCGCTTTTTTGGGAGCTGGCCGCCAAAGCGCAGGATTGCTTCAGGCCGTATTCTGGTTCCGGGGGGCAGGCTGAGCCTGTGGTTCATTCTTCTTCCTGATGGGAAAATAGAGTGACCTGTGCCTGTCCCAACACCTAGAGCTAGTCTCTCATTGGTTCCCCGTCTTCCCGTTCATCCTCAGGCCAAATTGCGACCTGTCCGAAACAGGAGGTTAAAGGTGCAGATTCTCCAAGTAGGGAGATTGTTAGTAGAGCGGCTGGAATGGCGAACCCGAGCACAAGGAGAGGAGAAATGAGGTGCGTTTGAGAACCCTTTCCCGATCACACGGTGTACCATCTTCTGGGTTTCCCACGCATGTTTTCGATGTAGGAAGATGCCCTTGAACCTGGAGATTTGGGACCCACGGCATGGGTACCACGCAGTAGGACTTTAAAGGGTCTGCGTTTGCTCACCCAAGCTCACCAATCCTCTCAGCCCCAAGAGTGTCCAGCCTTATGTCTCATCCAGCTGTGGGTCTAGATATGGTCAATCCAGGTTGCAACAGAGCCCCTGAACGGATTTTGTAAGAATTTCTCTCTCTTTCACTGTCTTTGTTTTCTGGGGTTTTTTTTAAGTAATCTATTTTTATAATGGGGTTTAGCTGCTTTTCACTGCTGTGTTTATGCCGCTTTACACCCTCTTGATGCACTTCCAGAGAGAGATCAATACATAGGTTTTAAGACTCTTACTAGTCAGATATATTCTTGGGCGGTGAATAGTGGCTGTTGAGTCCAGTTCACTGAGCAGGGAGTAGGTCTTGTCTATTACATATTTGGCTTGTGGAACGGTATCTGAGCTAATTTCAAACCCTTGTTTTATGCATCACCCCACCTCACCTTTCCCGTTAAGCAGCCATAGTGTGTTTTCTAAATGTGTGACTCTGTTCTGTTTTGTAATTCAGTTCAAGTGTAGCGATTTTGACATTCCCTCTATAAGTGATATCTTAGGATAAGTGTCTTTTTCTCTGTCACTTATTTCACTGAGAGTCATCGTACCTAAATCCACTCATCCTGCTGCTACTAGCCTTATGACATTGATTTCATGGCTGAGTGATATTCCATTGTGCCTAAGTACCACAACTTCTTTATCCATTTTTCGCTTTCCTGGGATATTGAAGGTGTACCGAAGTGGAGGTTCTTGGAAACAGAGCAGCCCTAAACTTTGGGGTGCCTGTGTCTTGTTGATTTTTAGGTTTCCCGATTTATACGCCCATGAGTGGAAGTGCCCTATGCTCTCTAAGCTGTGCTTATTACATGTTTCAGGACACACCGTACACTTCTCCAGAGTGGCTGCTGGCAATTTACAGCCCGCCCATCAGCGTAGCAAGGCTCCCATGTCTCCATGGCCTGTCCTGCATTTCTGGTTTTTACACTTTTTTCAGCATGGCCCTTTTGACCGATGGCAAGCGAGACTTCTTTGTAGCGCTGATTTGCCTTTCCGGCTTGCCTGGTTGGCCAAAAAGGGCGTATGCGTTTTTTCCTGAATATATTCAGGAAAAAACGCATACGCCCTTTTTGGCCAAGGGCATCATTGTCAACGCTTTGCCGCTTTTCATGTGCTTTCAAGGCGAGTCGAGTCTGCCTTCTGAAACCTGTTTCCTGCAATTCTGCCTTGCTTTCAAATCCTCTTCGTTGCCTTCCCTCAATATATTTGTGGACGAGAGTTATCATTTATAACTCTGCAGGTTTGTGAGTTGCAGTGCCCTTGAGCTCCATTTGTCAACTCGCTTTGTTGGGAGCTGGCCGCCAAAGCGCAGGATTGCTTCAGGCCGTATTCTGGTTCCGGGGGGCAGGCTGAGCCTGTGGTTCATTCTTCTTCCTGATGGGAAAATAGAGTGACCTGTGCCTGTCCCAACACCTAGAGCTAGTCTCTCATTGGTTCCCCGTCTTCCCGTTCATCCTCAGGCCAAATTGCGACCTGTCCGAAACAGGAGGTTAAAGGTGCAGATTCTCCAAGTAGGGAGATTGTTAGTAGAGCGGCTGGAATGGCGAACCCGAGCACAAGGAGAGGAGAAATGAGGTGCGTTTGAGAACCCTTTCCCGATCACACGGTGTACCATCTTCTGGGTTTCCCACGCATGTTTTCGATGTAGGAAGATGCCCTTGAACCTGGAGATTTGGGACCCACGGCATGGGTACCACGCAGTAGGACTTTAAAGGGTCTGCGTTTGCTCACCCAAGCTCACCAATCCTCTCAGCCCCAAGAGTGTCCAGCCTTATGTCTCATCCAGCTGTGGGTCTAGATATGGTCAATCCAGGTTGCAACAGAGCCCCTGAACGGATTTTGTAAGAATTTCTCTCTCTTTCACTGTCTTTGTTTTCTGGGGTTTTTTTAAAGTAATCTATTTTTATAATGGGGTTTAGCTGCTTTTCACTGCTGTGTTTATGCCGCTTTACACCCTCTTGATGCACTTCCAGAGAGAGATCGATATATAGGTTTTAAGACTCTTACTAGTCAGATATATTCTTGGGCGGTGAATAGGGGCTGTTGAGTCCAGTTCACTGAGCAGGGAGTAGGTCTTGTCTATTACATATTTGGCTTGTGGAACGGTATCTGAGCTAATTTCAAACCCTTGTTTTATGCATCACCCCACCTCACCTTTCCCGTTAAGCAGCCATAGTGTGTTTTCTAAATGTGTGACTCTGTTCTGTTTTGTAATTCAGTTCAAGTGTAGCGATTTTGACATTCCCTCTATAAGTGATATCTTAGGATAAGTGTCTTTTTCTCTGTGACTTATTTCACTGAGAGTCATCGTACCTAAATCCACTCATCCTGCTGCTACTAGCCTTATGACATTGATTTCATGGCTGAGTGATATTCCATTGTGCCTAAGTACCACAACTTCTTTATCCATTTTTCGCTTTCCTGGGATATTGAAGGTGTACCGAAGTGGAGGTTCTTGGAAACAGAGCAGCCCTAAACTTTGGGGTGCCTGTGTCTTGTTGATTTTTAGGTTTCCCGATTTATACGCCCATGAGTGGAAGTGCCCTATGCTCTCTAAGCTGTGCTTATTACATGTTTCAGGACACACCGTACACTTCTCCAGAGTGGCTGCTGGCAATTTACAGCCCGCCCATCAGCGTAGCAAGGCTCCCATGTCTCCATGGCCTGTCCTGCATTTCTGGTTTTTACACTTTTTTCAGCATGGCCCTTTTGACCGATGGCAAGCGAGACTTCTTTGTAGCGCTGATTTGCCTTTCCGGCTTGCCTGGTTGGCCAAAAAGGGCGTATGCGTTTTTTCCTGAATATATTCAGGAAAAAACGCATACGCCCTTTTTGGCCAAGGGCATCATTGTCAACGCTTTGCCGCTTTTCATGTGCTTTCAAGGCGAGTCGAGTCTGCCTCCTGAAACCTGTTTCCTGCAATTCTGCCTTGCTTTCAAATCCTCTTCGTTGCCTTCCCTCAATATATTTGTGGACGAGAGTTATCATTTATAACTCTGCAGGTTTGTAAGTTGCAGTGCCCCTGAGCTCCATTTGTCAACTCGCTTTTTTGGGAGCTGGCCGCCAAAGCGCAGGATTGCTTCAGGCCGTATTCTGGTTCCGGGGGCAGGTTGAGCCTGTGGTTCATTCTTCTTCCTGATGGGAAAATAGAGTGACCTGTGCCTGTCCCAACACCTAGAGCTAGTCTCTCATTGGTTCCCCCTCTTCCCGTTCATCCTCAGGCCAAATTGCGACCTGTGCGAAACAGGAGGTTAAAGGTGCTGATTCTCCAAGTAGGGAGATTGTTAGTAGAGCGGCTGGAATGGCGAACCCGAGCACAAGGAGAGGAGAAATGAGGTGCGTTTGAGAACCCTTTCCCGATCACACGGTGTACCATCTTCTGGGTTTCCCACACATGTTTTCGATGTAGGAAGATGCCCTTGAACCTGGAGATTTGGGACCCACGGCATGGGTACCACGCAGTAGGACTTTAAATGGTCTGCGTTTGCTCACCCAAGCTCACCAATCCTCTCAGCCCCAAGAGTGTCCAGCCTCATGTCTCATCCAGCTGTGGGTCTAGATATGGTCAATCCAGGTTGCATCAGAGCCCCTGAACGGATTTTGTAAGAATTTCTCTCTCTTTCACTGTCTTTGTTTTATGGGGTTTTTTTTAAGTAATCTATTTTTATAATGGGGTTTAGCTGCTTTTCACTGCTGTGTTTATGCCGCTTTACACCCTCTTGATGCACTTCCAGAGAGAGATCAATACATAGGTTTTAAGACTCTTACTAGTCAGATATATTCTTGGGCGGTGAATAGGGGCTGTTGAGTCCAGTTCACTGAGCAGGGAGTAGGTCTTGTCTATTACATATTTGGCTTGTGGAACGGTATCTGAGCTAATTTCAAACCCTTGTTTTATGCATCACCCCACCTCACCTTTCCCGTTAAGCAGCCATAGTGTGTTTTCTAAATGTGTGACTCTGTTCTGTTTTGTAATTCAGTTCAAGTGTAGCGATTTTGACATTCCCTCTATAAGTGATATCTTAGGATAAGTGTCTTTTTCTCTGTGACTTATTTCACTGAGAGTCATCGTACCTAAATCCACTCATCCTGCTGCTACTAGCCTTATGACATTGATTTCATGGCTGAGTGATATTCCATTGTGCCTAAGTACCACAACTTCTTTATCCATTTTTCGCTTTCCTGGGATATTGAAGGTGTACCGAAGTGGAGGTTCTTGGAAACAGAGCAGCCCTAAACTTTGGGGTGCCTGTGTCTTGTTGATTTTTAGGTTTCCCGATTTATACGCCCATGAGTGGAAGTGCCCTATGCTCTCTAAGCTGTGCTTATTACATGTTTCAGGACACACCGTACACTTCTCCAGAGTGGCTGTTGGCAATTTACAGCCCGCCCATCAGCGTAGCAAGGCTCCCATGTCTCCATGGCCTGTCCTGCATTTCTGGTTTTTACACTTTTTTCAGCATGGCCCTTTTGACCGATGGCAAGCGAGACTTCTTTGCAGCGCTGATTTGCCTTTCCGGCTTGCCTGGTTGGCCAAAAAGGGCGTATGCGTTTTTTCCTGAATATATTCAGGAAAAAACGCATACGCCCTTTTTGGCCAAGGGCATCATTGTCAACGCTTTGCCGCTTTTCATGTGCTTTCAAGGCGAGTCGAGTCTGCCTTCTGAAACCTGTTTCCTGCAATTCTGCCTTGCTTTCAAATCCTCTTCGTTGCCTTCCCTCAATATATTTGTGGACGACAGTTATCATTTATAACTCTGCAGGTTTGTGACTTGCAGTGCCCTTGAGCTCCATTTGTCAACTCGCTTTTTTGGGAGCTGGCCGCCAAAGCGCAGGATTGCTTCAGGCCGTATTCTGGTTCCGGGGGGCAGGCTGAGCCTGTGGTTCATTCTTCTTCCTGATGGGAAAATAGAGTGACCTGTGCCTGTCCCAACACCTAGAGCTAGTCTCTCATTGGTTCCCCGTCTTCCCGTTCATCCTCAGGCCAAATTGCGACCTGTCCGAAACAGGAGGTTAAAGGTGCAGATTCTCCAAGTAGGGAGATTGTTAGTAGAGCGGCTGGAATGGCGAACCCGAGCACAAGGAGAGGAGAAATGAGGTGCGTTTGAGAACCCTTTCCCGATCACACGGTGTACCATCTTCTGGGTTTCCCACGCATGTTTTCGATGTAGGAAGATGCCCTTGAACCTGGAGATTTGGGACCCACGGCATGGGTACCACGCAGTAGGACTTTAAAGGGTCTGCGTTTGCTCACCCAAGCTCACCAATCCTCTCAGCCCCAAGAGTGTCCAGCCTTATGTCTCATCCAGCTGTGGGTCTAGATATGGTCAATCCAGGTTGCATCAGAGCCCCTGAACGGATTTTGTAAGAATTTCTCTCTCTTTCACTGTCTTTGTTTTCTGGGGTTTTTTTTAAGTAATCTATTTTTATAATGGGGTTTAGCTGCTTTTCACTGCTGTGTTTATGCCGCTTTACACCCTCTTGATGCACTTCCAGAGAGAGATCGATACATAGGTTTTAAGACTCTTACTAGTCAGATATATTCTTGGGCGGTGAATAGGGGCTGTTGAGTCCAGTTCACTGAGCAGGGAGTAGGTCTTGTCTATTACATATTTGGCTTGTGGAACGGTATCTGAGCTAATTTCAAACCCTTGTTTTATGCATCACCCCACCTCACCTTTCCCGTTAAGCAGCCATAGTGTGTTTTCTAAATGTGTGACTCTGTTCTGTTTTGTAATTCAGTTCAAGTGTAGCGATTTTGACATTCCCTCTATAAGTGATATCTTAGGATAAGTGTCTTTTTCTCTGTGACTTATTTCACTGAGAGTCATCGTACCTAAATCCACTCATCCTGCTGCTACTAGCCTTATGACATTGATTTCATGGCTGAGTGATATTCCATTGTGCCTAAGTACCACAACTTCTTTATCCATTTTTCGCTTTCCTGGGATATTGAAGGTGTACCGAAGTGGAGGTTCTTGGAAACAGAGCAGCCCTAAACTTTGGGGTGCCTGTGTCTTGTTGATTTTTAGGTTTCCCGATTTATACGCCCATGAGTGGAAGTGCCCTATGCTCTCTAAGCTGTGCTTATTACATGTTTCAGGACACACCGTACACTTCTCCAGAGTGGCTGTTGGCAATTTACAGCCCGCCCATCAGCGTAGCAAGGCTCCCATGTCTCCATGGCCTGTCCTGCATTTCTGGTTTTTACACTTTTTTCAGCATGGCCCTTTTGACCGATGGCAAGCGAGACTTCTTTGTAGCGCTGATTTGCCTTTCCGGCTTGCCTGGTTGGCCAAAAAGGGCGTATGCGTTTTTTCCTGAATATATTCAGGAAAAAACGCATACGCCCTTTTTGGCCAAGGGCATCATTGTCAACGCTTTGCCGCTTTTCATGTGCTTTCAAGGCGAGTCGAGTCTGCCTTCTGAAACCTGTTTCCTGCAATTCTGCCTTGCTTTCAAATCCTCTTCGTTGCCTTCCCTCAATATATTTGTGGACGAGAGTTATCATTTATAACTCTGCAGGTTTGTGAGTTGCAGTGCCCTTGAGCTCCATTTGTCAACTCGATTTGTTGGGAGCTGGCCGCCAAAGCGCAGGATTGCTTCAGGCCGTATTCTGGTTCCGGGGGGCAGGCTGAGCCTGTGGTTCATTCTTCTTCCTGATGGGAAAATAGAGTGACCTGTGCCTGTCCCAACACCTAGAGCTAGTCTCTCATTGGTTCCCCGTCTTCCCGTTCATCCTCAGGCCAAATTGCGACCTGTCCGAAACAGGAGGTTAAAGGTGCAGATTCTCCAAGTAGGGAGATTGTTAGTAGAGCGGCTGGAATGGCGAACCCGAGCACAAGGAGAGGAGAAATGAGGTGCGTTTGAGAACCCTTTCCCGATCACACGGTGTACCATCTTCTGGGTTTCCCACGCATGTTTTCGATGTAGGAAGATGCCCTTGAACCTGGAGATTTGGGACCCACGGCATGGGTACCACGCAGTAGGACTTTAAAGGGTCTGCGTTTGCTCACCCAAGCTCACCAATCCTCTCAGCCCCAAGAGTGTCCAGCCTTATGTCTCATCCAGCTGTGGGTCTAGATATGGTCAATCCAGGTTGCAACAGAGCCCCTGAACGGATTTTGTAAGAATTTCTCTCTCTTTCACTGTCTTTGTTTTCTGGGGTTTTTTTTAAGTAATCTATTTTTATAATGGGGTTTAGCTGCTTTTCACTGCTGTGTTTATGCCGCTTTACACCCTCTTGATGCACTTCCAGAGAGAGATCGATACATAGGTTTTAAGACTCTTACTAGTCAGATATATTCTTGGGCGGTGAATAGGGGCTGTTGAGTCCAGTTCACTGAGCAGGGAGTAGGTCTTGTCTATTACATATTTGGCTTGTGGAACGGTATCTGAGCTAATTTCAAACCCTTGTTTTATGCATCACCCCACCTCACCTTTCCCGTTAAGCAGCCATAGTGTGTTTTCTAAATGTGTGACTCTGTTCTGTTTTGTAATTCAGTTCAAGTGTAGCGATTTTGACATTCCCTCTATAAGTGATATCTTAGGATAAGTGTCTTTTTCTCTGTGACTTATTTCACTGAGAGTCATCGTACCTAAATCCACTCATCCTGCTGCTACTAGCCTTATGACATTGATTTCATGGCTGAGTGATATTCCATTGTGCCTAAGTACCACAACTTCTTTATCCATTTTTCGCTTTCCTGGGATATTGAAGGTGTACCGAAGTGGAGGTTCTTGGAAACAGAGCAGCCCTAAACTTTGGGGTGCCTGTGTCTTGTTGATTTTTAGGTTTCCCGATTTATACGCCCATGAGTGGAAGTGCCCTATGCTCTCTAAGCTGTGCTTATTACATGTTTCAGGACACACCGTACACTTCTCCAGAGTGGCTGTTGGCAATTTACAGCCCGCCCATCAGCGTAGCAAGGCTCCCATGTCTCCATGGCCTGTCCTGCATTTCTGGTTTTTACACTTTTTTCAGCATGGCCCTTTTGACCGATGGCAAGCGAGACTTCTTTGTAGCGCTGATTTGCCTTTCCGGCTTGCCTGGTTGGCCAAAAAGGGCGTATGCGTTTTTTCCTGAATATATTCAGGAAAAAACGCATACGCCCTTTTTGGCCAAGGGCATCATTGTCAACGCTTTGCCGCTTTTCATGTGCTTTCAAGGCGAGTCGAGTCTGCCTTCTGAAACCTGTTTCCTGCAATTCTGCCTTGCTTTCAAATCCTCTTCGTTGCCTTCCCTCAATATATTTGTGGACGAGAGTTATCATTTATAACTCTGCAGGTTTGTAAGTTGCAGTGCCCCTGAGCTCCATTTGTCAACTCGCTTTTTTGGGAGCTGGCCGCCAAAGCGCAGGATTGCTTCAGGCCGTATTCTGGTTCCGGGGGCAGGTTGAGCCTGTGGTTCATTCTTCTTCCTGATGGGAAAATAGAGTGACCTGTGCCTGTCCCAACACCTAGAGCTAGTCTCTCATTGGTTCCCCCTCTTCCCGTTCATCCTCAGGCCAAATTGCGACCTGTGCGAAACAGGAGGTTAAAGGTGCTGATTCTCCAAGTAGGGAGATTGTTAGTAGAGCGGCTGGAATGGCGAACCCGAGCACAAGGAGAGGAGAAATGAGGTGCGTTTGAGAACCCTTTCCCGATCACACGGTGTACCATCTTCTGGGTTTCCCACACATGTTTTCGATGTAGGAAGATGCCCTTGAACCTGGAGATTTGGGACCCACGGCATGGGTACCACGCAGTAGGACTTTAAATGGTCTGCGTTTGCTCACCCAAGCTCACCAATCCTCTCAGCCCCAAGAGTGTCCAGCCTCATGTCTCATCCAGCTGTGGGTCTAGATATGGTCAATCCAGGTTGCATCAGAGCCCCTGAACGGATTTTGTAAGAATTTCTCTCTCTTTCACTGTCTTTGTTTTCTGGGGTTTTTTTTAAGTAATCTATTTTTATAATGGGGTTTAGCTGCTTTTCACTGCTGTGTTTATGCCGCTTTACACCCTCTTGATGCACTTCCAGAGAGAGATCGATACATAGGTTTTAAGACTCTTACTAGTCAGATATATTCTTGGGCGGTGAATAGGGGCTGTTGAGTCCAGTTCACTGAGCAGGGAGTAGGTCTTGTCTATTACATATTTGGCTTGTGGAACGGTATCTGAGCTAATTTCAAACCCTTGTTTTATGCATCACCCCACCTCACCTTTCCCGTTAAGCAGCCATAGTGTATTTTCTAAATGTGTGACTCTGTTCTGTTTTGTAATTCAGTTCAAGTGTAGCGATTTTGACATTCCCTCTATAAGTGATATCTTAGGATAAGTGTCTTTTTCTCT
Organism: Eubalaena glacialis; assembly: GCF_028564815.1. Lineage (NCBI taxonomy): Eukaryota > Metazoa > Chordata > Mammalia > Artiodactyla > Balaenidae > Eubalaena > Eubalaena glacialis. The sequence continues at coordinate 132,811,725 of NC_083722.1, read as the reverse complement.
GTGACTTATTTCACTGAGAGTCATCGTACCTAAATCCACTCATCCTGCTGCTACTAGCCTTATGACATTGATTTCATGGCTGAGTGATATTCCATTGTGCCTAAGTACCACAACTTCTTTATCCATTTTTCGCTTTCCTGGGATATTGAAGGTGTACCGAAGTGGAGGTTCTTGGAAACAGAGCAGCCCTAAACTTTGGGGTGCCTGTGTCTTGTTGATTTTTAGGTTTCCCGATTTATACGCCCATGAGTGGAAGTGCCCTATGCTCTCTAAGCTGTGCTTATTACATGTTTCAGGACACACCGTACACTTCTCCAGAGTGGCTGTTGGCAATTTACAGCCCGCCCATCAGCGTAGCAAGGCTCCCATGTCTCCATGGCCTGTCCTGCATTTCTGGTTTTTACACTTTTTTCAGCATGGCCCTTTTGACCGATGGCAAGCGAGACTTCTTTGCAGCGCTGATTTGCCTTTCCGGCTTGCCTGGTTGGCCAAAAAGGGCGTATGCGTTTTTTCCTGAATATATTCAGGAAAAAACGCATACGCCCTTTTTGGCCAAGGGCATCATTGTCAACGCTTTGCCACTTTTCATGTGCTTTCAAGGCGAGTCGAGTCTGCCTTCTGAAACCTGTTTCCTGCAATTCTGCCTTGCTTTCAAATCCTCTTCGTTGCCTTCCCTCAATATATTTGTGGACGAGAGTTATCATTTATAACTCTGCAGGTTTGTGAGTTGCAGTGCCCTTGAGCTCCATTTGTCAACTCGCTTTTTTGGGAGCTGGCCGCCAAAGCGCAGGATTGCTTCAGGCCGTATTCTGGTTCCGGGGGGCAGGCTGAGCCTGTGGTTCATTCTTCTTCCTGATGGGAAAATAGAGTGACCTGTGCCTGTCCCAACACCTAGAGCTAGTCTCTCATTGGTTCCCCGTCTTCCCGTTCATCCTCAGGCCAAATTGCGACCTGTCCGAAACAGGAGGTTAAAGGTGCAGATTCTCCAAGTAGGGAGATTGTTAGTAGAGCGGCTGGAATGGCGAACCCGAGCGCAAGGAGAGGAGAAATGAGGTGCGTTTGAGAACCCTTTCCCGATCACACGGTGTACCATCTTCTGGGTTTCCCACGCATGTTTTCGATGTAGGAAGATGCCCTTGAACCTGGAGATTTGGGACCCACGGCATGGGTACCACGCAGTAGGACTTTAAAGGGTCTGCGTTTGCTCACCCAAGCTCACCAATCCTCTCAGCCCCAAGAGTGTCCAGCCTTATGTCTCATCCAGCTGTGGGTCTAGATATGGTCAATCCAGGTTGCATCAGAGCCCCTGAACGGATTTTGTAAGAATTTCTCTCTCTTTCACTGTCTTTGTTTTCTGGGGTTTTTTTTAAGTAATCTATTTTTATAATGGGGTTTAGCTGCTTTTCACTGCTGTGTTTATGCCGCTTTACACCCTCTTGATGCACTTCCAGAGAGAGATCGATACATAGGTTTTAAGACTCTTACTAGTCAGATATATTCTTGGGCGGTGAATAGGGGCTGTTGAGTCCAGTTCACTGAGCAGGGAGTAGGTCTTGTCTATTACATATTTGGCTTGTGGAACGGTATCTGAGCTAATTTCAAACCCTTGTTTTATGCATCACCCCACCTCACCTTTCCCGTTAAGCAGCCATAGTGTGTTTTCTAAATGTGTGACTCTGTTCTGTTTTGTAATTCAGTTCAAGTGTAGCGATTTTGACATTCCCTCTATAAGTGATATCTTAGGATAAGTGTCTTTTTCTCTGTGACTTATTTCACTGAGAGTCATCGTACCTAAATCCACTCATCCTGCTGCTACTAGCCTTATGACATTGATTTCATGGCTGAGTGATATTCCATTGTGCCTAAGTACCACAACTTCTTTATCCATTTTTCGCTTTCCTGGGATATTGAAGGTGTACCGAAGTGGAGGTTCTTGGAAACAGAGCAGCCCTAAACTTTGGGGTGCCTGTGTCTTGTTGATTTTTAGGTTTCCCGATTTATACGCCCATGAGTGGAAGTGCCCTATGCTCTCTAAGCTGTGCTTATTACATGTTTCAGGACACACCGTACACTTCTCCAGAGTGGCTGCTGGCAATTTACAGCCCGCCCATCAGCGTAGCAAGGCTCCCATGTCTCCATGGCCTGTCCTGCATTTCTGGTTTTTACACTTTTTTCAGCATGGCCCTTTTGACCGATGGCAAGCGAGACTTCTTTGTAGCGCTGATTTGCCTTTCCGGCTTGCCTGGTTGGCCAAAAAGGGCGTATGCGTTTTTTCCTGAATATATTCAGGAAAAAACGCATACGCCCTTTTTGGCCAAGGGCATCATTGTCAACGCTTTGCCGCTTTTCATGTGCTTTCAAGGTGAGTCGACTCTGCCTCCTGAAACCTGTTTCCTGCAATTCTGCCTTGCTTTCAAATCCTCTTCGTTGCCTTCCCTCAATATATTTGTGGACGAGAGTTATCATTTATAACTCTGCAGGTTTGTGAGTTGCAGTGCCCTTGAGCTCCATTTGTCAACTCGCTTTTTTGGGAGCTGGCCGCCAAAGCGCAGGATTGCTTCAGGCCGTATTCTGGTTCCGGGGGGCAGGCTGAGCCTGTGGTTCATTCTTCTTCCTGATGGGAAAATAGAGTGACCTGTGCCTGTCCCAACACCTAGAGCTAGTCTCTCATTGGTTCCCCGTCTTCCCGTTCATCCTCAGGCCAAATTGCGACCTGTCCGAAACAGGAGGTTAAAGGTGCAGATTCTCCAAGTAGGGAGATTGTTAGTAGAGCGGCTGGAATGGCGAACCCGAGCACAAGGAGAGGAGAAATGAGGTGCGTTTCAGAAACCTTTCCCGATCACACGGTGTACCATCTTCTGGGTTTCCCACGCATGTTTTCGATGTAGGAAGATGCCCTTGAACCTGGAGATTTGGGACCCACGGCATGGGTACCACGCAGTAGGACTTTAAAGGGTCTGCGTTTGCTCACCCAAGCTCACCAATCCTCTCAGCCCCAAGAGTGTCCAGCCTTATATCTCATCCAGCTGTGGGTCTAGATATGGTCAATCCAGGTTGCATCAGAGCCCCTGAACGGATTTTGTAAGAATTTCTCTCTCTTTCACTGTCTTTGTTTTCTGGGGTTTTTTTTAAGTAATCTATTTTTATAATGGGGTTTAGCTGCTTTTCACTGCTGTGTTTATGCCGCTTTACACCCTCTTGATGCACTTCCAGAGAGAGATCGATACATAGGTTTTAAGACTCTTACTAGTCAGATATATTCTTGGGCGGTGAATAGGGGCTGTTGAGTCCAGTTCACTGAGCAGGGAGTAGGTCTTGTCTATTACATATTTGGCTTGTGGAACGGTATCTGAGCTAATTTCAAACCCTTGTTTTATGCATCACCCCACCTCACCTTTCCCGTTAAGCAGCCATAGTGTGTTTTCTAAATGTGTGACTCTGTTCTGTTTTGTAATTCAGTTCAAGTGTAGCGATTTTGACATTCCCTCTATAAGTGATATCTTAGGATAAGTGTCTTTTTCTCTGTGACTTATTTCACTGAGAGTCATCGTACCTAAATCCACTCATCCTGCTGCTACTAGCCTTATGACATTGATTTCATGGCTGAGTGATATTCCATTGTGCCTAAGTACCACAACTTCTTTATCCATTTTTCGCTTTCCTGGGATATTGAAGGTGTACCGAAGTGGAGGTTCTTGGAAACAGAGCAGCCCTAAACTTTGGGGTGCCTGTGTCTTGTTGATTTTTAGGTTTCCCGATTTATACGCCCATGAGTGGAAGTGCCCTATGCTCTCTAAGCTGTGCTTATTACATGTTTCAGGACACACCGTACACTTCTCCAGAGTGGCTGTTGGCAATTTACAGCCCGCCCATCAGCGTAGCAAGGCTCCCATGTCTCCATGGCCTGTCCTGCATTTCTGGTTTTTACACTTTTTTCAGCATGGCCCTTTTGACCGATGGCAAGCGAGACTTCTTTGCAGCGCTGATTTGCCTTTCCGGCTTGCCTGGTTGGCCAAAAAGGGCGTATGCGTTTTTTCCTGAATATATTCAGGAAAAAACGCATACGCCCTTTTTGGCCAAGGGCATCATTGTCAACGCTTTGCCGCTTTTCATGTGCTTTCAAGGCGAGTCGAGTCTGCCTTCTGAAACCTGTTTCCTGCAATTCTGCCTTGCTTTCAAATCCTCTTCGTTGCCTTCCCTCAATATATTTGTGGACGAGAGTTATCATTTATAACTCTGCAGGTTTGTGAGTTGCAGTGCCCTTGAGCTCCATTTGTCAACTCGCTTTTTTGGGAGCTGGCCGCCAAAGCGCAGGATTGCTTCAGGCCGTATTCTGGTTCCGGGGGGCAGGCTGAGCCTGTGGTTCATTCTTCTTCCTGATGGGAAAATAGAGTGACCTGTGCCTGTCCCAACACCTAGAGCTAGTCTCTCATTGGTTCCCCGTCTTCCCGTTCATCCTCAGGCCAAATTGCGACCTGTCCGAAACAGGAGGTTAAAGGTGCAGATTCTCCAAGTAGGGAGATTGTTAGTAGAGCGGCTGGAATGGCGAACCCGAGCACAAGGAGAGGAGAAATGAGGTGCGTTTGAGAACCCTTTCCCGATCACACGGTGTACCATCTTCTGGGTTTCCCACGCATGTTTTCGATGTAGGAAGATGCCCTTGAACCTGGAGATTTGGGACCCACGGCATGGGTACCACGCAGTAGGACTTTAAAGGGTCTGCGTTTGCTCACCCAAGCTCACCAATCCTCTCAGCCCCAAGAGTGTCCAGCCTTATATCTCATCCAGCTGTGGGTCTAGATATGGTCAATCCAGGTTGCATCAGAGCCCCTGAACGGATTTTGTAAGAATTTCTCTCTCTTTCACTGTCTTTGTTTTCTGGGGTTTTTTTTAAGTAATCTATTTTTATAATGGGGTTTAGCTGCTTTTCACTGCTGTGTTTATGCCGCTTTACACCCTCTTGATGCACTTCCAGAGAGAGATCGATACATAGGTTTTAAGACTCTTACTAGTCAGATATATTCTTGGGCGGTGAATAGTGGCTGTTGAGTCCAGTTCACTGAGCAGGGAGTAGGTCTTGTCTATTACATATTTGGCTTGTGGAACGGTATCTGAGCTAATTTCAAACCCTTGTTTTATGCATCACCCCACCTCACCTTTCCCGTTAAGCAGCCATAGTGTGTTTTCTAAATGTGTGACTCTGTTCTGTTTTGTAATTCAGTTCAAGTGTAGCGATTTTGACATTCCCTCTATAAGTGATATCTTAGGATAAGTGTCTTTTTCTCTGTGACTTATTTCACTGAGAGTCATCGTACCTAAATCCACTCATCCTGCTGCTACTAGCCTTATGACATTGATTTCATGGCTGAGTGATATTCCATTGTGCCTAAGTACCACAACTTCTTTATCCATTTTTCGCTTTCCTGGGATATTGAAGGTGTACCGAAGTGGAGGTTCTTGGAAACAGAGCAGCCCTAAACTTTGGGGTGCCTGTGTCTTGTTGATTTTTAGGTTTCCCGATTTATACGCCCATGAGTGGAAGTGCCCTATGCTCTCTAAGCTGTGCTTATTACATGTTTCAGGACACACCGTACACTTCTCCAGAGTGGCTGTTGGCAATTTACAGCCCGCCCATCAGCGTAGCAAGGCTCCCATGTCTCCATGGCCTGTCCTGCATTTCTGGTTTTTACACTTTTTTCAGCATGGCCCTTTTGACCGATGGCAAGCGAGACTTCTTTGCAGCGCTGATTTGCCTTTCCGGCTTGCCTGGTTGGCCAAAAAGGGCGTATGCGTTTTTTCCTGAATATATTCAGGAAAAAACGCATACGCCCTTTTTGGCCAAGGGCATCATTGTCAACGCTTTGCCGCTTTTCATGTGCTTTCAAGGCGAGTCGAGTCTGCCTTCTGAAACCTGTTTCCTGCAATTCTGCCTTGCTTTCAAATCCTCTTCGTTGCCTTCCCTCAATATATTTGTGGACGAGAGTTATCATTTATAACTCTGCAGGTTTGTGAGTTGCAGTGCCCTTGAGCTCCATTTGTCAACTCGCTTTTTTGGGAGCTGGCCGCCAAAGCGCAGGATTGCTTCAGGCCGTATTCTGGTTCCGGGGGGCAGGCTGAGCCTGTGGTTCATTCTTCTTCCTGATGGGAAAATAGAGTGACCTGTGCCTGTCCCAACACCTAGAGCTAGTCTCTCATTGGTTCCCCGTCTTCCCGTTCATCCTCAGGCCAAATTGCGACCTGTCCGAAACAGGAGGTTAAAGGTGCAGATTCTCCAAGTAGGGAGATTGTTAGTAGAGCGGCTGGAATGGCGAACCCGAGCACAAGGAGAGGAGAAATGAGGTGCGTTTGAGAACCCTTTCCCGATCACAGGGTGTACCATCTTCTGGGTTTCCCACGCATGTTTTCGATGTAGGAAGATGCCCTTGAACCTGGAGATTTGGGACCCACGGCATGGGTACCACGCAGTAGGACTTTAAAGGGTCTGCGTTTGCTCACCCAAGCTCACCAATCCTCTCAGCCCCAAGAGTGTCCAGCCTTATGTCTCATCCAGCTGTGGGTCTAGATATGGTCAATCCAGGTTGCATCAGAGCCCCTGAACGGATTTTGTAAGAATTTCTCTCTCTTTCACTGTCTTTGTTTTCTGGGGTTTTTTTTAAGTAATCTATTTTTATAATGGGGTTTAGCTGCTTTTCACTGCTGTGTTTATGCCGCTTTACACCCTCTTGATGCACTTCCAGAGAGAGATCGATACATAGGTTTTAAGACTCTTACTAGTCAGATATATTCTTGGGCGGTGAATAGGGGCTGTTGAGTCCAGTTCACTGAGCAGGGAGTAGGTCTTGTCTATTACATATTTGGCTTGTGGAACGGTATCTGAGCTAATTTCAAACCCTTGTTTTATGCATCACCCCACCTCACCTTTCCCGTTAAGCAGCCATAGTGTGTTTTCTAAATGTGTGACTCTGTTCTGTTTTGTAATTCAGTTCAAGTGTAGCGATTTTGACATTCCCTCTATAAGTGATATCTTAGGATAAGTGTCTTTTTCTCTGTGACTTATTTCACTGAGAGTCATCGTACCTAAATCCACTCATCCTGCTGCTACTAGCCTTATGACATTGATTTCATGGCTGAGTGATATTCCATTGTGCCTAAGTACCACAACTTCTTTATCCATTTTTCGCTTTCCTGGGATATTGAAGGTGTACCGAAGTGGAGGTTCTTGGAAACAGAGCAGCCCTAAACTTTGGGGTGCCTGTGTCTTGTTGATTTTTAGGTTTCCCGATTTATACGCCCATGAGTGGAAGTGCCCTATGCTCTCTAAGCTGTGCTTATTACATGTTTCAGGACACACCGTACACTTCTCCAGAGTGGCTGCTGGCAATTTACAGCCCGCCCATCAGCGTAGCAAGGCTCCCATGTCTCCATGGCCTGTCCTGCATTTCTGGTTTTTACACTTTTTTCAGCATGGCCCTTTTGACCGATGGCAAGCGAGACTTCTTTGTAGCGCTGATTTGCCTTTCCGGCTTGCCTGGTTGGCCAAAAAGGGCGTATGCGTTTTTTCCTGAATATATTCAGGAAAAAACGCATACGCCCTTTTTGGCCAAGGGCATCATTGTCAACGCTTTGCCGCTTTTCATGTGCTTTCAAGGTGAGTCGACTCTGCCTCCTGAAACCTGTTTCCTGCAATTCTGCCTTGCTTTCAAATCCTCTTCGTTGCCTTCCCTCAATATATTTGTGGACGAGAGTTATCATTTATAACTCTGCAGGTTTGTGAGTTGCAGTGCCCTTGAGCTCCATTTGTCAACTCGCTTTTTTGGGAGCTGGCCGCCAAAGCGCAGGATTGCTTCAGGCCGTATTCTGGTTCCGGGGGGCAGGCTGAGCCTGTGGTTCATTCTTCTTCCTGATGGGAAAATAGAGTGACCTGTGCCTGTCCCAACACCTAGAGCTAGTCTCTCATTGGTTCCCCGTCTTCCCGTTCATCCTCAGGCCAAATTGCGACCTGTCCGAAACAGGAGGTTAAAGGTGCAGATTCTCCAAGTAGGGAGATTGTTAGTAGAGCGGCTGGAATGGCGAACCCGAGCACAAGGAGAGGAGAAATGAGGTGCGTTTCAGAAACCTTTCCCGATCACACGGTGTACCATCTTCTGGGTTTCCCACGCATGTTTTCGATGTAGGAAGATGCCCTTGAACCTGGAGATTTGGGACCCACGGCATGGGTACCACGCAGTAGGACTTTAAAGGGTCTGCGTTTGCTCACCCAAGCTCACCAATCCTCTCAGCCCCAAGAGTGTCCAGCCTTATATCTCATCCAGCTGTGGGTCTAGATATGGTCAATCCAGGTTGCATCAGAGCCCCTGAACGGATTTTGTAAGAATTTCTCTCTCTTTCACTGTCTTTGTTTTCTGGGGTTTTTTTTAAGTAATCTATTTTTATAATGGGGTTTAGCTGCTTTTCACTGCTGTGTTTATGCCGCTTTACACCCTCTTGATGCACTTCCAGAGAGAGATCGATACATAGGTTTTAAGACTCTTACTAGTCAGATATATTCTTGGGCGGTGAATAGGGGCTGTTGAGTCCAGTTCACTGAGCAGGGAGTAGGTCTTGTCTATTACATATTTGGCTTGTGGAACGGTATCTGAGCTAATTTCAAACCCTTGTTTTATGCATCACCCCACCTCACCTTTCCCGTTAAGCAGCCATAGTGTGTTTTCTAAATGTGTGACTCTGTTCTGTTTTGTAATTCAGTTCAAGTGTAGCGATTTTGACATTCCCTCTATAAGTGATATCTTAGGATAAGTGTCTTTTTCTCTGTGACTTATTTCACTGAGAGTCATCGTACCTAAATCCACTCATCCTGCTGCTACTAGCCTTATGACATTGATTTCATGGCTGAGTGATATTCCATTGTGCCTAAGTACCACAACTTCTTTATCCATTTTTCGCTTTCCTGGGATATTGAAGGTGTACCGAAGTGGAGGTTCTTGGAAACAGAGCAGCCCTAAACTTTGGGGTGCCTGTGTCTTGTTGATTTTTAGGTTTCCCGATTTATACGCCCATGAGTGGAAGTGCCCTATGCTCTCTAAGCTGTGCTTATTACATGTTTCAGGACACACCGTACACTTCTCCAGAGTGGCTGTTGGCAATTTACAGCCCGCCCATCAGCGTAGCAAGGCTCCCATGTCTCCATGGCCTGTCCTGCATTTCTGGTTTTTACACTTTTTTCAGCATGGCCCTTTTGACCGATGGCAAGCGAGACTTCTTTGCAGCGCTGATTTGCCTTTCCGGCTTGCCTGGTTGGCCAAAAAGGGCGTATGCGTTTTTTCCTGAATATATTCAGGAAAAAACGCATACGCCCTTTTTGGCCAAGGGCATCATTGTCAACGCTTTGCCGCTTTTCATGTGCTTTCAAGGCGAGTCGAGTCTGCCTTCTGAAACCTGTTTCCTGCAATTCTGCCTTGCTTTCAAATCCTCTTCGTTGCCTTCCCTCAATATATTTGTGGACGAGAGTTATCATTTATAACTCTGCAGGTTTGTGAGTTGCAGTGCCCTTGAGCTCCATTTGTCAACTCGCTTTTTTGGGAGCTGGCCGCCAAAGCGCAGGATTGCTTCAGGCCGTATTCTGGTTCCGGGGGGCAGGCTGAGCCTGTGGTTCATTCTTCTTCCTGATGGGAAAATAGAGTGACCTGTGCCTGTCCCAACACCTAGAGCTAGTCTCTCATTGGTTCCCCGTCTTCCCGTTCATCCTCAGGCCAAATTGCGACCTGTCCGAAACAGGAGGTTAAAGGTGCAGATTCTCCAAGTAGGGAGATTGTTAGTAGAGCGGCTGGAATGGCGAACCCGAGCACAAGGAGAGGAGAAATGAGGTGCGTTTGAGAACCCTTTCCCGATCACACGGTGTACCATCTTCTGGGTTTCCCACGCATGTTTTCGATGTAGGAAGATGCCCTTGAACCTGGAGATTTGGGACCCACGGCATGGGTACCACGCAGTAGGACTTTAAAGGGTCTGCGTTTGCTCACCCAAGCTCACCAATCCTCTCAGCCCCAAGAGTGTCCAGCCTTATATCTCATCCAGCTGTGGGTCTAGATATGGTCAATCCAGGTTGCATCAGAGCCCCTGAACGGATTTTGTAAGAATTTCTCTCTCTTTCACTGTCTTTGTTTTCTGGGGTTTTTTTTAAGTAATCTATTTTTATAATGGGGTTTAGCTGCTTTTCACTGCTGTGTTTATGCCGCTTTACACCCTCTTGATGCACTTCCAGAGAGAGATCGATACATAGGTTTTAAGACTCTTACTAGTCAGATATATTCTTGGGCGGTGAATAGTGGCTGTTGAGTCCAGTTCACTGAGCAGGGAGTAGGTCTTGTCTATTACATATTTGGCTTGTGGAACGGTATCTGAGCTAATTTCAAACCCTTGTTTTATGCATCACCCCACCTCACCTTTCCCGTTAAGCAGCCATAGTGTGTTTTCTAAATGTGTGACTCTGTTCTGTTTTGTAATTCAGTTCAAGTGTAGCGATTTTGACATTCCCTCTATAAGTGATATCTTAGGATAAGTGTCTTTTTCTCTGTGACTTATTTCACTGAGAGTCATCGTACCTAAATCCACTCATCCTGCTGCTACTAGCCTTATGACATTGATTTCATGGCTGAGTGATATTCCATTGTGCCTAAGTACCACAACTTCTTTATCCATTTTTCGCTTTCCTGGGATATTGAAGGTGTACCGAAGTGGAGGTTCTTGGAAACAGAGCAGCCCTAAACTTTGGGGTGCCTGTGTCTTGTTGATTTTTAGGTTTCCCGATTTATACGCCCATGAGTGGAAGTGCCCTATGCTCTCTAAGCTGTGCTTATTACATGTTTCAGGACACACCGTACACTTCTCCAGAGTGGCTGTTGGCAATTTACAGCCCGCCCATCAGCGTAGCAAGGCTCCCATGTCTCCATGGCCTGTCCTGCATTTCTGGTTTTTACACTTTTTTCAGCATGGCCCTTTTGACCGATGGCAAGCGAGACTTCTTTGCAGCGCTGATTTGCCTTTCCGGCTTGCCTGGTTGGCCAAAAAGGGCGTATGCGTTTTTTCCTGAATATATTCAGGAAAAAACGCATACGCCCTTTTTGGCCAAGGGCATCATTGTCAACGCTTTGCCGCTTTTCATGTGCTTTCAAGGCGAGTCGAGTCTGCCTTCTGAAACCTGTTTCCTGCAATTCTGCCTTGCTTTCAAATCCTCTTCGTTGCCTTCCCTCAATATATTTGTGGACGAGAGTTATCATTTATAACTCTGCAGGTTTGTGAGTTGCAGTGCCCTTGAGCTCCATTTGTCAACTCGCTTTTTTGGGAGCTGGCCGCCAAAGCGCAGGATTGCTTCAGGCCGTATTCTGGTTCCGGGGGGCAGGCTGAGCCTGTGGTTCATTCTTCTTCCTGATGGGAAAATAGAGTGACCTGTGCCTGTCCCAACACCTAGAGCTAGTCTCTCATTGGTTCCCCGTCTTCCCGTTCATCCTCAGGCCAAATTGCGACCTGTCCGAAACAGGAGGTTAAAGGTGCAGATTCTCCAAGTAGGGAGATTGTTAGTAGAGCGGCTGGAATGGCGAACCCGAGCACAAGGAGAGGAGAAATGAGGTGCGTTTGAGAACCCTTTCCCGATCACAGGGTGTACCATCTTCTGGGTTTCCCACGCATGTTTTCGATGTAGGAAGATGCCCTTGAACCTGGAGATTTGGGACCCACGGCATGGGTACCACGCAGTAGGACTTTAAAGGGTCTGCGTTTGCTCACCCAAGCTCACCAATCCTCTCAGCCCCAAGAGTGTCCAGCCTTATGTCTCATCCAGCTGTGGGTCTAGATATGGTCAATCCAGGTTGCATCAGAGCCCCTGAACGGATTTTGTAAGAATTTCTCTCTCTTTCACTGTCTTTCTTTTCTGGGGTTTTTTTTAAGTAATCTATTTTTATAATGGGGTTTAGCTGCTTTTCACTGCTGTGTTTATGCCGCTTTACACCCTCTTGATGCACTTCCAGAGAGAGATCGATATATAGGTTTTAAGACTCTTACTAGTCAGATATATTCTTGGGCGGTGAATAGGGGCTGTTGAGTCCAGTTCACTGAGCAGGGAGTAGGTCTTGTCTATTACATATTTGGCTTGTGGAACGGTATCTGAGCTAATTTCAAACCCTTGTTTTATGCATCACCCCACCTCACCTTTCCCGTTAAGCAGCCATAGTGTGTTTTCTAAATGTGTGACTCTGTTCTGTTTTGTAATTCAGTTCAAGTGTAGCGATTTTGACATTCCCTCTATAAGTGATATCTTAGGATAAGTGTCTTTTTCTCTGTGACTTATTTCACTGAGAGTCATCGTACCTAAATCCACTCATCCTGCTGCTACTAGCCTTATGACATTGATTTCATGGCTGAGTGATATTCCATTGTGCCTAAGTACCACAACTTCTTTATCCATTTTTCGCTTTCCTGGGATATTGAAGGTGTACCGAAGTGGAGGTTCTTGGAAACAGAGCAGCCCTAAACTTTGGGGTGCCTGTGTCTTGTTGATTTTTAGGTTTCCCGATTTATACGCCCATGAGTGGAAGTGCCCTATGCTCTCTAAGCTGTGCTTATTACATGTTTCAGGACACACCGTACACTTCTCCAGAGTGGCTGCTGGCAATTTACAGCCCGCCCATCAGCGTAGCAAGGCTCCCATGTCTCCATGGCCTGTCCTGCATTTCTGGTTTTTACACTTTTTTCAGCATGGCCCTTTTGACCGATGGCAAGCGAGACTTCTTTGTAGCGCTGATTTGCCTTTCCGGCTTGCCTGGTTGGCCAAAAAGGGCGTATGCGTTTTTTCCTGAATATATTCAGGAAAAAACGCATACGCCCTTTTTGGCCAAGGGCATCATTGTCAACGCTTTGCCGCTTTTCATGTGCTTTCAAGGTGAGTCGACTCTGTCTCCTGAAACCTGTTTCCTGCAATTCTGCCTTGCTTTCAAATCCTCTTCGTTGCCTTCCCTCAATATATTTGTGGACGAGAGTTATCATTTATAACTCTGCAGGTTTGTGAGTTGCAGTGCCCTTGAGCTCCATTTGTCAACTCGCTTTTTTGGGAGCTGGCCGCCAAAGCGCAGGATTGCTTCAGGCCGTATTCTGGTTCCGGGGGGCAGGCTGAGCCTGTGGTTCATTCTTCTTCCTGATGGGAAAATAGAGTGACCTGTGCCTGTCCCAACACCTAGAGCTAGTCTCTCATTGGTTCCCCGTCTTCCCGTTCATCCTCAGGCCAAATTGCGACCTGTCCGAAACAGGAGGTTAAAGGTGCAGATTCTCCAAGTAGGGAGATTGTTAGTAGAGCGGCTGGAATGGCGAACCCGAGCACAAGGAGAGGAGAAATGAGGTGCGTTTCAGAAACCTTTCCCGATCACACGGTGTACCATCTTCTGGGTTTCCCACGCATGTTTTCGATGTAGGAAGATGCCCTTGAACCTGGAGATTTGGGACCCACGGCATGGGTACCACGCAGTAGGACTTTAAAGGGTCTGCGTTTGCTCACCCAAGCTCACCAATCCTCTCAGCCCCAAGAGTGTCCAGCCTTATATCTCATCCAGCTGTGGGTCTAGATATGGTCAATCCAGGTTGCATCAGAGCCCCTGAACGGATTTTGTAAGAATTTCTCTCTCTTTCACTGTCTTTGTTTTCTGGGGTTTTTTTTAAGTAATCTATTTTTATAATGGGGTTTAGCTGCTTTTCACTGCTGTGTTTATGCCGCTTTACACCCTCTTGATGCACTTCCAGAGAGAGATCGATACATAGGTTTTAAGACTCTTACTAGTCAGATATATTCTTGGGCGGTGAATAGGGGCTGTTGAGTCCAGTTCACTGAGCAGGGAGTAGGTCTTGTCTATTACATATTTGGCTTGTGGAACGGTATCTGAGCTAATTTCAAACCCTTGTTTTATGCATCACCCCACCTCACCTTTCCCGTTAAGCAGCCATAGTGTGTTTTCTAAATGTGTGACTCTGTTCTGTTTTGTAATTCAGTTCAAGTGTAGCGATTTTGACATTCCCTCTATAAGTGATATCTTAGGATAAGTGTCTTTTTCTCTGTGACTTATTTCACTGAGAGTCATCGTACCTAAATCCACTCATCCTGCTGCTACTAGCCTTATGACATTGATTTCATGGCTGAGTGATATTCCATTGTGCCTAAGTACCACAACTTCTTTATCCATTTTTCGCTTTCCTGGGATATTGAAGGTGTACCGAAGTGGAGGTTCTTGGAAACAGAGCAGCCCTAAACTTTGGGGTGCCTGTGTCTTGTTGATTTTTAGGTTTCCCGATTTATACGCCCATGAGTGGAAGTGCCCTATGCTCTCTAAGCTGTGCTTATTACATGTTTCAGGACACACCGTACACTTCTCCAGAGTGGCTGTTGGCAATTTACAGCCCGCCCATCAGCGTAGCAAGGCTCCCATGTCTCCATGGCCTGTCCTGCATTTCTGGTTTTTACACTTTTTTCAGCATGGCCCTTTTGACCGATGGCAAGCGAGACTTCTTTGCAGCGCTGATTTGCCTTTCCGGCTTGCCTGGTTGGCCAAAAAGGGCGTATGCGTTTTTTCCTGAATATATTCAGGAAAAAACGCATACGCCCTTTTTGGCCAAGGGCATCATTGTCAACGCTTTGCCGCTTTTCATGTGCTTTCAAGGCGAGTCGAGTCTGCCTTCTGAAACCTGTTTCCTGCAATTCTGCCTTGCTTTCAAATCCTCTTCGTTGCCTTCCCTCAATATATTTGTGGACGAGAGTTATCATTTATAACTCTGCAGGTTTGTGAGTTGCAGTGCCCTTGAGCTCCATTTGTCAACTCGCTTTTTTGGGAGCTGGCCGCCAAAGCGCAGGATTGCTTCAGGCCGTATTCTGGTTCCGGGGGGCAGGCTGAGCCTGTGGTTCATTCTTCTTCCTGATGGGAAAATAGAGTGACCTGTGCCTGTCCCAACACCTAGAGCTAGTCTCTCATTGGTTCCCCGTCTTCCCGTTCATCCTCAGGCCAAATTGCGACCTGTCCGAAACAGGAGGTTAAAGGTGCAGATTCTCCAAGTAGGGAGATTGTTAGTAGAGCGGCTGGAATGGCGAACCCGAGCACAAGGAGAGGAGAAATGAGGTGCGTTTGAGAACCCTTTCCCGATCACACGGTGTACCATCTTCTGGGTTTCCCACGCATGTTTTCGATGTAGGAAGATGCCCTTGAACCTGGAGATTTGGGACCCACGGCATGGGTACCACGCAGTAGGACTTTAAAGGGTCTGCGTTTGCTCACCCAAGCTCACCAATCCTCTCAGCCCCAAGAGTGTCCAGCCTTATATCTCATCCAGCTGTGGGTCTAGATATGGTCAATCCAGGTTGCATCAGAGCCCCTGAACGGATTTTGTAAGAATTTCTCTCTCTTTCACTGTCTTTGTTTTCTGGGGTTTTTTTTAAGTAATCTATTTTTATAATGGGGTTTAGCTGCTTTTCACTGCTGTGTTTATGCCGCTTTACACCCTCTTGATGCACTTCCAGAGAGAGATCGATACATAGGTTTTAAGACTCTTACTAGTCAGATATATTCTTGGGCGGTGAATAGTGGCTGTTGAGTCCAGTTCACTGAGCAGGGAGTAGGTCTTGTCTATTACATATTTGGCTTGTGGAACGGTATCTGAGCTAATTTCAAACCCTTGTTTTATGCATCACCCCACCTCACCTTTCCCGTTAAGCAGCCATAGTGTGTTTTCTAAATGTGTGACTCTGTTCTGTTTTGTAATTCAGTTCAAGTGTAGCGATTTTGACATTCCCTCTATAAGTGATATCTTAGGATAAGTGTCTTTTTCTCTGTGACTTATTTCACTGAGAGTCATCGTACCTAAATCCACTCATCCTGCTGCTACTAGCCTTATGACATTGATTTCATGGCTGAGTGATATTCCATTGTGCCTAAGTACCACAACTTCTTTATCCATTTTTCGCTTTCCTGGGATATTGAAGGTGTACCGAAGTGGAGGTTCTTGGAAACAGAGCAGCCCTAAACTTTGGGGTGCCTGTGTCTTGTTGATTTTTAGGTTTCCCGATTTATACGCCCATGAGTGGAAGTGCCCTATGCTCTCTAAGCTGTGCTTATTACATGTTTCAGGACACACCGTACACTTCTCCAGAGTGGCTGTTGGCAATTTACAGCCCGCCCATCAGCGTAGCAAGGCTCCCATGTCTCCATGGCCTGTCCTGCATTTCTGGTTTTTACACTTTTTTCAGCATGGCCCTTTTGACCGATGGCAAGCGAGACTTCTTTGCAGCGCTGATTTGCCTTTCCGGCTTGCCTGGTTGGCCAAAAAGGGCGTATGCGTTTTTTCCTGAATATATTCAGGAAAAAACGCATACGCCCTTTTTGGCCAAGGGCATCATTGTCAACGCTTTGCCGCTTTTCATGTGCTTTCAAGGCGAGTCGAGTCTGCCTTCTGAAACCTGTTTCCTGCAATTCTGCCTTGCTTTCAAATCCTCTTCGTTGCCTTCCCTCAATATATTTGTGGACGAGAGTTATCATTTATAACTCTGCAGGTTTGTGAGTTGCAGTGCCCTTGAGCTCCATTTGTCAACTCGCTTTTTTGGGAGCTGGCCGCCAAAGCGCAGGATTGCTTCAGGCCGTATTCTGGTTCCGGGGGGCAGGCTGAGCCTGTGGTTCATTCTTCTTCCTGATGGGAAAATAGAGTGACCTGTGCCTGTCCCAACACCTAGAGCTAGTCTCTCATTGGTTCCCCGTCTTCCCGTTCATCCTCAGGCCAAATTGCGACCTGTCCGAAACAGGAGGTTAAAGGTGCAGATTCTCCAAGTAGGGAGATTGTTAGTAGAGCGGCTGGAATGGCGAACCCGAGCACAAGGAGAGGAGAAATGAGGTGCGTTTGAGAACCCTTTCCCGATCACAGGGTGTACCATCTTCTGGGTTTCCCACGCATGTTTTCGATGTAGGAAGATGCCCTTGAACCTGGAGATTTGGGACCCACGGCATGGGTACCACGCAGTAGGACTTTAAAGGGTCTGCGTTTGCTCACCCAAGCTCACCAATCCTCTCAGCCCCAAGAGTGTCCAGCCTTATGTCTCATCCAGCTGTGGGTCTAGATATGGTCAATCCAGGTTGCATCAGAGCCCCTGAACGGATTTTGTAAGAATTTCTCTCTCTTTCACTGTCTTTCTTTTCTGGGGTTTTTTTTAAGTAATCTATTTTTATAATGGGGTTTAGCTGCTTTTCACTGCTGTGTTTATGCCGCTTTACACCCTCTTGATGCACTTCCAGAGAGAGATCGATATATAGGTTTTAAGACTCTTACTAGTCAGATATATTCTTGGGCGGTGAATAGGGGCTGTTGAGTCCAGTTCACTGAGCAGGGAGTAGGTCTTGTCTATTACATATTTGGCTTGTGGAACGGTATCTGAGCTAATTTCAAACCCTTGTTTTATGCATCACCCCACCTCACCTTTCCCGTTAAGCAGCCATAGTGTGTTTTCTAAATGTGTGACTCTGTTCTGTTTTGTAATTCAGTTCAAGTGTAGCGATTTTGACATTCCCTCTATAAGTGATATCTTAGGATAAGTGTCTTTTTCTCTGTGACTTATTTCACTGAGAGTCATCGTACCTAAATCCACTCATCCTGCTGCTACTAGCCTTATGACATTGATTTCATGGCTGAGTGATATTCCATTGTGCCTAAGTACCACAACTTCTTTATCCATTTTTCGCTTTCCTGGGATATTGAAGGTGTACCGAAGTGGAGGTTCTTGGAAACAGAGCAGCCCTAAACTTTGGGGTGCCTGTGTCTTGTTGATTTTTAGGTTTCCCGATTTATACGCCCATGAGTGGAAGTGCCCTATGCTCTCTAAGCTGTGCTTATTACATGTTTCAGGACACACCGTACACTTCTCCAGAGTGGCTGTTGGCAATTTACATCCCGCCCATCAGCGTAGCAAGGCTCCCATGTCTCCATGGCCTGTCCTGCATTTCTGGTTTTTACACTTTTTTCAGCATGGCCCTTTTGACCGATGGCAAGCGAGACTTCTTTGTAGCGCTGATTTGCCTTTCCGGCTTGCCTGGTTGGCCAAAAAGGGCGTATGCGTTTTTTCCTGAATATATTCAGGAAAAAACGCATACGCCCTTTTTGGCCAAGGGCATCATTGTCAACGCTTTGCCGCTTTTCATGTGCTTTCAAGGCGAGTCGAGTCTGCCTCCTGAAACCTGTTTCCTGCAATTCTGCCTTGCTTTCAAATCCTCTTCGTTGCCTTCCCTCAATATATTTGTGGACGACAGTTATCATTTATAACTCTGCAGGTTTGTGACTTGCAGTGCCCTTGAGCTCCATTTGTCAACTCGCTTTTTTGGGAGCTGGCCGCCAAAGCGCAGGATTGCTTCAGGCCGTATTCTGGTTCCGGGGGGCAGGCTGAGCCTGTGGTTCATTCTTCTTCCTGATGGGAAAATAGAGTGACCTGTGCCTGTCCCAACACCTAGAGCTAGTCTCTCATTGGTTCCCCGTCTTCCCGTTCATCCTCAGGCCAAATTGCGACCTGTCCGAAACAGGAGGTTAAAGGTGCAGATTCTCCAAGTAGGGAGATTGTTAGTAGAGCGGCTGGAATGGCGAACCCGAGCACAAGGAGAGGAGAAATGAGGTGCGTTTGAGAACCCTTTCCCGATCACACGGTGTACCATCTTCTGGGTTTCCCACGCATGTTTTCGATGTAGGAAGATGCCCTTGAACCTGGAGATTTGGGACCCACGGCATGGGTACCACGCAGTAGGACTTTAAAGGGTCTGCGTTTGCTCACCCAAGCTCACCAATCCTCTCAGCCCCAAGAGTGTCCAGCCTTATATCTCATCCAGCTGTGGGTCTAGATATGGTCAATCCAGGTTGCATCAGAGCCCCTGAACGGATTTTGTAAGAATTTCTCTCTCTTTCACTGTCTTTGTTTTCTGGGGTTTTTTTTAAGTAATCTATTTTTATAATGGGGTTTAGCTGCTTTTCACTGCTGTGTTTATGCCGCTTTACACCCTCTTGATGCACTTCCAGAGAGAGATCGATACATAGGTTTTAAGACTCTTACTAGTCAGATATATTCTTGGGCGGTGAATAGGGGCTGTTGAGTCCAGTTCACTGAGCAGGGAGTAGGTCTTGTCTATTACATATTTGGCTTGTGGAACGGTATCTGAGCTAATTTCAAACCCTTGTTTTATGCATCACCCCACCTCACCTTTCCCGTTAAGCAGCCATAGTGTGTTTTCTAAATGTGTGACTCTGTTCTGTTTTGTAATTCAGTTCAAGTGTAGCGATTTTGACATTCCCTCTATAAGTGATATCTTAGGATAAGTGTCTTTTTCTCTGTGACTTATTTCACTGAGAGTCATCGTACCTAAATCCACTCATCCTGCTGCTACTAGCCTTATGACATTGATTTCATGGCTGAGTGATATTCCATTGTGCCTAAGTACCACAATTTCTTTATCCATTTTTCGCTTTCCTGGGATATTGAAGGTGTACCGAAGTGGAGGTTCTTGGAAACAGAGCAGCCCTAAACTTTGGGGTGCCTGTGTCTTGTTGATTTTTAGGTTTCCCGATTTATACGCCCATGAGTGGAAGTGCCCTATGCTCTCTAAGCTGTGCTTATTACATGTTTCAGGACACACCGTACACTTCTCCAGAGTGGCTGTTGGCAATTTACATCCCGCCCATCAGCGTAGCAAGGCTCCCATGTCTCCATGGCCTGTCCTGCATTTCTGGTTTTTACACTTTTTTCAGCATGGCCCTTTTGACCGATGGCAAGCGAGACTTCTTTGTAGCGCTGATTTGCCTTTCCGGCTTGCCTGGTTGGCCAAAAAGGGCGTATGCGTTTTTTCCTGAATATATTCAGGAAAAAACGCATACGCCCTTTTTGGCCAAGGGCATCATTGTCAACGCTTTGCCGCTTTTCATGTGCTTTCAAGGTGAGTCGACTCTGCCTCCTGAAACCTGTTTCCTGCAATTCTGCCTTGCTTTCAAATCCTCTTCGTTGCCTTCCCTCAATATATTTGTGGACGAGAGTTATCATTTATAACTCTGCAGGTTTGTGAGTTGCAGTGCCCTTGAGCTCCATTTGTCAACTCGCTTTTTTGGGAGCTGGCCGCCAAAGCGCAGGATTGCTTCAGGCCGTATTCTGGTTCCGGGGGGCAGGCTGAGCCTGTGGTTCATTCTTCTTCCTGATGGGAAAATAGAGTGACCTGTGCCTGTCCCAACACCTAGAGCTAGTCTCTCATTGGTTCCCCGTCTTCCCGTTCATCCTCAGGCCAAATTGCGACCTGTCCGAAACAGGAGGTTAAAGGTGCAGATTCTCCAAGTAGGGAGATTGTTAGTAGAGCGGCTGGAATGGCGAACCCGAGCACAAGGAGAGGAGAAATGAGGTGCGTTTCAGAAACCTTTCCCGATCACACGGTGTACCATCTTCTGGGTTTCCCACGCATGTTTTCGATGTAGGAAGATGCCCTTGAACCTGGAGATTTGGGACCCACGGCATGGGTACCACGCAGTAGGACTTTAAAGGGTCTGCGTTTGCTCACCCAAGCTCACCAATCCTCTCAGCCCCAAGAGTGTCCAGCCTTATGTCTCATCCAGCTGTGGGTCTAGATATGGTCAATCCAGGTTGCATCAGAGCCCCTGAACGGATTTTGTAAGAATTTCTCTCTCTTTCACTGTCTTTGTTTTCTGGGTTTTTTTTTAAGTAATCTATTTTTATAATGGGGTTTAGCTGCTTTTCACTGCTGTGTTTATGCCGCTTTACACCCTCTTGATGCACTTCCAGAGAGAGATCGATACATAGGTTTTAAGACTCTTACTAGTCAGATATATTCTTGGGCGGTGAATAGGGGCTGTTGAGTCCAGTTCACTGAGCAGGGAGTAGGTCTTGTCTATTACATATTTGGCTTGTGGAACGGTATCTGAGCTAATTTCAAACCCTTGTTTTATGCATCACCCCACCTCACCTTTCCCGTTAAGCAGCCATAGTGTGTTTTCTAAATGTGTGACTCTGTTCTGTTTTGTAATTCAGTTCAAGTGTAGCGATTTTGACATTCCCTCTATAAGTGATATCTTAGGATAAGTGTCTTTTTCTCTGTGACTTATTTCACTGAGAGTCATCGTACCTAAATCCACTCATCCTGCTGCTACTAGCCTTATGACATTGATTTCATGGCTGAGTGATATTCCATTGTGCCTAAGTACCACAACTTCTTTATCCATTTTTCGCTTTCCTGGGATATTGAAGGTGTACCGAAGTGGAGGTTCTTGGAAACAGAGCAGCCCTAAACTTTGGGGTGCCTGTGTCTTGTTGATTTTTAGGTTTCCCGATTTATACGCCCATGAGTGGAAGTGCCCTATGCGCTCTAAGCTGTGCTTATTACATGTTTCAGGACACACCGTACACTTCTCCAGAGTGGCTGTTGGCAATTTACAGCCCGCCCATCAGCGTAGCAAGGCTCCCATGTCTCCATGGCCTGTCCTGCATTTCTGGTTTTTACACTTTTTTCAGCATGGCCCTTTTGACCGATGGCAAGCGAGACTTCTTTGCAGCGCTGATTTGCCTTTCCGGCTTGCCTGGTTGGCCAAAAAGGGCGTATGCGTTTTTTCCTGAATATATTCAGGAAAAAACGCATACGCCCTTTTTGGCCAAGGGCATCATTGTCAACGCTTTGCCGCTTTTCATGTGCTTTCAAGGCGAGTCGAGTCTGCCTCCTGAAACCTGTTTCCTGCAATTCTGCCTTGCTTTCAAATCCTCTTCGTTGCCTTCCCTCAATATATTTGTGGACGACAGTTATCATTTATAACTCTGCAGGTTTGTGAGTTGCAGTGCCCCTGAGCTCCATTTGTCAACTCGCTTTTTTGGGAGCTGGCCGCCAAAGCGCAGGATTGCTTCAGGCCGTATTCTGGTTCCGGGGGGCAGGCTGAGCCTGTGGTTCATTCTTCTTCCTGATGGGAAAATAGAGTGACCTGTGCCTGTCCCAACACCTAGAGCTAGTCTCTCATTGGTTCCCCGTCTTCCCGTTCATCCTCAGGCCAAATTGCGACCTGTCCGAAACAGGAGGTTAAAGGTGCAGATTCTCCAAGTAGGGAGATTGTTAGTAGAGCGGCTGGAATGGCGAATCCGAGCACAAGGAGAGGAGAAATGAGGTGCATTTGAGAACCCTTTCCCGATCACACGGTGTACCATCTTCTGGGTTTCCCACACATGTTTTCGATGTAGGAAGATGCCCTTGAACCTGGAGATTTGGGACCCACAGCATGGGTACCACGCAGTAGGACTTTAAAGGGTCTGCGTTTGCTCACCCAAGCTCACCAATCCTCTCAGCCCCAAGAGTGTCCAGCCTTATGTCTTATCCAGCTGTGGGTCTAGATATGGTCAATCCAGGTTGCATCAGAGCCCCTGAACGGATTTTGTAAGAATTTCTCTCTCTTTCACTGTCTTTGTTTTCTGGGGTTTTTTTTAAGTAATCTATTTTTATAATGGGGTTTAGCTGCTTTTCACTGCTGTGTTTATGCCGCTTTACACCCTCTTGATGCACTTCAAGAGAGAGATCGATATATAGGTTTTAAGACTCTTACTAGTCAGATATATTCTTGGGCGGTGAATAGGGGCTGTTGAGTCCAGTTCACTGAGCAGGGAGTAGGTCTTGTCTATTACATATTTGGCTTATGGAACGGTATCTGAGCTAATTTCAAACCCTTGTTTTATGCATCACCCCACCTCACCTTTCCCGTTAAGCAGCCATAGTGTGTTTTCTAAATGTGTGACTCTGTTCTGTTTTGTAATTCAGTTCAAGTGTAGCGATTTTGACATTCCCTCTATAAGTGATATCTTAGGATAAGTGTCTTTTTCTCTGTGACTTATTTCACTGAGAGTCATCGTACCTAAATCCACTCATCCTGCTGCTACTAGCCTTATGACATTGATTTCATGGCTGAGTGATATTCCATTGTGCCTAAGTACCACAACTTCTTTATCCATTTTTCGCTTTCCTGGGATATTGAAGGTGTACCGAAGTGGAGGTTCTTGGAAACAGAGCAGCCCTAAACTTTGGGGTGCCTGTGTCTTGTTGATTTTTAGGTTTCCCGATTTATACGCCCATGAGTGGAAGTGCCCTATGCTCTCTAAGCTGTGCTTATTACATGTTTCAGGACACACCGTACACTTCTCCAGAGTGGCTGTTGGCAATTTACAGCCCGCCCATCAGCGTAGCAAGGCTCCCATGTCTCCATGGCCTGTCCTGCATTTCTGGTTTTTACACTTTTTTCAGCATGGCCCTTTTGACCGATGGCAAGCGAGACTTCTTTGCAGCGCTGATTTGCCTTTCCGGCTTGCCTGGTTGGCCAAAAAGGGCGTATGCGTTTTTTCCTGAATATATTCAGGAAAAAACGCATACGCCCTTTTTGGCCAAGGGCATCATTGTCAACGCTTTGCCGCTTTTCATGTGCTTTCAAGGCGAGTCGACTCTGCCTCCTGAAACCTGTTTCCTGCAATTCTGCCTTGCTTTCAAATCCTCTTCGTTGCCTTCCCTCAATATATTTGTGGACGACAGTTATCATTTATAACTCTGCAGGTTTGTGAATTGCAGTGCCCCTGAGCTCCATTTGTCAACTCGCTTTTTTGGGAGCTGGCCGCCAAAGCGCAGGATTGCTTCAGGCCGTATTCTGGTTCCGGGGGGCAGGCTGAGCCTGTGGTTCATTCTTCTTCCTGATGGGAAAATAGAGTGACCTGTGCCTGTCCCAACACCTAGAGCTAGTCTCTCATTGGTTCCCCGTCTTCCCGTTCATCCTCAGGCCAAATTGCGACCTGTCCGAAACAGGAGGTTAAAGGTGCAGATTCTCCAAGTAGGGAGATTGTTAGTAGAGAGGCTGGAATGGCGAATCCGAGCACAAGGAGAGGAGAAATGAGGTGCGTTTGAGAACCCTTTCCCGATCACACGGTGTACCATCTTCTGGGTTTCCCACACATGTTTTCGATGTAGGAAGATGCCCTTGAACCTGGAGATTTGGGACCCACGGCATGGGTACCACGCAGTAGGACTTTAAAGGGTCTGCGTTTGCTCACCCAAGCTCACCAATCCTCTCAGCCCCAAGAGTGTCCAGCCTCATGTCTCATCCAGCTGTGGGTCTAGATATGGTCAATCCAGGTTGCATCAGAGCCCCTGAACGGATTTTGTAAGAATTTCTCTCTCTTTCACTGTCTTTGTTTTATGGGGTTTTTTTTAAGTAATCTATTTTTATAATGGGGTTTAGCTGCTTTTCACTGCTGTGTTTATGCCGCTTTACACCCTCTTGATGCACTTCCAGAGAGAGATCGATACATAGGTTTTAAGACTCTTACTAGTCAGATATATTCTTGGGCGGTGAATAGGGGCTGTTGAGTCCAGTTCACTGAGCAGGGAGTAGGTCTTGTCTATTACATATTTGGCTTGTGGAACGGTATCTGAGCTAATTTCAAACCCTTGTTTTATGCATCACCCCACCTCACCTTTCCCGTTAAGCAGCCATAGTGTGTTTTCTAAATGTGTGACTCTGTTCTGTTTTGTAATTCAGTTCAAGTGTAGCGATTTTGACATTCCCTCTATAAGTGATATCTTAGGATAAGTGTCTTTTTCTCTGTGACTTTTTTCACTGAGAGTCATCGTACCTAAATCCACTCATCCTGCTGCTACTAGCTTTATGACATTGATTTCATGGCTGAGTGATATTCCATTGTGCCTAAGTACCACAACTTCTTTATCCATTTTTCGCTTTCCTGGGATATTGAAGGTGTACCGAAGTGGAGGTTCTTGGAAACAGAGCAGCCCTAAACTTTGGGGTGCCTGTGTCTTGTTGATTTTTAGGTTTCCCGATTTATACGCCCATGAGTGGAAGTGCCCTATGCTCTCTAAGCTGTGCTTATTACATGTTTCAGGACACACCGTACACTTCTCCAGAGTGGCTGCTGGCAATTTACAGCCCGCCCATCAGCGTAGCAAGGCTCCCATGTCTCCATGGCCTGTCCTGCATTTCTGGTTTTTACACTTTTTTCAGCATGGCCCTTTTGACCGATGGCAAGCGAGACTTCTTTGTAGCGCTGATTTGCCTTTCCGGCTTGCCTGGTTGGCCAAAAAGGGCGTATGCGTTTTTTCCTGAATATATTCAGGAAAAAACGCATACGCCCTTTTTGGCCAAGGGCATCATTGTCAACGCTTTGCCGCTTTTCATGTGCTTTCAAGGTGAGTCGACTCTGCCTCCTGAAACCTGTTTCCTGCAATTCTGCCTTGCTTTCAAATCCTCTTCGTTGCCTTCCCTCAATATATTTGTGGACGAGAGTTATCATTTATAACTCTGCAGGTTTGTGAGTTGCAGTGCCCTTGAGCTCCATTTGTCAACTCGCTTTTTTGGGAGCTGGCCGCCAAAGCGCAGGATTGCTTCAGGCCGTATTCTGGTTCCGGGGGGCAGGCTGAGCCTGTGGTTCATTCTTCTTCCTGATGGGAAAATAGAGTGACCTGTGCCTGTCCCAACACCTAGAGCTAGTCTCTCATTGGTTCCCCGTCTTCCCGTTCATCCTCAGGCCAAATTGCGACCTGTCCGAAACAGGAGGTTAAAGGTGCAGATTCTCCAAGTAGGGAGATTGTTAGTAGAGCGGCTGGAATGGCGAACCCGAGCACAAGGAGAGGAGAAATGAGGTGCGTTTCAGAAACCTTTCCCGATCACACGGTGTACCATCTTCTGGGTTTCCCACGCATGTTTTCGATGTAGGAAGATGCCCTTGAACCTGGAGATTTGGGACCCACGGCATGGGTACCACGCAGTAGGACTTTAAAGGGTCTGCGTTTGCTCACCCAAGCTCACCAATCCTCTCAGCCCCAAGAGTGTCCAGCCTTATGTCTCATCCAGCTGTGGGTCTAGATATGGTCAATCCAGGTTGCATCAGAGCCCCTGAACGGATTTTGTAAGAATTTCTCTCTCTTTCACTGTCTTTGTTTTCTGGGTTTTTTTTTAAGTAATCTATTTTTATAATGGGGTTTAGCTGCTTTTCACTGCTGTGTTTATGCCGCTTTACACCCTCTTGATGCACTTCCAGAGAGAGATCGATACATAGGTTTTAAGACTCTTACTAGTCAGATATATTCTTGGGCGGTGAATAGGGGCTGTTGAGTCCAGTTCACTGAGCAGGGAGTAGGTCTTGTCTATTACATATTTGGCTTGTGGAACGGTATCTGAGCTAATTTCAAACCCTTGTTTTATGCATCACCCCACCTCACCTTTCCCGTTAAGCAGCCATAGTGTGTTTTCTAAATGTGTGACTCTGTTCTGTTTTGTAATTCAGTTCAAGTGTAGCGATTTTGACATTCCCTCTATAAGTGATATCTTAGGATAAGTGTCTTTTTCTCTGTGACTTATTTCACTGAGAGTCATCGTACCTAAATCCACTCATCCTGCTGCTACTAGCCTTATGACATTGATTTCATGGCTGAGTGATATTCCATTGTGCCTAAGTACCACAACTTCTTTATCCATTTTTCGCTTTCCTGGGATATTGAAGGTGTACCGAAGTGGAGGTTCTTGGAAACAGAGCAGCCCTAAACTTTGGGGTGCCTGTGTCTTGTTGATTTTTAGGTTTCCCGATTTATACGCCCATGAGTGGAAGTGCCCTATGCGCTCTAAGCTGTGCTTATTACATGTTTCAGGACACACCGTACACTTCTCCAGAGTGGCTGTTGGCAATTTACAGCCCGCCCATCAGCGTAGCAAGGCTCCCATGTCTCCATGGCCTGTCCTGCATTTCTGGTTTTTACACTTTTTTCAGCATGGCCCTTTTGACCGATGGCAAGCGAGACTTCTTTGCAGCGCTGATTTGCCTTTCCGGCTTGCCTGGTTGGCCAAAAAGGGCGTATGCGTTTTTTCCTGAATATATTCAGGAAAAAACGCATACGCCCTTTTTGGCCAAGGGCATCATTGTCAACGCTTTGCCGCTTTTCATGTGCTTTCAAGGCGAGTCGAGTCTGCCTCCTGAAACCTGTTTCCTGCAATTCTGCCTTGCTTTCAAATCCTCTTCGTTGCCTTCCCTCAATATATTTGTGGACGACAGTTATCATTTATAACTCTGCAGGTTTGTGAGTTGCAGTGCCCCTGAGCTCCATTTGTCAACTCGCTTTTTTGGGAGCTGGCCGCCAAAGCGCAGGATTGCTTCAGGCCGTATTCTGGTTCCGGGGGGCAGGCTGAGCCTGTGGTTCATTCTTCTTCCTGATGGGAAAATAGAGTGACCTGTGCCTGTCCCAACACCTAGAGCTAGTCTCTCATTGGTTCCCCGTCTTCCCGTTCATCCTCAGGCCAAATTGCGACCTGTCCGAAACAGGAGGTTAAAGGTGCAGATTCTCCAAGTAGGGAGATTGTTAGTAGAGCGGCTGGAATGGCGAATCCGAGCACAAGGAGAGGAGAAATGAGGTGCATTTGAGAACCCTTTCCCGATCACACGGTGTACCATCTTCTGGGTTTCCCACACATGTTTTCGATGTAGGAAGATGCCCTTGAACCTGGAGATTTGGGACCCACAGCATGGGTACCACGCAGTAGGACTTTAAAGGGTCTGCGTTTGCTCACCCAAGCTCACCAATCCTCTCAGCCCCAAGAGTGTCCAGCCTTATGTCTTATCCAGCTGTGGGTCTAGATATGGTCAATCCAGGTTGCATCAGAGCCCCTGAACGGATTTTGTAAGAATTTCTCTCTCTTTCACTGTCTTTGTTTTCTGGGGTTTTTTTTAAGTAATCTATTTTTATAATGGGGTTTAGCTGCTTTTCACTGCTGTGTTTATGCCGCTTTACACCCTCTTGATGCACTTCAAGAGAGAGATCGATATATAGGTTTTAAGACTCTTACTAGTCAGATATATTCTTGGGCGGTGAATAGGGGCTGTTGAGTCCAGTTCACTGAGCAGGGAGTAGGTCTTGTCTATTACATATTTGGCTTATGGAACGGTATCTGAGCTAATTTCAAACCCTTGTTTTATGCATCACCCCACCTCACCTTTCCCGTTAAGCAGCCATAGTGTGTTTTCTAAATGTGTGACTCTGTTCTGTTTTGTAATTCAGTTCAAGTGTAGCGATTTTGACATTCCCTCTATAAGTGATATCTTAGGATAAGTGTCTTTTTCTCTGTGACTTATTTCACTGAGAGTCATCGTACCTAAATCCACTCATCCTGCTGCTACTAGCCTTATGACATTGATTTCATGGCTGAGTGATATTCCATTGTGCCTAAGTACCACAACTTCTTTATCCATTTTTCGCTTTCCTGGGATATTGAAGGTGTACCGAAGTGGAGGTTCTTGGAAACAGAGCAGCCCTAAACTTTGGGGTGCCTGTGTCTTGTTGATTTTTAGGTTTCCCGATTTATACGCCCATGAGTGGAAGTGCCCTATGCTCTCTAAGCTGTGCTTATTACATGTTTCAGGACACACCGTACACTTCTCCAGAGTGGCTGTTGGCAATTTACAGCCCGCCCATCAGCGTAGCAAGGCTCCCATGTCTCCATGGCCTGTCCTGCATTTCTGGTTTTTACACTTTTTTCAGCATGGCCCTTTTGACCGATGGCAAGCGAGACTTCTTTGCAGCGCTGATTTGCCTTTCCGGCTTGCCTGGTTGGCCAAAAAGGGCGTATGCGTTTTTTCCTGAATATATTCAGGAAAAAACGCATACGCCCTTTTTGGCCAAGGGCATCATTGTCAACGCTTTGCCGCTTTTCATGTGCTTTCAAGGCGAGTCGACTCTGCCTCCTGAAACCTGTTTCCTGCAATTCTGCCTTGCTTTCAAATCCTCTTCGTTGCCTTCCCTCAATATATTTGTGGACGACAGTTATCATTTATAACTCTGCAGGTTTGTGAATTGCAGTGCCCCTGAGCTCCATTTGTCAACTCGCTTTTTTGGGAGCTGGCCGCCAAAGCGCAGGATTGCTTCAGGCCGTATTCTGGTTCCGGGGGGCAGGCTGAGCCTGTGGTTCATTCTTCTTCCTGATGGGAAAATAGAGTGACCTGTGCCTGTCCCAACACCTAGAGCTAGTCTCTCATTGGTTCCCCGTCTTCCCGTTCATCCTCAGGCCAAATTGCGACCTGTCCGAAACAGGAGGTTAAAGGTGCAGATTCTCCAAGTAGGGAGATTGTTAGTAGAGAGGCTGGAATGGCGAATCCGAGCACAAGGAGAGGAGAAATGAGGTGCGTTTGAGAACCCTTTCCCGATCACACGGTGTACCATCTTCTGGGTTTCCCACACATGTTTTCGATGTAGGAAGATGCCCTTGAACCTGGAGATTTGGGACCCACGGCATGGGTACCACGCAGTAGGACTTTAAAGGGTCTGCGTTTGCTCACCCAAGCTCACCAATCCTCTCAGCCCCAAGAGTGTCCAGCCTCATGTCTCATCCAGCTGTGGGTCTAGATATGGTCAATCCAGGTTGCATCAGAGCCCCTGAACGGATTTTGTAAGAATTTCTCTCTCTTTCACTGTCTTTGTTTTATGGGGTTTTTTTTAAGTAATCTATTTTTATAATGGGGTTTAGCTGCTTTTCACTGCTGTGTTTATGCCGCTTTACACCCTCTTGATGCACTTCCAGAGAGAGATCGATACATAGGTTTTAAGACTCTTACTAGTCAGATATATTCTTGGGCGGTGAATAGGGGCTGTTGAGTCCAGTTCACTGAGCAGGGAGTAGGTCTTGTCTATTACATATTTGGCTTGTGGAACGGTATCTGAGCTAATTTCAAACCCTTGTTTTATGCATCACCCCACCTCACCTTTCCCGTTAAGCAGCCATAGTGTGTTTTCTAAATGTGTGACTCTGTTCTGTTTTGTAATTCAGTTCAAGTGTAGCGATTTTGACATTCCCTCTATAAGTGATATCTTAGGATAAGTGTCTTTTTCTCTGTGACTTTTTTCACTGAGAGTCATCGTACCTAAATCCACTCATCCTGCTGCTACTAGCTTTATGACATTGATTTCATGGCTGAGTGATATTCCATTGTGCCTAAGTACCACAACTTCTTTATCCATTTTTCGCTTTCCTGGGATATTGAAGGTGTACCGAAGTGGAGGTTCTTGGAAACAGAGCAGCCCTAAACTTTGGGGTGCCTGTGTCTTGTTGATTTTTAGGTTTCCCGATTTATACGCCCATGAGTGGAAGTGCCCTATGCTCTCTAAGCTGTGCTTATTACATGTTTCAGGACACACCGTACACTTCTCCAGAGTGGCTGCTGGCAATTTACAGCCCGCCCATCAGCGTAGCAAGGCTCCCATGTCTCCATGGCCTGTCCTGCATTTCTGGTTTTTACACTTTTTTCAGCATGGCCCTTTTGACCGATGGCAAGCGAGACTTCTTTGTAGCGCTGATTTGCCTTTCCGGCTTGCCTGGTTGGCCAAAAAGGGCGTATGCGTTTTTTCCTGAATATATTCAGGAAAAAACGCATACGCCCTTTTTGGCCAAGGGCATCATTGTCAACGCTTTGCCGCTTTTCATGTGCTTTCAAGGTGAGTCGACTCTGCCTCCTGAAACCTGTTTCCTGCAATTCTGCCTTGCTTTCAAATCCTCTTCGTTGCCTTCCCTCAATATATTTGTGGACGAGAGTTATCATTTATAACTCTGCAGGTTTGTGAGTTGCAGTGCCCTTGAGCTCCATTTGTCAACTCGCTTTTTTGGGAGCTGGCCGCCAAAGCGCAGGATTGCTTCAGGCCGTATTCTGGTTCCGGGGGGCAGGCTGAGCCTGTGGTTCATTCTTCTTCCTGATGGGAAAATAGAGTGACCTGTGCCTGTCCCAACACCTAGAGCTAGTCTCTCATTGGTTCCCCGTCTTCCCGTTCATCCTCAGGCCAAATTGCGACCTGTCCGAAACAGGAGGTTAAAGGTGCAGATTCTCCAAGTAGGGAGATTGTTAGTAGAGCGGCTGGAATGGCGAACCCGAGCACAAGGAGAGGAGAAATGAGGTGCGTTTCAGAAACCTTTCCCGATCACACGGTGTACCATCTTCTGGGTTTCCCACGCATGTTTTCGATGTAGGAAGATGCCCTTGAACCTGGAGATTTGGGACCCACGGCATGGGTACCACGCAGTAGGACTTTAAAGGGTCTGCGTTTGCTCACCCAAGCTCACCAATCCTCTCAGCCCCAAGAGTGTCCAGCCTTATATCTCATCCAGCTGTGGGTCTAGATATGGTCAATCCAGGTTGCATCAGAGCCCCTGAACGGATTTTGTAAGAATTTCTCTCTCTTTCACTGTCTTTGTTTTCTGGGGTTTTTTTTAAGTAATCTATTTTTATAATGGGGTTTAGCTGCTTTTCACTGCTGTGTTTATGCCGCTTTACACCCTCTTGATGCACTTCCAGAGAGAGATCGATACATAGGTTTTAAGACTCTTACTAGTCAGATATATTCTTGGGCGGTGAATAGGGGCTGTTGAGTCCAGTTCACTGAGCAGGGAGTAGGTCTTGTCTATTACATATTTGGCTTGTGGAACGGTATCTGAGCTAATTTCAAACCCTTGTTTTATGCATCACCCCACCTCACCTTTCCCGTTAAGCAGCCATAGTGTGTTTTCTAAATGTGTGACTCTGTTCTGTTTTGTAATTCAGTTCAAGTGTAGCGATTTTGACATTCCCTCTATAAGTGATATCTTAGGATAAGTGTCTTTTTCTCTGTGACTTATTTCACTGAGAGTCATCGTACCTAAATCCACTCATCCTGCTGCTACTAGCCTTATGACATTGATTTCATGGCTGAGTGATATTCCATTGTGCCTAAGTACCACAACTTCTTTATCCATTTTTCGCTTTCCTGGGATATTGAAGGTGTACCGAAGTGGAGGTTCTTGGAAACAGAGCAGCCCTAAACTTTGGGGTGCCTGTGTCTTGTTGATTTTTAGGTTTCCCGATTTATACGCCCATGAGTGGAAGTGCCCTATGCTCTCTAAGCTGTGCTTATTACATGTTTCAGGACACACCGTACACTTCTCCAGAGTGGCTGTTGGCAATTTACAGCCCGCCCATCAGCGTAGCAAGGCTCCCATGTCTCCATGGCCTGTCCTGCATTTCTGGTTTTTACACTTTTTTCAGCATGGCCCTTTTGACCGATGGCAAGCGAGACTTCTTTGCAGCGCTGATTTGCCTTTCCGGCTTGCCTGGTTGGCCAAAAAGGGCGTATGCGTTTTTTCCTGAATATATTCAGGAAAAAACGCATACGCCCTTTTTGGCCAAGGGCATCATTGTCAACGCTTTGCCGCTTTTCATGTGCTTTCAAGGCGAGTCGAGTCTGCCTTCTGAAACCTGTTTCCTGCAATTCTGCCTTGCTTTCAAATCCTCTTCGTTGCCTTCCCTCAATATATTTGTGGACGACAGTTATCATTTATAACTCTGCAGGTTTGTGACTTGCAGTGCCCTTGAGCTCCATTTGTCAACTCGCTTTTTTGGGAGCTGGCCGCCAAAGCGCAGGATTGCTTCAGGCCGTATTCTGGTTCCGGGGGGCAGGCTGAGCCTGTGGTTCATTCTTCTTCCTGATGGGAAAATAGAGTGACCTGTGCCTGTCCCAACACCTAGAGCTAGTCTCTCATTGGTTCCCCGTCTTCCCGTTCATCCTCAGGCCAAATTGCGACCTGTCCGAAACAGGAGGTTAAAGGTGCAGATTCTCCAAGTAGGGAGATTGTTAGTAGAGCGGCTGGAATGGCGAACCCGAGCACAAGGAGAGGAGAAATGAGGTGCGTTTGAGAACCCTTTCCCGATCACACGGTGTACCATCTTCTGGGTTTCCCACGCATGTTTTCGATGTAGGAAGATGCCCTTGAACCTGGAGATTTGGGACCCACGGCATGGGTACCACGCAGTAGGACTTTAAAGGGTCTGCGTTTGCTCACCCAAGCTCACCAATCCTCTCAGCCCCAAGAGTGTCCAGCCTTATGTCTCATCCAGCTGTGGGTCTAGATATGGTCAATCCAGGTTGCATCAGAGCCCCTGAACGGATTTTGTAAGAATTTCTCTCTCTTTCACTGTCTTTGTTTTCTGGGGTTTTTTTTAAGTAATCTATTTTTATAATGGGGTTTAGCTGCTTTTCACTGCTGTGTTTATGCCGCTTTACACCCTCTTGATGCACTTCCAGAGAGAGATCGATATATAGGTTTTAAGACTCTTACTAGTCAGATATATTCTTGGGCGGTGAATAGGGGCTGTTGAGTCCAGTTCACTGAGCAGGGAGTAGGTCTTGTCTATTACATATTTGGCTTGTGGAACGGTATCTGAGCTAATTTCAAACCCTTGTTTTATGCATCACCCCACCTCACCTTTCCCGTTAAGCAGCCATAGTGTGTTTTCTAAATGTGTGACTCTGTTCTGTTTTGTAATTCAGTTCAAGTGTAGCGATTTTGACATTCCCTCTATAAGTGATATCTTAGGATAAGTGTCTTTTTCTCTGTGACTTATTTCACTGAGAGTCATCGTACCTAAATCCACTCATCCTGCTGCTACTAGCCTTATGACATTGATTTCATGGCTGAGTGATATTCCATTGTGCCTAAGTACCACAACTTCTTTATCCATTTTTCGCTTTCCTGGGATATTGAAGGTGTACCGAAGTGGAGGTTCTTGGAAACAGAGCAGCCCTAAACTTTGGGGTGCCTGTGTCTTGTTGATTTTTAGGTTTCCCGATTTATACGCCCATGAGTGGAAGTGCCCTATGCTCTCTAAGCTGTGCTTATTACATGTTTCAGGACACACCGTACACTTCTCCAGAGTGGCTGCTGGCAATTTACAGCCCGCCCATCAGCGTAGCAAGGCTCCCATGTCTCCATGGCCTGTCCTGCATTTCTGGTTTTTACACTTTTTTCAGCATGGCCCTTTTGACCGATGGCAAGCGAGACTTCTTTGTAGCGCTGATTTGCCTTTCCGGCTTGCCTGGTTGGCCAAAAAGGGCGTATGCGTTTTTTCCTGAATATATTCAGGAAAAAACGCATACGCCCTTTTTGGCCAAGGGCATCATTGTCAACGCTTTGCCGCTTTTCATGTGCTTTCAAGGTGAGTCGACTCTGCCTCCTGAAACCTGTTTCCTGCAATTCTGCCTTGCTTTCAAATCCTCTTCGTTGCCTTCCCTCAATATATTTGTGGACGACAGTTATCATTTATAACTCTGCAGGTTTGTGAGTTGCAGTGCCCTTGAGCTCCATTTGTCAACTCGCTTTTTTGGGAGCTGGCCGCCAAAGCGCAGGATTGCTTCAGGCCGTATTCTGGTTCCGGGGGGCAGGCTGAGCCTGTGGTTCATTCTTCTTCCTGATGGGAAAATAGAGTGACCTGTGCCTGTCCCAACACCTAGAGCTAGTCTCTCATTGGTTCCCCGTCTTCCCGTTCATCCTCAGGCCAAATTGCGACCTGTCCGAAACAGGAGGTTAAAGGTGCAGATTCTCCAAGTAGGGAGATTGTTAGTAGAGCGGCTGGAATGGCGAACCCGAGCACAAGGAGAGGAGAAATGAGGTGCGTTTCAGAAACCTTTCCCGATCACACGGTGTACCATCTTCTGGGTTTCCCACGCATGTTTTCGATGTAGGAAGATGCCCTTGAACCTGGAGATTTGGGACCCACGGCATGGGTACCACGCAGTAGGACTTTAAAGGGTCTGCGTTTGCTCACCCAAGCTCACCAATCCTCTCAGCCCCAAGAGTGTCCAGCCTTATATCTCATCCAGCTGTGGGTCTAGATATGGTCAATCCAGGTTGCATCAGAGCCCCTGAACGGATTTTGTAAGAATTTCTCTCTCTTTCACTGTCTTTGTTTTCTGGGGTTTTTTTTAAGTAATCTATTTTTATAATGGGGTTTAGCTGCTTTTCACTGCTGTGTTTATGCCGCTTTACACCCTCTTGATGCACTTCCAGAGAGAGATCGATACATAGGTTTTAAGACTCTTACTAGTCAGATATATTCTTGGGCGGTGAATAGGGGCTGTTGAGTCCAGTTCACTGAGCAGGGAGTAGGTCTTGTCTATTACATATTTCGCTTGTGGAACGGTATCTGAGCTAATTTCAAACCCTTGTTTTATGCATCACCCCACCTCACCTTTCCCGTTAAGCAGCCATAGTGTGTTTTCTAAATGTGTGACTCTGTTCTGTTTTGTAATTCAGTTCAAGTGTAGCGATTTTGACATTCCCTCTATAAGTGATATCTTAGGATAAGTGTCTTTTTCTCTGTGACTTATTTCACTGAGAGTCATCGTACCTAAATCCACTCATCCTGCTGCTACTAGCCTTATGACATTGATTTCATGGCTGAGTGATATTCCATTGTGCCTAAGTACCACAACTTCTTTATCCATTTTTCGCTTTCCTGGGATATTGAAGGTGTACCGAAGTGGAGGTTCTTGGAAACAGAGCAGCCCTAAACTTTGGGGTGCCTGTGTCTTGTTGATTTTTAGGTTTCCCGATTTATACGCCCATGAGTGGAAGTGCCCTATGCTCTCTAAGCTGTGCTTATTACATGTTTCAGGACACACCGTACACTTCTCCAGAGTGGCTGTTGGCAATTTACAGCCCGCCCATCAGCGTAGCAAGGCTCCCATGTCTCCATGGCCTGTCCTGCATTTCTGGTTTTTACACTTTTTTCAGCATGGCCCTTTTGACCGATGGCAAGCGAGACTTCTTTGCAGCGCTGATTTGCCTTTCCGGCTTGCCTGGTTGGCCAAAAAGGGCGTATGCGTTTTTTCCTGAATATATTCAGGAAAAAACGCATACGCCCTTTTTGGCCAAGGGCATCATTGTCAACGCTTTGCCGCTTTTCATGTGCTTTCAAGGCGAGTCGAGTCTGCCTTCTGAAACCTGTTTCCTGCAATTCTGCCTTGCTTTCAAATCCTCTTCGTTGCCTTCCCTCAATATATTTGTGGACGACAGTTATCATTTATAACTCTGCAGGTTTGTGACTTGCAGTGCCCTTGAGCTCCATTTGTCAACTCGCTTTTTTGGGAGCTGGCCGCCAAAGCGCAGGATTGCTTCAGGCCGTATTCTGGTTCCGGGGGGCAGGCTGAGCCTGTGGTTCATTCTTCTTCCTGATGGGAAAATAGAGTGACCTGTGCCTGTCCCAACACCTAGAGCTAGTCTCTCATTGGTTCCCCGTCTTCCCGTTCATCCTCAGGCCAAATTGCGACCTGTCCGAAACAGGAGGTTAAAGGTGCAGATTCTCCAAGTAGGGAGATTGTTAGTAGAGCGGCTGGAATGGCGAACCCGAGCACAAGGAGAGGAGAAATGAGGTGCGTTTGAGAACCCTTTCCCGATCACACGGTGTACCATCTTCTGGGTTTCCCACGCATGTTTTCGATGTAGGAAGATGCCCTTGAACCTGGAGATTTGGGACCCACGGCATGGGTACCACGCAGTAGGACTTTAAAGGGTCTGCGTTTGCTCACCCAAGCTCACCAATCCTCTCAGCCCCAAGAGTGTCCAGCCTTATGTCTCATCCAGCTGTGGGTCTAGATATGGTCAATCCAGGTTGCATCAGAGCCCCTGAACGGATTTTGTAAGAATTTCTCTCTCTTTCACTGTCTTTGTTTTCTGGGGTTTTTTTTAAGTAATCTATTTTTATAATGGGGTTTAGCTGCTTTTCACTGCTGTGTTTATGCCGCTTTACACCCTCTTGATGCACTTCCAGAGAGAGATCGATATATAGGTTTTAAGACTCTTACTAGTCAGATATATTCTTGGGCGGTGAATAGGGGCTGTTGAGTCCAGTTCACTGAGCAGGGAGTAGGTCTTGTCTATTACATATTTGGCTTGTGGAACGGTATCTGAGCTAATTTCAAACCCTTGTTTTATGCATCACCCCACCTCACCTTTCCCGTTAAGCAGCCATAGTGTGTTTTCTAAATGTGTGACTCTGTTCTGTTTTGTAATTCAGTTCAAGTGTAGCGATTTTGACATTCCCTCTATAAGTGATATCTTAGGATAAGTGTCTTTTTCTCTGTGACTTATTTCACTGAGAGTCATCGTACCTAAATCCACTCATCCTGCTGCTACTAGCCTTATGACATTGATTTCATGGCTGAGTGATATTCCATTGTGCCTAAGTACCACAACTTCTTTATCCATTTTTCGCTTTCCTGGGATATTGAAGGTGTACCGAAGTGGAGGTTCTTGGAAACAGAGCAGCCCTAAACTTTGGGGTGCCTGTGTCTTGTTGATTTTTAGGTTTCCCGATTTATACGCCCATGAGTGGAAGTGCCCTATGCTCTCTAAGCTGTGCTTATTACATGTTTCAGGACACACCGTACACTTCTCCAGAGTGGCTGCTGGCAATTTACAGCCCGCCCATCAGCGTAGCAAGGCTCCCATGTCTCCATGGCCTGTCCTGCATTTCTGGTTTTTACACTTTTTTCAGCATGGCCCTTTTGACCGATGGCAAGCGAGACTTCTTTGTAGCGCTGATTTGCCTTTCCGGCTTGCCTGGTTGGCCAAAAAGGGCGTATGCGTTTTTTCCTGAATATATTCAGGAAAAAACGCATACGCCCTTTTTGGCCAAGGGCATCATTGTCAACGCTTTGCCGCTTTTCATGTGCTTTCAAGGTGAGTCGACTCTGCCTCCTGAAACCTGTTTCCTGCAATTCTGCCTTGCTTTCAAATCCTCTTCGTTGCCTTCCCTCAATATATTTGTGGACGACAGTTATCATTTATAACTCTGCAGGTTTGTGAGTTGCAGTGCCCTTGAGCTCCATTTGTCAACTCGCTTTTTTGGGAGCTGGCCGCCAAAGCGCAGGATTGCTTCAGGCCGTATTCTGGTTCCGGGGGGCAGGCTGAGCCTGTGGTTCATTCTTCTTCCTGATGGGAAAATAGAGTGACCTGTGCCTGTCCCAACACCTAGAGCTAGTCTCTCATTGGTTCCCCGTCTTCCCGTTCATCCTCAGGCCAAATTGCGACCTGTCCGAAACAGGAGGTTAAAGGTGCAGATTCTCCAAGTAGGGAGATTGTTAGTAGAGCGGCTGGAATGGCGAACCCGAGCACAAGGAGAGGAGAAATGAGGTGCGTTTCAGAAACCTTTCCCGATCACACGGTGTACCATCTTCTGGGTTTCCCACGCATGTTTTCGATGTAGGAAGATGCCCTTGAACCTGGAGATTTGGGACCCACGGCATGGGTACCACGCAGTAGGACTTTAAAGGGTCTGCGTTTGCTCACCCAAGCTCACCAATCCTCTCAGCCCCAAGAGTGTCCAGCCTTATATCTCATCCAGCTGTGGGTCTAGATATGGTCAATCCAGGTTGCATCAGAGCCCCTGAACGGATTTTGTAAGAATTTCTCTCTCTTTCACTGTCTTTGTTTTCTGGGGTTTTTTTTAAGTAATCTATTTTTATAATGGGGTTTAGCTGCTTTTCACTGCTGTGTTTATGCCGCTTTACACCCTCTTGATGCACTTCCAGAGAGAGATCGATACATAGGTTTTAAGACTCTTACTAGTCAGATATATTCTTGGGCGGTGAATAGGGGCTGTTGAGTCCAGTTCACTGAGCAGGGAGTAGGTCTTGTCTATTACATATTTCGCTTGTGGAACGGTATCTGAGCTAATTTCAAACCCTTGTTTTATGCATCACCCCACCTCACCTTTCCCGTTAAGCAGCCATAGTGTGTTTTCTAAATGTGTGACTCTGTTCTGTTTTGTAATTCAGTTCAAGTGTAGCGATTTTGACATTCCCTCTATAAGTGATATCTTAGGATAAGTGTCTTTTTCTCTGTGACTTATTTCACTGAGAGTCATCGTACCTAAATCCACTCATCCTGCTGCTACTAGCCTTATGACATTGATTTCATGGCTGAGTGATATTCCATTGTGCCTAAGTACCACAACTTCTTTATCCATTTTTCGCTTTCCTGGGATATTGAAGGTGTACCGAAGTGGAGGTTCTTGGAAACAGAGCAGCCCTAAACTTTGGGGTGCCTGTGTCTTGTTGATTTTTAGGTTTCCCGATTTATACGCCCATGAGTGGAAGTGCCCTATGCTCTCTAAGCTGTGCTTATTACATGTTTCAGGACACACCGTACACTTCTCCAGAGTGGCTGTTGGCAATTTACAGCCCGCCCATCAGCGTAGCAAGGCTCCCATGTCTCCATGGCCTGTCCTGCATTTCTGGTTTTTACACTTTTTTCAGCATGGCCCTTTTGACCGATGGCAAGCGAGACTTCTTTGCAGCGCTGATTTGCCTTTCCGGCTTGCCTGGTTGGCCAAAAAGGGCGTATGCGTTTTTTCCTGAATATATTCAGGAAAAAACGCATACGCCCTTTTTGGCCAAGGGCATCATTGTCAACGCTTTGCCGCTTTTCATGTGCTTTCAAGGCGAGTCGAGTCTGCCTTCTGAAACCTGTTTCCTGCAATTCTGCCTTGCTTTCAAATCCTCTTCGTTGCCTTCCCTCAATATATTTGTGGACGACAGTTATCATTTATAACTCTGCAGGTTTGTGACTTGCAGTGCCCTTGAGCTCCATTTGTCAACTCGCTTTTTTGGGAGCTGGCCGCCAAAGCGCAGGATTGCTTCAGGCCGTATTCTGGTTCCGGGGGGCAGGCTGAGCCTGTGGTTCATTCTTCTTCCTGATGGGAAAATAGAGTGACCTGTGCCTGTCCCAACACCTAGAGCTAGTCTCTCATTGGTTCCCCGTCTTCCCGTTCATCCTCAGGCCAAATTGCGACCTGTCCGAAACAGGAGGTTAAAGGTGCAGATTCTCCAAGTAGGGAGATTGTTAGTAGAGCGGCTGGAATGGCGAACCCGAGCACAAGGAGAGGAGAAATGAGGTGCGTTTGAGAACCCTTTCCCGATCACACGGTGTACCATCTTCTGGGTTTCCCACGCATGTTTTCGATGTAGGAAGATGCCCTTGAACCTGGAGATTTGGGACCCACGGCATGGGTACCACGCAGTAGGACTTTAAAGGGTCTGCGTTTGCTCACCCAAGCTCACCAATCCTCTCAGCCCCAAGAGTGTCCAGCCTTATGTCTCATCCAGCTGTGGGTCTAGATATGGTCAATCCAGGTTGCATCAGAGCCCCTGAACGGATTTTGTAAGAATTTCTCTCTCTTTCACTGTCTTTGTTTTCTGGGGTTTTTTTTAAGTAATCTATTTTTATAATGGGGTTTAGCTGCTTTTCACTGCTGTGTTTATGCCGCTTTACACCCTCTTGATGCACTTCCAGAGAGAGATCGATATATAGGTTTTAAGACTCTTACTAGTCAGATATATTCTTGGGCGGTGAATAGGGGCTGTTGAGTCCAGTTCACTGAGCAGGGAGTAGGTCTTGTCTATTACATATTTGGCTTGTGGAACGGTATCTGAGCTAATTTCAAACCCTTGTTTTATGCATCACCCCACCTCACCTTTCCCGTTAAGCAGCCATAGTGTGTTTTCTAAATGTGTGACTCTGTTCTGTTTTGTAATTCAGTTCAAGTGTAGCGATTTTGACATTCCCTCTATAAGTGATATCTTAGGATAAGTGTCTTTTTCTCTGTGACTTATTTCACTGAGAGTCATCGTACCTAAATCCACTCATCCTGCTGCTACTAGCCTTATGACATTGATTTCATGGCTGAGTGATATTCCATTGTGCCTAAGTACCACAACTTCTTTATCCATTTTTCGCTTTCCTGGGATATTGAAGGTGTACCGAAGTGGAGGTTCTTGGAAACAGAGCAGCCCTAAACTTTGGGGTGCCTGTGTCTTGTTGATTTTTAGGTTTCCCGATTTATACGCCCATGAGTGGAAGTGCCCTATGCTCTCTAAGCTGTGCTTATTACATGTTTCAGGACACACCGTACACTTCTCCAGAGTGGCTGCTGGCAATTTACAGCCCGCCCATCAGCGTAGCAAGGCTCCCATGTCTCCATGGCCTGTCCTGCATTTCTGGTTTTTACACTTTTTTCAGCATGGCCCTTTTGACCGATGGCAAGCGAGACTTCTTTGTAGCGCTGATTTGCCTTTCCGGCTTGCCTGGTTGGCCAAAAAGGGCGTATGCGTTTTTTCCTGAATATATTCAGGAAAAAACGCATACGCCCTTTTTGGCCAAGGGCATCATTGTCAACGCTTTGCCGCTTTTCATGTGCTTTCAAGGTGAGTCGACTCTGCCTCCTGAAACCTGTTTCCTGCAATTCTGCCTTGCTTTCAAATCCTCTTCGTTGCCTTCCCTCAATATATTTGTGGACGAGAGTTATCATTTATAACTCTGCAGGTTTGTGACTTGCAGTGCCCTTGAGCTCCATTTGTCAACTCGCTTTTTTGGGAGCTGGCCGCCAAAGCGCAGGATTGCTTCAGGCCGTATTCTGGTTCCGGGGGGCAGGCTGAGCCTGTGGTTCATTCTTCTTCCTGATGGGAAAATAGAGTGACCTGTGCCTGTCCCAACACCTAGAGCTAGTCTCTCATTGGTTCCCCGTCTTCCCGTTCATCCTCAGGCCAAATTGCGACCTGTCCGAAACAGGAGGTTAAAGGTGCAGATTCTCCAAGTAGGGAGATTGTTAGTAGAGCGGCTGGAATGGCGAACCCGAGCACAAGGAGAGGAGAAATGAGGTGCGTTTGAGAACCCTTTCCCGATCACACGGTGTACCATCTTCTGGGTTTCCCACGCATGTTTTCGATGTAGGAAGATGCCCTTGAACCTGGAGATTTGGGACCCACGGCATGGGTACCACGCAGTAGGACTTTAAAGGGTCTGCGTTTGCTCACCCAAGCTCACCAATCCTCTCAGCCCCAAGAGTGTCCAGCCTTATGTCTCATCCAGCTGTGGGTCTAGATATGGTCAATCCAGGTTGCATCAGAGCCCCTGAACGGATTTTGTAAGAATTTCTCTCTCTTTCACTGTCTTTGTTTTCTGGGGTTTTTTTTAAGTAATCTATTTTTATAATGGGGTTTAGCTGCTTTTCACTGCTGTGTTTATGCCGCTTTACACCCTCTTGATGCACTTCCAGAGAGAGATCGATATATAGGTTTTAAGACTCTTACTAGTCAGATATATTCTTGGGCGGTGAATAGGGGCTGTTGAGTCCAGTTCACTGAGCAGGGAGTAGGTCTTGTCTATTACATATTTGGCTTGTGGAACGGTATCTGAGCTAATTTCAAACCCTTGTTTTATGCATCACCCCACCTCACCTTTCCCGTTAAGCAGCCATAGTGTGTTTTCTAAATGTGTGACTCTGTTCTGTTTTGTAATTCCGTTCAAGTGTAGCGATTTTGACATTCCCTCTATAAGTGATATCTTAGGATAAGTGTCTTTTTCTCTGTGACTTATTTCACTGAGAGTCATCGTACCTAAATCCACTCATCCTGCTGCTACTAGCCTTATGACATTGATTTCATGGCTGAGTGATATTCCATTGTGCCTAAGTACCACAACTTCTTTATCCATTTTTCGCTTTCCTGGGATATTGAAGGTGTACCGAAGTGGAGGTTCTTGGAAACAGAGCAGCCCTAAACTTTGGGGTGCCTGTGTCTTGTTGATTTTTAGGTTTCCCGATTTATACGCCCATGAGTGGAAGTGCCCTATGCTCTCTAAGCTGTGCTTATTACATGTTTCAGGACACACCGTACACTTCTCCAGAGTGGCTGCTGGCAATTTACAGCCCGCCCATCAGCGTAGCAAGGCTCCCATGTCTCCATGGCCTGTCCTGCATTTCTGGTTTTTACACTTTTTTCAGCATGGCCCTTTTGACCGATGGCAAGCGAGACTTCTTTGTAGCGCTGATTTGCCTTTCCGGCTTGCCTGGTTGGCCAAAAAGGGCGTATGCGTTTTTTCCTGAATATATTCAGGAAAAAACGCATACGCCCTTTTTGGCCAAGGGCATCATTGTCAACGCTTTGCCGCTTTTCATGTGCTTTCAAGGTGAGTCGACTCTGCCTCCTGAAACCTGTTTCCTGCAATTCTGCCTTGCTTTCAAATCCTCTTCGTTGCCTTCCCTCAATATATTTGTGGACGAGAGTTATCATTTATAACTCTGCAGGTTTGTGACTTGCAGTGCCCTTGAGCTCCATTTGTCAACTCGCTTTTTTGGGAGCTGGCCGCCAAAGCGCAGGATTGCTTCAGGCCGTATTCTGGTTCCGGGGGGCAGGCTGAGCCTGTGGTTCATTCTTCTTCCTGATGGGAAAATAGAGTGACCTGTGCCTGTCCCAACACCTAGAGCTAGTCTCTCATTGGTTCCCCGTCTTCCCGTTCATCCTCAGGCCAAATTGCGACCTGTCCGAAACAGGAGGTTAAAGGTGCAGATTCTCCAAGTAGGGAGATTGTTAGTAGAGCGGCTGGAATGGCGAACCCGAGCACAAGGAGAGGAGAAATGAGGTGCGTTTCAGAAACCTTTCCCGATCACACGGTGTACCATCTTCTGGGTTTCCCACGCATGTTTTCGATGTAGGAAGATGCCCTTGAACCTGGAGATTTGGGACCCACGGCATGGGTACCACGCAGTAGGACTTTAAAGGGTCTGCGTTTGCTCACCCAAGCTCACCAATCCTCTCAGCCCCAAGAGTGTCCAGCCTTATATCTCATCCAGCTGTGGGTCTAGATATGGTCAATCCAGTTTGCATCAGAGCCCCTGAACGGATTTTGTAAGAATTTCTCTCTCTTTCACTGTCTTTGTTTTCTGGGGTTTTTTTTAAGTAATCTATTTTTATAATGGGGTTTAGCTGCTTTTCACTGCTGTGTTTATGCCGCTTTACACCCTCTTGATGCACTTCCAGAGAGAGATCGATACATAGGTTTTAAGACTCTTACTAGTCAGATATATTCTTGGGCGGTGAATAGGGGCTGTTGAGTCCAGTTCACTGAGCAGGGAGTAGGTCTTGTCTATTACATATTTGGCTTGTGGAACGGTATCTGAGCTAATTTCAAACCCTTGTTTTATGCATCACCCCACCTCACCTTTCCCGTTAAGCAGCCATAGTGTGTT
Organism: Eubalaena glacialis; assembly: GCF_028564815.1. Lineage (NCBI taxonomy): Eukaryota > Metazoa > Chordata > Mammalia > Artiodactyla > Balaenidae > Eubalaena > Eubalaena glacialis. Next base: position 132,767,777 of record NC_083722.1, on the reverse strand, counting down.
TTCTAAATGTGTGACTCTGTTCTGTTTTGTAATTCAGTTCAAGTGTAGCGATTTTGACATTCCCTCTATAAGTGATATCTTAGGATAAGTGTCTTTTTCTCTGTGACTTATTTCACTGAGAGTCATCGTACCTAAATCCACTCATCCTGCTGCTACTAGCCTTATGACATTGATTTCATGGCTGAGTGATATTCCATTGTGCCTAAGTACCACAACTTCTTTATCCATTTTTCGCTTTCCTGGGATATTGAAGGTGTACCGAAGTGGAGGTTCTTGGAAACAGAGCAGCCCTAAACTTTGGGGTGCCTGTGTCTTGTTGATTTTTAGGTTTCCCGATTTATACGCCCATGAGTGGAAGTGCCCTATGCTCTCTAAGCTGTGCTTATTACATGTTTCAGGACACACCGTACACTTCTCCAGAGTGGCTGTTGGCAATTTACAGCCCGCCCATCAGCGTAGCAAGGCTCCCATGTCTCCATGGCCTGTCCTGCATTTCTGGTTTTTACACTTTTTTCAGCATGGCCCTTTTGACCGATGGCAAGCGAGACTTCTTTGCAGCGCTGATTTGCCTTTCCGGCTTGCCTGGTTGGCCAAAAAGGGCGTATGCGTTTTTTCCTGAATATATTCAGGAAAAAACGCATACGCCCTTTTTGGCCAAGGGCATCATTGTCAACGCTTTGCCGCTTTTCATGTGCTTTCAAGGCGAGTCGAGTCTGCCTTCTGAAACCTGTTTCCTGCAATTCTGCCTTGCTTTCAAATCCTCTTCGTTGCCTTCCCTCAATATATTTGTGGACGACAGTTATCATTTATAACTCTGCAGGTTTGTGACTTGCAGTGCCCTTGAGCTCCATTTGTCAACTCGCTTTTTTGGGAGCTGGCCGCCAAAGCGCAGGATTGCTTCAGGCCGTATTCTGGTTCCGGGGGGCAGGCTGAGCCTGTGGTTCATTCTTCTTCCTGATGGGAAAATAGAGTGACCTGTGCCTGTCCCAACACCTAGAGCTAGTCTCTCATTGGTTCCCCGTCTTCCCGTTCATCCTCAGGCCAAATTGCGACCTGTCCGAAACAGGAGGTTAAAGGTGCAGATTCTCCAAGTAGGGAGATTGTTAGTAGAGCGGCTGGAATGGCGAACCCGAGCACAAGGAGAGGAGAAATGAGGTGCGTTTGAGAACCCTTTCCCGATCACACGGTGTACCATCTTCTGGGTTTCCCACGCATGTTTTCGATGTAGGAAGATGCCCTTGAACCTGGAGATTTGGGACCCACGGCATGGGTACCACGCAGTAGGACTTTAAAGGGTCTGCGTTTGCTCACCCAAGCTCACCAATCCTCTCAGCCCCAAGAGTGTCCAGCCTTATGTCTCATCCAGCTGTGGGTCTAGATATGGTCAATCCAGGTTGCATCAGAGCCCCTGAACGGATTTTGTAAGAATTTCTCTCTCTTTCACTGTCTTTGTTTTCTGGGGTTTTTTTTAAGTAATCTATTTTTATAATGGGGTTTAGCTGCTTTTCACTGCTGTGTTTATGCCGCTTTACACCCTCTTGATGCACTTCCAGAGAGAGATCGATATATAGGTTTTAAGACTCTTACTAGTCAGATATATTCTTGGGCGGTGAATAGGGGCTGTTGAGTCCAGTTCACTGAGCAGGGAGTAGGTCTTGTCTATTACATATTTGGCTTGTGGAACGGTATCTGAGCTAATTTCAAACCCTTGTTTTATGCATCACCCCACCTCACCTTTCCCGTTAAGCAGCCATAGTGTGTTTTCTAAATGTGTGACTCTGTTCTGTTTTGTAATTCAGTTCAAGTGTAGCGATTTTGACATTCCCTCTATAAGTGATATCTTAGGATAAGTGTCTTTTTCTCTGTGACTTATTTCACTGAGAGTCATCGTACCTAAATCCACTCATCCTGCTGCTACTAGCCTTATGACATTGATTTCATGGCTGAGTGATATTCCATTGTGCCTAAGTACCACAACTTCTTTATCCATTTTTCGCTTTCCTGGGATATTGAAGGTGTACCGAAGTGGAGGTTCTTGGAAACAGAGCAGCCCTAAACTTTGGGGTGCCTGTGTCTTGTTGATTTTTAGGTTTCCCGATTTATACGCCCATGAGTGGAAGTGCCCTATGCTCTCTAAGCTGTGCTTATTACATGTTTCAGGACACACCGTACACTTCTCCAGAGTGGCTGCTGGCAATTTACAGCCCGCCCATCAGCGTAGCAAGGCTCCCATGTCTCCATGGCCTGTCCTGCATTTCTGGTTTTTACACTTTTTTCAGCATGGCCCTTTTGACCGATGGCAAGCGAGACTTCTTTGTAGCGCTGATTTGCCTTTCCGGCTTGCCTGGTTGGCCAAAAAGGGCGTATGCGTTTTTTCCTGAATATATTCAGGAAAAAACGCATACGCCCTTTTTGGCCAAGGGCATCATTGTCAACGCTTTGCCGCTTTTCATGTGCTTTCAAGGTGAGTCGACTCTGCCTCCTGAAACCTGTTTCCTGCAATTCTGCCTTGCTTTCAAATCCTCTTCGTTGCCTTCCCTCAATATATTTGTGGACGAGAGTTATCATTTATAACTCTGCAGGTTTGTGAGTTGCAGTGCCCTTGAGCTCCATTTGTCAACTCGCTTTTTTGGGAGCTGGCCGCCAAAGCGCAGGATTGCTTCAGGCCGTATTCTGGTTCCGGGGGGCAGGCTGAGCCTGTGGTTCATTCTTCTTCCTGATGGGAAAATAGAGTGACCTGTGCCTGTCCCAACACCTAGAGCTAGTCTCTCATTGGTTCCCCGTCTTCCCGTTCATCCTCAGGCCAAATTGCGACCTGTCCGAAACAGGAGGTTAAAGGTGCAGATTCTCCAAGTAGGGAGATTGTTAGTAGAGCGGCTGGAATGGCGAACCCGAGCACAAGGAGAGGAGAAATGAGGTGCGTTTCAGAAACCTTTCCCGATCACACGGTGTACCATCTTCTGGGTTTCCCACGCATGTTTTCGATGTAGGAAGATGCCCTTGAACCTGGAGATTTGGGACCCACGGCATGGGTACCACGCAGTAGGACTTTAAAGGGTCTGCGTTTGCTCACCCAAGCTCACCAATCCTCTCAGCCCCAAGAGTGTCCAGCCTTATATCTCATCCAGCTGTGGGTCTAGATATGGTCAATCCAGGTTGCATCAGAGCCCCTGAACGGATTTTGTAAGAATTTCTCTCTCTTTCACTGTCTTTGTTTTCTGGGTTTTTTTTTAAGTAATCTATTTTTATAATGGGGTTTAGCTGCTTTTCACTGCTGTGTTTATGACGCTTTACACCCTCTTGATGCACTTCCAGAGAGAGATCGATACATAGGTTTTAAGACTCTTACTAGTCAGATATATTCTTGGGCGGTGAATAGGGGCTGTTGAGTCCAGTTCACTGAGCAGGGAGTAGGTCTTGTCTATTACATATTTGGCTTGTGGAACGGTATCTGAGCTAATTTCAAACCCTTGTTTTATGCATCACCCCACCTCACCTTTCCCGTTAAGCAGCCATAGTGTGTTTTCTAAATGTGTGACTCTGTTCTGTTTTGTAATTCAGTTCAAGTGTAGCGATTTTGACATTCCCTCTATAAGTGATATCTTAGGATAAGTGTCTTTTTCTCTGTGACTTATTTCACTGAGAGTCATCGTACCTAAATCCACTCATCCTGCTGCTACTAGCCTTATGACATTGATTTCATGGCTGAGTGATATTCCATTGTGCCTAAGTACCACAACTTCTTTATCCATTTTTCGCTTTCCTGGGATATTGAAGGTGTACCGAAGTGGAGGTTCTTGGAAACAGAGCAGCCCTAAACTTTGGGGTGCCTGTGTCTTGTTGATTTTTAGGTTTCCCGATTTATACGCCCATGAGTGGAAGTGCCCTATGCTCTCTAAGCTGTGCTTATTACATGTTTCAGGACACACCGTACACTTCTCCAGAGTGGCTGCTGGCAATTTACAGCCCGCCCATCAGCGTAGCAAGGCTCCCATGTCTCCATGGCCTGTCCTGCATTTCTGGTTTTTACACTTTTTTCAGCATGGCCCTTTTGACCGATGGCAAGCGAGACTTCTTTGCAGCGCTGATTTGCCTTTCCGGCTTGCCTGGTTGGCCAAAAAGGGCGTATGCGTTTTTTCCTGAATATATTCAGGAAAAAACGCATACGCCCTTTTTGGCCAAGGGCATCATTGTCAACGCTTTGCCGCTTTTCATGTGCTTTCAAGGCGAGTCGAGTCTGCCTTCTGAAACCTGTTTCCTGCAATTCTGCCTTGCTTTCAAATCCTCTTCGTTGCCTTCCCTCAATATATTTGTGGACGACAGTTATCATTTATAACTCTGCAGGTTTGTGACTTGCAGTGCCCTTGAGCTCCATTTGTCAACTCGCTTTTTTGGGAGCTGGCCGCCAAAGCGCAGGATTGCTTCAGGCCGTATTCTGGTTCCGGGGGGCAGGCTGAGCCTGTGGTTCATTCTTCTTCCTGATGGGAAAATAGAGTGACCTGTGCCTGTCCCAACACCTAGAGCTAGTCTCTCATTGGTTCCCCGTCTTCCCGTTCATCCTCAGGCCAAATTGCGACCTGTCCGAAACAGGAGGTTAAAGGTGCAGATTCTCCAAGTAGGGAGATTGTTAGTAGAGCGGCTGGAATGGCGAACCCGAGCACAAGGAGAGGAGAAATGAGGTGCGTTTGAGAACCCTTTCCCGATCACACGGTGTACCATCTTCTGGGTTTCCCACGCATGTTTTCGATGTAGGAAGATGCCCTTGAACCTGGAGATTTGGGACCCACGGCATGGGTACCACGCAGTAGGACTTTAAAGGGTCTGCGTTTGCTCACCCAAGCTCACCAATCCTCTCAGCCCCAAGAGTGTCCAGCCTTATGTCTCATCCAGCTGTGGGTCTAGATATGGTCAATCCAGGTTGCATCAGAGCCCCTGAACGGATTTTGTAAGAATTTCTCTCTCTTTCACTGTCTTTGTTTTCTGGGGTTTTTTTTAAGTAATCTATTTTTATAATGGGGTTTAGCTGCTTTTCACTGCTGTGTTTATGCCGCTTTACACCCTCTTGATGCACTTCCAGAGAGAGATCGATATATAGGTTTTAAGACTCTTACTAGTCAGATATATTCTTGGGCGGTGAATAGGGGCTGTTGAGTCCAGTTCACTGAGCAGGGAGTAGGTCTTGTCTATTACATATTTGGCTTGTGGAACGGTATCTGAGCTAATTTCAAACCCTTGTTTTATGCATCACCCCACCTCACCTTTCCCGTTAAGCAGCCATAGTGTGTTTTCTAAATGTGTGACTCTGTTCTGTTTTGTAATTCAGTTCAAGTGTAGCGATTTTGACATTCCCTCTATAAGTGATATCTTAGGATAAGTGTCTTTTTCTCTGTGACTTATTTCACTGAGAGTCATCGTACCTAAATCCACTCATCCTGCTGCTACTAGCCTTATGACATTGATTTCATGGCTGAGTGATATTCCATTGTGCCTAAGTACCACAACTTCTTTATCCATTTTTCGCTTTCCTGGGATATTGAAGGTGTACCGAAGTGGAGGTTCTTGGAAACAGAGCAGCCCTAAACTTTGGGGTGCCTGTGTCTTGTTGATTTTTAGGTTTCCCGATTTATACGCCCATGAGTGGAAGTGCCCTATGCTCTCTAAGCTGTGCTTATTACATGTTTCAGGACACACCGTACACTTCTCCAGAGTGGCTGCTGGCAATTTACAGCCCGCCCATCAGCGTAGCAAGGCTCCCATGTCTCCATGGCCTGTCCTGCATTTCTGGTTTTTACACTTTTTTCAGCATGGCCCTTTTGACCGATGGCAAGCGAGACTTCTTTGTAGCGCTGATTTGCCTTTCCGGCTTGCCTGGTTGGCCAAAAAGGGCGTATGCGTTTTTTCCTGAATATATTCAGGAAAAAACGCATACGCCCTTTTTGGCCAAGGGCATCATTGTCAACGCTTTGCCGCTTTTCATGTGCTTTCAAGGTGAGTCGAGTCTGCCTTCTGAAACCTGTTTCCTGCAATTCTGCCTTGCTTTCAAATCCTCTTCGTTGCCTTCCCTCAATATATTTGTGGACGAGAGTTATCATTTATAACTCTGCAGGTTTGTGAGTTGCAGTGCCCTTGAGCTCCATTTGTCAACTCGCTTTTTTGGGAGCTGGCCGCCAAAGCGCAGGATTGCTTCAGGCCGTATTCTGGTTCCAGGGGGCAGGCTGAGCCTGTGGTTCATTCTTCTTCCTGATGGGAAAATAGAGTGACCTGTGCCTGTCCCAACACCTAGAGCTAGTCTCTCATTGGTTTCCCGTCTTCCCGTTCATCCTCAGGCCAAATTGCGACCTGTCCGAAACAGGAGGTTAAAGGTGCAGATTCTCCAAGTAGGGAGATTGTTAGTAGAGCGGCTGGAATGGCGAACCCGAGCACAAGGAGAGGAGAAATGAGGTGCGTTTCAGAAACCTTTCCCGATCACACGGTGTACCATCTTCTGGGTTTCCCACGCATGTTTTCGATGTAGGAAGATGCCCTTGAACCTGGAGATTTGGGACCCACGGCATGGGTACCACGCAGTAGGACTTTAAAGGGTCTGCGTTTGCTCACCCAAGCTCACCAATCCTCTCAGCCCCAAGAGTGTCCAGCCTTATATCTCATCCAGCTGTGGGTCTAGATATGGTCAATCCAGGTTGCATCAGAGCCCCTGAACGGATTTTGTAAGAATTTCTCTCTCTTTCACTGTCTTTGTTTTCTGGGGTTTTTTTTAAGTAATCTATTTTTATAATGGGGTTTAGCTGCTTTTCACTGCTGTGTTTATGCCGCTTTACACCCTCTTGATGCACTTCCAGAGAGAGATCGATACATAGGTTTTAAGACTCTTACTAGTCAGATATATTCTTGGGCGGTGAATAGGGGCTGTTGAGTCCAGTTCACTGAGCAGGGAGTAGGTCTTGTCTATTACATATTTGGCTTGTGGAACGGTATCTGAGCTAATTTCAAACCCTTGTTTTATGCATCACCCCACCTCACCTTTCCCGTTAAGCAGCCATAGTGTGTTTTCTAAATGTGTGACTCTGTTCTGTTTTGTAATTCAGTTCAAGTGTAGCGATTTTGACATTCCCTCTATAAGTGATATCTTAGGATAAGTGTCTTTTTCTCTGTGACTTATTTCACTGAGAGTCATCGTACCTAAATCCACTCATCCTGCTGCTACTAGCCTTATGACATTGATTTCATGGCTGAGTGATATTCCATTGTGCCTAAGTACCACAACTTCTTTATCCATTTTTCGCTTTCCTGGGATATTGAAGGTGTACCGAAGTGGAGGTTCTTGGAAACAGAGCAGCCCTAAACTTTGGGGTGCCTGTGTCTTGTTGATTTTTAGGTTTCCCGATTTATACGCCCATGAGTGGAAGTGCCCTATGCTCTCTAAGCTGTGCTTATTACATGTTTCAGGACACACCGTACACTTCTCCAGAGTGGCTGTTGGCAATTTACAGCCCGCCCATCAGCGTAGCAAGGCTCCCATGTCTCCATGGCCTGTCCTGCATTTCTGGTTTTTACACTTTTTTCAGCATGGCCCTTTTGACCGATGGCAAGCGAGACTTCTTTGCAGCGCTGATTTGCCTTTCCGGCTTGCCTGGTTGGCCAAAAAGGGCGTATGCGTTTTTTCCTGAATATATTCAGGAAAAAACGCATACGCCCTTTTTGGCCAAGGGCATCATTGTCAACGCTTTGCCGCTTTTCATGTGCTTTCAAGGCGAGTCGAGTCTGCCTTCTGAAACCTGTTTCCTGCAATTCTGCCTTGCTTTCAAATCCTCTTCGTTGCCTTCCCTCAATATATTTGTGGACGACAGTTATCATTTATAACTCTGCAGGTTTGTGACTTGCAGTGCCCTTGAGCTCCATTTGTCAACTCGCTTTTTTGGGAGCTGGCCGCCAAAGCGCAGGATTGCTTCAGGCCGTATTCTGGTTCTGGGGGGCAGGCTGAGCCTGTGGTTCATTCTTCTTCCTGATGGGAAAATAGAGTGACCTGTGCCTGTCCCAACACCTAGAGCTAGTCTCTCATTGGTTCCCCGTCTTCCCGTTCATCCTCAGGCCAAATTGCGACCTGTCCGAAACAGGAGGTTAAAGGTGCAGATTCTCCAAGTAGGGAGATTGTTAGTAGAGCGGCTGGAATGGCGAACCCGAGCACAAGGAGAGGAGAAATGAGGTGCGTTTGAGAACCCTTTCCCGATCACACGGTGTACCATCTTCTGGGTTTCCCACGCATGTTTTCGATGTAGGAAGATGCCCTTGAACCTGGAGATTTGGGACCCACGGCATGGGTACCACGCAGTAGGACTTTAAAGGGTCTGCGTTTGCTCACCCAAGCTCACCAATCCTCTCAGCCCCAAGAGTGTCCAGCCTTATGTCTCATCCAGCTGTGGGTCTAGATATGGTCAATCCAGGTTGCATCAGAGCCCCTGAACGGATTTTGTAAGAATTTCTCTCTCTTTCACTGTCTTTGTTTTCTGGGGTTTTTTTTAAGTAATCTATTTTTATAATGGGGTTTAGCTGCTTTTCACTGCTGTGTTTATGCCGCTTTACACCCTCTTGATGCACTTCCAGAGAGAGATCGATATATAGGTTTTAAGACTCTTACTAGTCAGATATATTCTTGGGCGGTGAATAGGGGCTGTTGAGTCCAGTTCACTGAGCAGGGAGTAGGTCTTGTCTATTACATATTTGGCTTGTGGAACGGTATCTGAGCTAATTTCAAACCCTTGTTTTATGCATCACCCCACCTCACCTTTCCCGTTAAGCAGCCATAGTGTGTTTTCTAAATGTGTGACTCTGTTCTGTTTTGTAATTCAGTTCAAGTGTAGCGATTTTGACATTCCCTCTATAAGTGATATCTTAGGATAAGTGTCTTTTTCTCTGTGACTTATTTCACTGAGAGTCATCGTACCTAAATCCACTCATCCTGCTGCTACTAGCCTTATGACATTGATTTCATGGCTGAGTGATATTCCATTGTGCCTAAGTACCACAACTTCTTTATCCATTTTTCGCTTTCCTGGGATATTGAAGGTGTACCGAAGTGGAGGTTCTTGGAAACAGAGCAGCCCTAAACTTTGGGGTGCCTGTGTCTTGTTGATTTTTAGGTTTCCCGATTTATACGCCCATGAGTGGAAGTGCCCTATGCTCTCTAAGCTGTGCTTATTACATGTTTCAGGACACACCGTACACTTCTCCAGAGTGGCTGCTGGCAATTTACAGCCCGCCCATCAGCATAGCAAGGCTCCCATGTCTCCATGGCCTGTCCTGCATTTCTGGTTTTTACACTTTTTTCAGCATGGCCCTTTTGACCGATGGCAAGCGAGACTTCTTTGTAGCGCTGATTTGCCTTTCCGGCTTGCCTGGTTGGCCAAAAAGGGCGTATGCGTTTTTTCCTGAATATATTCAGGAAAAAACGCATACGCCCTTTTTGGCCAAGGGCATCATTGTCAACGCTTTGCCGCTTTTCATGTGCTTTCAAGGTGAGTCGACTCTGCCTCCTGAAACCTGTTTCCTGCAATTCTGCCTTGCTTTCAAATCCTCTTCGTTGCCTTCCCTCAATATATTTGTGGACGAGAGTTATCATTTATAACTCTGCAGGTTTGTGAGTTGCAGTGCCCTTGAGCTCCATTTGTCAACTCGCTTTTTTGGGAGCTGGCCGCCAAAGCGCAGGATTGCTTCAGGCCGTATTCTGGTTCCGGGGGGCAGGCTGAGCCTGTGGTTCATTCTTCTTCCTGATGGGAAAATAGAGTGACCTGTGCCTGTCCCAACACCTAGAGCTAGTCTCTCATTGGTTCCCCGTCTTCCCGTTCATCCTCAGGCCAAATTGCGACCTGTCCGAAACAGGAGGTTAAAGGTGCAGATTCTCCAAGTAGGGAGATTGTTAGTAGAGCGGCTGGAATGGCGAACCCGAGCACAAGGAGAGGAGAAATGAGGTGCGTTTCAGAAACCTTTCCCGATCACACGGTGTACCATCTTCTGGGTTTCCCACGCATGTTTTCGATGTAGGAAGATGCCCTTGAACCTGGAGATTTGGGACCCACGGCATGGGTACCACGCAGTAGGACTTTAAAGGCTCTGCGTTTGCTCACCCAAGCTCACCAATCCTCTCAGCCCCAAGAGTGTCCAGCCTTATATCTCATCCAGCTGTGGGTCTAGATATGGTCAATCCAGGTTGCATCAGAGCCCCTGAACGGATTTTGTAAGAATTTCTCTCTCTTTCACTGTCTTTGTTTTCTGGGGTTTTTTTTAAGTAATCTATTTTTATAATGGGGTTTAGCTGCTTTTCACTGCTGTGTTTATGCCGCTTTACACCCTCTTGATGCACTTCCAGAGAGAGATCGATATATAGGTTTTAAGACTCTTACTAGTCAGATATATTCTTGGGCGGTGAATAGGGGCTGTTGAGTCCAGTTCACTGAGCAGGGAGTAGGTCTTGTCTATTACATATTTGGCTTGTGGAACGGTATCTGAGCTAATTTCAAACCCTTGTTTTATGCATCACCCCACCTCACCTTTCCCGTTAAGCAGCCATAGTGTGTTTTCTAAATGTGTGACTCTGTTCTGTTTTGTAATTCAGTTCAAGTGTAGCGATTTTGACATTCCCTCTATAAGTGATATCTTAGGATAAGTGTCTTTTTCTCTGTGACTTATTTCACTGAGAGTCATCGTACCTAAATCCACTCATCCTGCTGCTACTAGCCTTATGACATTGATTTCATGGCTGAGTGATATTCCATTGTGCCTAAGTACCACAACTTCTTTATCCATTTTTCGCTTTCCTGGGATATTGAAGGTGTACCGAAGTGGAGGTTCTTGGAAACAGAGCAGCCCTAAACTTTGGGGTGCCTGTGTCTTGTTGATTTTTAGGTTTCCCGATTTATACGCCCATGAGTGGAAGTGCCCTATGCTCTCTAAGCTGTGCTTATTACATGTTTCAGGACACACCGTACACTTCTCCAGAGTGGCTGTTGGCAATTTACATCCCGCCCATCAGCGTAGCAAGGCTCCCATGTCTCCATGGCCTGTCCTGCATTTCTGGTTTTTACACTTTTTTCAGCATGGCCCTTTTGACCGATGGCAAGCGAGACTTCTTTGTAGCGCTGATTTGCCTTTCCGGCTTGCCTGGTTGGCCAAAAAGGGCGTATGCGTTTTTTCCTGAATATATTCAGGAAAAAACGCATACGCCCCTTTTGGCCAAGGGCATCATTGTCAACGCTTTGCCGCTTTTCATGTGCTTTCAAGGTGAGTCGACTCTGCCTCCTGAAACCTGTTTCCTGCAATTCTGCCTTGCTTTCAAATCCTCTTCGTTGCCTTCCCTCAATATATTTGTGGACGAGAGTTATCATTTATAACTCTGCAGGTTTGTGAGTTGCAGTGCCCTTGAGCTCCATTTGTCAACTCGCTTTTTTGGGAGCTGGCCGCCAAAGCGCAGGATTGCTTCAGGCCGTATTCTGGTTCCGGGGGGCAGGCTGAGCCTGTGGTTCATTCTTCTTCCTGATGGGAAAATAGAGTGACCTGTGCCTGTCCCAACACCTAGAGCTAGTCTCTCATTGGTTCCCCGTCTTCCCGTTCATCCTCAGGCCAAATTGCGACCTGTCCGAAACAGGAGGTTAAAGGTGCAGATTCTCCAAGTAGGGAGATTGTTAGTAGAGCGGCTGGAATGGCGAACCCGAGCACAAGGAGAGGAGAAATGAGGTGCGTTTCAGAAACCTTTCCCGATCACACGGTGTACCATCTTCTGGGTTTCCCACGCATGTTTTCGATGTAGGAAGATGCCCTTGAACCTGGAGATTTGGGACCCACGGCATGGGTACCACGCAGTAGGACTTTAAAGGGTCTGCGTTTGCTCACCCAAGCTCACCAATCCTCTCAGCCCCAAGAGTGTCCAGCCTTATGTCTCATCCAGCTGTGGGTCTAGATATGGTCAATCCAGGTTGCATCAGAGCCCCTGAACGGATTTTGTAAGAATTTCTCTCTCTTTCACTGTCTTTGTTTTCTGGGGTTTTTTTTAAGTAATCTATTTTTATAATGGGGTTTAGCTGCTTTTCACTGCTGTGTTTATGCCGCTTTACACCCTCTTGATGCACTTCCAGAGAGAGATCGATACATAGGTTTTAAGACTCTTACTAGTCAGATATATTCTTGGGCGGTGAATAGGGGCTGTTGAGTCCAGTTCACTGAGCAGGGAGTAGGTCTTGTCTATTACATATTTGGCTTGTGGAACGGTATCTGAGCTAATTTCAAACCCTTGTTTTATGCATCACCCCACCTCACCTTTCCCGTTAAGCAGCCATAGTGTGTTTTCTAAATGTGTGACTCTGTTCTGTTTTGTAATTCAGTTCAAGTGTAGCGATTTTGACATTCCCTCTATAAGTGATATCTTAGGATAAGTGTCTTTTTCTCTGTGACTTATTTCACTGAGAGTCATCGTACCTAAATCCACTCATCCTGCTGCTACTAGCCTTATGACATTGATTTCATGGCTGAGTGATATTCCATTGTGCCTAAGTACCACAACTTCTTTATCCATTTTTCGCTTTCCTGGGATATTGAAGGTGTACCGAAGTGGAGGTTCTTGGAAACAGAGCAGCCCTAAACTTTGGGGTGCCTGTGTCTTGTTGATTTTTAGGTTTCCCGATTTATACGCCCATGAGTGGAAGTGCCCTATGCTCTCTAAGCTGTGCTTATTACATGTTTCAGGACACACCGTACACTTCTCCAGAGTGGCTGTTGGCAATTTACAGCCCGCCCATCAGCGTAGCAAGGCTCCCATGTCTCCATGGCCTGTCCTGCATTTCTGGTTTTTACACTTTTTTCAGCATGGCCCTTTTGACCGATGGCAAGCGAGACTTCTTTGCAGCGCTGATTTGCCTTTCCGGCTTGCCTGGTTGGCCAAAAAGGGCGTATGCGTTTTTTCCTGAATATATTCAGGAAAAAACGCATACGCCCTTTTTGGCCAAGGGCATCATTGTCAACGCTTTGCCGCTTTTCATGTGCTTTCAAGGCGAGTCGAGTCTGCCTCCTGAAACCTGTTTCCTGCAATTCTGCCTTGCTTTCAAATCCTCTTCGTTGCCTTCCCTCAATATATTTGTGGACGACAGTTATCATTTATAACTCTGCAGGTTTGTGAGTTGCAGTGCCCCTGAGCTCCATTTGTCAACTCGCTTTTTTGGGAGCTGGCCGCCAAAGCGCAGGATTGCTTCAGGCCGTATTCTGGTTCCGGGGGGCAGGCTGAGCCTGTGGTTCATTCTTCTTCCTGATGGGAAAATAGAGTGACCTGTGCCTGTCCCAACACCTAGAGCTAGTCTCTCATTGGTTCCCCGTCTTCCCGTTCATCCTCAGGCCAAATTGCGACCTGTCCGAAACAGGAGGTTAAAGGTGCAGATTCTCCAAGTAGGGAGATTGTTAGTAGAGCGGCTGGAATGGCGAATCCGAGCACAAGGAGAGGAGAAATGAGGTGCATTTGAGAACCCTTTCCCGATCACTCGGTGTACCATCTTCTGGGTTTCCCACACATGTTTTCGATGTAGGAAGATGCCCTTGAACCTGGAGATTTGGGACCCACGGCATGGGTACCACGCAGTAGGACTTTAAAGGGTCTGCGTTTGCTCACCCAAGCTCACCAATCCTCTCAGCCCCAAGAGTGTCCAGCCTTATGTCTTATCCAGCTGTGGGTCTAGATATGGTCAATCCAGGTTGCATCAGAGCCCCTGAACGGATTTTGTAAGAATTTCTCTCTCTTTCACTGTCTTTGTTTTCTGGGGTTTTTTTTAAGTAATCTATTTTTATAATGGGGTTTAGCTGCTTTTCACTGCTGTGTTTATGCCGCTTTACACCCTCTTGATGCACTTCAAGAGAGAGATCGATATATAGGTTTTAAGACTCTTACTAGTCAGATATATTCTTGGGCGGTGAATAGGGGCTGTTGAGTCCAGTTCACTGAGCAGGGAGTAGGTCTTGTCTATTACATATTTGGCTTGTGGAACGGTATCTGAGCTAATTTCAAACCCTTGTTTTATGCATCACCCCACCTCACCTTTCCCGTTAAGCAGCCATAGTGTGTTTTCTAAATGTGTGACTCTGTTCTGTTTTGTAATTCAGTTCAAGTGTAGCGATTTTGACATTCCCTCTATAAGTGATATCTTAGGATAAGTGTCTTTTTCTCTGTGACTTTTTTCACTGAGAGTCATCGTACCTAAATCCACTCATCCTGCTGCTACTAGCTTTATGACATTGATTTCATGGCTGAGTGATATTCCATTGTGCCTAAGTACCACAACTTCTTTATCCATTTTTCGCTTTCCTGGGATATTGAAGGTGTACCGAAGTTGAGGTTCTTGGAAACAGAGCAGCCCTAAACTTTGGGGTGCCTGTGTCTTGTTGATTTTTAGGTTTCCCGATTTATACGCCCATGAGTGGAAGTGCCCTATGCTCTCTAAGCTGTGCTTATTACATGTTTCAGGACACACCGTACACTTCTCCAGAGTGGCTGTTGGCAATTTACAGCCCGCCCATCAGCGTAGCAAGGCTCCCATGTCTCCATGGCCTGTCCTGCATTTCTGGTTTTTACACTTTTTTCAGCATGGCCCTTTTGACCGATGGCAAGCGAGACTTCTTTGCAGCGCTGATTTGCCTTTCCGGCTTGCCTGGTTGGCCAAAAAGGGCGTATGCGTTTTTTCCTGAATATATTCAGGAAAAAACGCATACGCCCTTTTTGGCCAAGGGCATCATTGTCAACGCTTTGCCGCTTTTCATGTGCTTTCAAGGCGAGTCGAGTCTGCCTTCTGAAACCTGTTTCCTGCAATTCTGCCTTGCTTTCAAATCCTCTTCGTTGCCTTCCCTCAATATATTTGTGGACGAGAGTTATCATTTATAACTCTGCAGGTTTGTGAGTTGCAGTGCCCTTGAGCTCCATTTGTCAACTCGCTTTTTTGGGAGCTGGCCGCCAAAGCGCAGGATTGCTTCAGGCCGTATTCTGGTTCCGGGGGGCAGGCTGAGCCTGTGGTTCATTCTTCTTCCTTCTGGGAAAATAGAGTGACCTGTGCCTGTCCCAACACCTAGAGCTAGTCTCTCATTGGTTCCCCGTCTTCGCGTTCATCCTCAGGGCAAATTGCGACCTGTCCGAAACAGGAGGTTCAAGGTGCAGATTCTCCAAGTAGGGAGATTGTTAGTAGAGCGGCTGGAATGGCGAACCCGAGCACAAGGAGAGGAGAAATGAGGTGCGTTTGAGAACCCTTTCCCGATCACACGGTGTACCATCTTCTGGGTTTCCCACGCATGTTTTCGATGTAGGAAGATGCCCTTGAACCTGGAGATTTGGGACCCACGGCATGGGTACCACGCAGTAGGACTTTAAAGGGTCTGCGTTTGCTCACCCAAGCTCACCAATCCTCTCAGCCCCAAGAGTGTCCAGCCTTATGTCTCATCCAGCTGTGGGTCTAGATATGGTCAATCCAGGTTGCATCAGAGCCCCTGAACGGATTTTGTAAGAATTTCTCTCTCTTTCACTGTCTTTGTTTTCTGGGGTTTTTTTTAAGTAATCTATTTTTATAATGGGGTTTAGCTGCTTTTCACTGCTGTGTTTATGCCGCTTTACACCCTCTTGATGCACTTCCAGAGAGAGATCGATACATAGGTTTTAAGACTCTTACTAGTCAGATATATTCTTGGGCGGTGAATAGGGGCTGTTGAGTCCAGTTCACTGAGCAGGGAGTAGGTCTTGTCTATTACATATTTGGCTTGTGGAACGGTATCTGAGCTAATTTCAAACCCTTGTTTTATGCATCACCCCACCTCACCTTTCCCGTTAAGCAGCCATAGTGTGTTTTCTAAATGTGTGACTCTGTTCTGTTTTGTAATTCCGTTCAAGTGTAGCGATTTTGACATTCCCTCTATAAGTGATATCTTAGGATAAGTGTCTTTTTCTCTGTGACTTATTTCACTGAGAGTCATCGTACCTAAATCCACTCATCCTGCTGCTACTAGCCTTATGACATTGATTTCATGGCTGAGTGATATTCCATTGTGCCTAAGTACCACAACTTCTTTATCCATTTTTCGCTTTCCTGGGATATTGAAGGTGTACCGAAGTGGAGGTTCTTGGAAACAGAGCAGCCCTAAACTTTGGGGTGCCTGTGTCTTGTTGATTTTTAGGTTTCCCGATTTATACGCCCATGAGTGGAAGTGCCCTATGCTCTCTAAGCTGTGCTTATTACATGTTTCAGGACACACCGTACACTTCTCCAGAGTGGCTGTTGGCAATTTACAGCCCGCCCATCAGCGTAGCAAGGCTCCCATGTCTCCATGGCCTGTCCTGCATTTCTGGTTTTTACACTTTTTTCAGCATGGCCCTTTTGACCGATGGCAAGCGAGACTTCTTTGCAGCGCTGATTTGCCTTTCCGGCTTGCCTGGTTGGCCAAAAAGGGCGTATGCGTTTTTTCCTGAATATATTCAGGAAAAAACGCATACGCCCTTTTTGGCCAAGGGCATCATTGTCAACGCTTTGCCGCTTTTCATGTGCTTTCAAGGCGAGTCGAGTCTGCCTCCTGAAACCTGTTTCCTGCAATTCTGCCTTGCTTTCAAATCCTCTTCATTGCCTTCCCTCAATATATTTGTGGACGACAGTTATCATTTATAACTCTGCAGGTTTGTGAGTTGCAGTGCCCCTGAGCTCCATTTGTCAACTCGCTTTTTTGGGAGCTGGCCGCCAAAGCGCAGGATTGCTTCAGGCCGTATTCTGGTTCCGGGGGGCAGGCTGAGCCTGTGGTTCATTCTTCTTCCTGATGGGAAAATAGAGTGACCTGTGCCTGTCCCAACACCTAGAGCTAGTCTCTCATTGGTTCCCCGTCTTCCCGTTCATCCTCAGGCCAAATTGCGACCTGTCCGAAACAGGAGGTTCAAGGTGCAGATTCTCCAAGTAGGGAGATTGTTAGTAGAGCGGCTGGAATGGCGAATCCGAGCACAAGGAGAGGAGAAATGAGGTGCATTTGAGAACCCTTTCCCGATCACACGGTGTACCATCTTCTGGGTTTCCCACACATGTTTTCGATGTAGGAAGATGCCCTTGAACCTGGAGATTTGGGACCCACGGCATGGGTACCACGCAGTAGGACTTTAAAGGGTCTGCGTTTGCTCACCCAAGCTCACCAATCCTCTCAGCCCCAAGAGTGTCCAGCCTTATGTCTCATCCAGCTGTGGGTCTAGATATGGTCAATCCAGGTTGCATCAGAGCCCCTGAACGGATTTTGTAAGAATTTCTCTCTCTTTCACTGTCTTTGTTTTATGGGGTTTTTTTTAAGTAATCTATTTTTATAATGGGGTTTAGCTGCTTTTCACTGCTGTGTTTATGCCGCTTTACACCCTCTTGATGCACTTCAAGAGAGAGATCGATATATAGGTTTTAAGACTCTTACTAGTCAGATATATTCTTGGGCGGTGAATAGGGGCTGTTGAGTCCAGTTCACTGAGCAGGGAGTAGGTCTTGTCTATTACATATTTGGCTTATGGAACGGTATCTGAGCTAATTTCAAACCCTTGTTTTATGCATCACCCCACCTCACCTTTCCCGTTAAGCAGCCATAGTGTGTTTTCTAAATGTGTGACTCTGTTCTGTTTTGTAATTCAGTTCAAGTGTAGCGATTTTGACATTCCCTCTATAAGTGATATCTTAGGATAAGTGTCTTTTTCTCTGTGACTTATTTCACTGAGAGTCATCGTACCTAAATCCACTCATCCTGCTGCTACTAGCCTTATGACATTGATTTCATGGCTGAGTGATATTCCATTGTGCCTAAGTACCACAACTTCTTTATCCATTTTTCGCTTTCCTGGGATATTGAAGGTGTACCGAAGTGGAGGTTATTGGAAACAGAGCAGCCCTAAACTTTGGGGTGCCTGTGTCTTGTTGATTTTTAGGTTTCCCGATTTATACGCCCATGAGTGGAAGTGCCCTATGCTCTCTAAGCTGTGCTTATTACATGTTTCAGGACACACCGTACACTTCTCCAGAGTGGCTGTTGGCAATTTACAGCCCGCCCATCAGCGTAGCAAGGCTCCCATGTCTCCATGGCCTGTCCTGCATTTCTGGTTTTTACACTTTTTTCAGCATGGCCCTTTTGACCGATGGCAAGCGAGACTTCTTTGCAGCGCTGATTTGCCTTTCCGGCTTGCCTGGTTGGCCAAAAAGGGCGTATGCGTTTTTTCCTGAATATATTCAGGAAAAAACGCATACGCCCTTTTTGGCCAAGGGCATCATTGTCAACGCTTTGCCGCTTTTCATGTGCTTTCAAGGCGAGTCGAGTCTGCCTCCTGAAACCTGTTTCCTGCAATTCTGCCTTGCTTTCAAATCCTCTTCGTTGCCTTCCCTCAATATATTTGTGGACGACAGTTATCATTTATAACTCTGCAGGTTTGTGAGTTGCAGTGCCCCTGAGCTCCATTTGTCAACTCGCTTTTTTGGGAGCTGGCCGCCAAAGCGCAGGATTGCTTCAGGCCGTATTCTGGTTCCGGGGGGCAGGCTGAGCCTGTGGTTCATTCTTCTTCCTGATGGGAAAATAGAGTGACCTGTGCCTGTCCCAACACCTAGAGCTAGTCTCTCATTGGTTCCCCGTCTTCCCGTTCATCCTCAGGCCAAATTGCGACCTGTCCGAAACAGGAGGTTAAAGGTGCAGATTCTCCAAGTAGGGAGATTGTTAGTAGAGCGGCTGGAATGGCGAATCCGAGCACAAGGAGAGGAGAAATGAGGTGCATTTGAGAACCCTTTCCCGATCACACGGTGTACCATCTTCTGGGTTTCCCACACATGTTTTCGATGTAGGAAGATGCCCTTGAACCTGGAGATTTGGGACCCACGGCATGGGTACCACGCAGTAGGACTTTAAAGGGTCTGCGTTTGCTCACCCAAGCTCACCAATCCTCTCAGCCCCAAGAGTGTCCAGCCTTATGTCTTATCCAGCTGTGGGTCTAGATATGGTCAATCCAGGTTGCATCAGAGCCCCTGAACGGATTTTGTAAGAATTTCTCTCTCTTTCACTGTCTTTGTTTTCTGGGGTTTTTTTTAAGTAATCTATTTTTATAATGGGGTTTAGCTGCTTTTCACTGCTGTGTTTATGCCGCTTTACACCCTCTTGATGCACTTCAAGAGAGAGATCGATATATAGGTTTTAAGACTCTTACTAGTCAGATATATTCTTGGGCGGTGAATAGGGGCTGTTGAGTCCAGTTCACTGAGCAGGGAGTAGGTCTTGTCTATTACATATTTGGCTTGTGGAACGGTATCTGAGCTAATTTCAAACCCTTGTTTTATGCATCACCCCACCTCACCTTTCCCGTTAAGCAGCCATAGTGTGTTTTCTAAATGTGTGACTCTGTTCTGTTTTGTAATTCAGTTCAAGTGTAGCGATTTTGACATTCCCTCTATAAGTGATATCTTAGGATAAGTGTCTTTTTCTCTGTGACTTATTTCACTGAGAGTCATCGTACCTAAATCCACTCATCCTGCTGCTACTAGCCTTATGACATTGATTTCATGGCTGAGTGATATTCCATTGTGCCTAAGTACCACAACTTCTTTATCCATTTTTCGCTTTCCTGGGATATTGAAGGTGTACCGAAGTGGAGGTTCTTGGAAACAGAGCAGCCCTAAACTTTGGGGTGCCTGTGTCTTGTTGATTTTTAGGTTTCCCGATTTATACGCCCATGAGTGGAAGTGCCCTATGCTCTCTAAGCTGTGCTTATTACATGTTTCAGGACACACCGTACACTTCTCCAGAGTGGCTGTTGGCAATTTACAGCCCGCCCATCAGCGTAGCAAGGCTCCCATGTCTCCATGGCCTGTCCTGCATTTCTGGTTTTTACACTTTTTTCAGCATGGCCCTTTTGACCGATGGCAAGCGAGACTTCTTTGCAGCGCTGATTTGCCTTTCCGGCTTGCCTGGTTGGCCAAAAAGGGCGTATGCGTTTTTTCCTGAATATATTCAGGAAAAAACGCATACGCCCTTTTTGGCCAAGGGCATCATTGTCAACGCTTTGCCGCTTTTCATGTGCTTTCAAGGCGAGTCGACTCTGCCTCCTGAAACCTGTTTCCTGCAATTCTGCCTTGCTTTCAAATCCTCTTCGTTGCCTTCCCTCAATATATTTGTGGACGACAGTTATCATTTATAACTCTGCAGGTTTGTGAATTGCAGTGCCCCTGAGCTCCATTTGTCAACTCGCTTTTTTGGGAGCTGGCCGCCAAAGCGCAGGATTGCTTCAGGCCGTATTCTGGTTCCGGGGGGCAGGCTGAGCCTGTGGTTCATTCTTCTTCCTGATGGGAAAATAGAGTGACCTGTGCCTGTCCCAACACCTAGAGCTAGTCTCTCATTGGTTCCCCGTCTTCCCGTTCATCCTCAGGCCAAATTGCGACCTGTCCGAAACAGGAGGTTAAAGGTGCAGATTCTCCAAGTAGGGAGATTGTTAGTAGAGAGGCTGGAATGGCGAATCCGAGCACAAGGAGAGGAGAAATGAGGTGCGTTTGAGAACCCTTTCCCGATCACACGGTGTACCATCTTCTGGGTTTCCCACACATGTTTTCGATGTAGGAAGATGCCCTTGAACCTGGAGATTTGAGACCCACGGCATGGGTACCACGCAGTAGGACTTTAAAGGGTCTGCGTTTGCTCACCCAAGCTCACCAATCCTCTCAGCCCCAAGAGTGTCCAGCCTCATGTCTCATCCAGCTGTGGGTCTAGATATGGTCAATCCAGGTTGCATCAGAGCCCCTGAACGGATTTTGTAAGAATTTCTCTCTCTTTCACTGTCTTTGTTTTATGGGGTTTTTTTTAAGTAATCTATTTTTATAATGGGGTTTAGCTGCTTTTCACTGCTGTGTTTATGCCGCTTTACACCCTCTTGATGCACTTCCAGAGAGAGATCGATACATAGGTTTTAAGACTCTTACTAGTCAGATATATTCTTGGGCGGTGAATAGGGGCTGTTGAGTCCAGTTCACTGAGCAGGGAGTAGGTCTTGTCTATTACATATTTGGCTTGTGGAACGGTATCTGAGCTAATTTCAAACCCTTGTTTTATGCATCACCCCACCTCACCTTTCCCGTTAAGCAGCCATAGTGTGTTTTCTAAATGTGTGACTCTGTTCTGTTTTGTAATTCAGTTCAAGTGTAGCGATTTTGACATTCCCTCTATAAGTGATATCTTAGGATAAGTGTCTTTTTCTCTGTGACTTTTTTCACTGAGAGTCATCGTACCTAAATCCACTCATCCTGCTGCTACTAGCTTTATGACATTGATTTCATGGCTGAGTGATATTCCATTGTGCCTAAGTACCACAACTTCTTTATCCATTTTTCGCTTTCCTGGGATATTGAAGGTGTACCGAAGTTGAGGTTCTTGGAAACAGAGCAGCCCTAAACTTTGGGGTGCCTGTATCTTGTTGATTTTTAGGTTTCCCGATTTATACGCCCATGAGTGGAAGTGCCCTATGCTCTCTAAGCTGTGCTTATTACATGTTTCAGGACACACCGTACACTTCTCCAGAGTGGCTGTTGTCAATTTACAGCCCGCCCATCAGCGTAGCAAGGCTCCCATGTCTCCATGGCCTGTCCTGCATTTCTGGTTTTTACACTTTTTTCAGCATGGCCCTTTTGACCGATGGCAAGCGAGACTTCTTTGCAGCGCTGATTTGCCTTTCCGGCTTGCCTGGTTGGCCAAAAAGGGCGTATGCGTTTTTTCCTGAATATATTCAGGAAAAAACGCATACGCCCTTTTTGGCCAAGGGCATCATTGTCAACGCTTTGCCGCTTTTCATGTGCTTTCAAGGCGAGTCGAGTCTGCCTTCTGAAACCTGTTTCCTGCAATTCTGCCTTGCTTTCAAATCCTCTTCGTTGCCTTCCCTCAATATATTTGTGGACGAGAGTTATCATTTATAACTCTGCAGGTTTGTGAGTTGCAGTGCCCTTGAGCTCCATTTGTCAACTCGCTTTTTTGGGAGCTGGCCGCCAAAGCGCAGGATTGCTTCAGTCCGTATTCTGGTTCCGGGGGGCAGGCTGAGCCTGTGGTTCATTCTTCTTCCTTCTGGGAAAATAGAGTGACCTGTGCCTGTCCCAACACCTAGAGCTAGTCTCTCATTGGTTCCCCGTCTTCGCGTTCATCCTCAGGCCAAATTGCGACCTGTCCGAAACAGGAGGTTCAAGGTGCAGATTCTCCAAGTAGGGAGATTGTTAGTAGAGCGGCTGGAATGGCGAACCCGAGCACAAGGAGAGGAGAAATGAGGTGCGTTTGAGAACCCTTTCCCGATCACACGGTGTACCATCTTCTGGGTTTCCCACGCATGTTTTCGATGTAGGAAGATGCCCTTGAACCTGGAGATTTGGGACCCACGGCATGGGTACCACGCAGTAGGACTTTAAAGGGTCTGCGTTTGCTCACCCAAGCTCACCAATCCTCTCAGCCCCAAGAGTGTCCAGCCTTATGTCTCATCCAGCTGTGGGTCTAGATATGGTCAATCCAGGTTGCTTCAGAGCCCCTGAACGGATTTTGTAAGAATTTCTCTCTCTTTCACTGTCTTTGTTTTATGGGGTTTTTTTTAAGTAATCTATTTTTATAATGGGGTTTAGCTGCTTTTCACTGCTGTGTTTATGCCGCTTTACACCCTCTTGATGCACTTCAAGAGAGAGATCGATATATAGGTTTTAAGACTCTTACTAGTCAGATATATTCTTGGGCGGTGAATAGGGGCTGTTGAGTCCAGTTCACTGAGCAGGGAGTAGGTCTTGTCTATTACATATTTGGCTTATGGAACGGTATCTGAGCTAATTTCAAACCCTTGTTTTATGCATCACCCCACCTCACCTTTCCCGTTAAGCAGCCATAGTGTGTTTTCTAAATGTGTGACTCTGTTCTGTTTTGTAATTCAGTTCAAGTGTAGCGATTTTGACATTCCCTCTATAAGTGATATCTTAGGATAAGTGTCTTTTTCTCTGTGACTTATTTCACTGAGAGTCATCGTACCTAAATCCACTCATCCTGCTGCTACTAGCCTTATGACATTGATTTCATGGCTGAGTGATATTCCATTGTGCCTAAGTACCACAACTTCTTTATCCATTTTTCGCTTTCCTGGGATATTGAAGGTGTACCGAAGTGGAGGTTCTTGGAAACAGAGCAGCCCTAAACTTTGGGGTGCCTGTGTCTTGTTGATTTTTAGGTTTCCCGATTTATACGCCCATGAGTGGAAGTGCCCTATGCTCTCTAAGCTGTGCTTATTACATGTTTCAGGACACACCGTACACTTCTCCAGAGTGGCTGTTGGCAATTTACAGCCCGCCCATCAGCGTAGCAAGGCTCCCATGTCTCCATGGCCTGTCCTGCATTTCTGGTTTTTACACTTTTTTCAGCATGGCCCTTTTGACCGATGGCAAGCGAGACTTCTTTGCAGCGCTGATTTGCCTTTCCGGCTTGCCTGGTTGGCCAAAAAGGGCGTATGCGTTTTTTCCTGAATATATTCAGGAAAAAACGCATACGCCCTTTTTGGCCAAGGGCATCATTGTCAACGCTTTGCCGCTTTTCATGTGCTTTCAAGGCGAGTCGACTCTGCCTCCTGAAACCTGTTTCCTGCAATTCTGCCTTGCTTTCAAATCCTCTTCGTTGCCTTCCCTCAATATATTTGTGGACGACAGTTATCATTTATAACTCTGCAGGTTTGTGAATTGCAGTGCCCCTGAGCTCCATTTGTCAACTCGCTTTTTTGGGAGCTGGCCGCCAAAGCGCAGGATTGCTTCAGGCCGTATTCTGGTTCCGGGGGGCAGGCTGAGCCTGTGGTTCATTCTTCTTCCTGATGGGAAAATAGAGTGACCTGTGCCTGTCCCAACACCTAGAGCTAGTCTCTCATTGGTTCCCCGTCTTCCCGTTCATCCTCAGGCCAAATTGCGACCTGTCCGAAACAGGAGGTTAAAGGTGCAGATTCTCCAAGTAGGGAGATTGTTAGTAGAGCGGCTGGAATGGCGAATCCGAGCACAAGGAGAGGAGAAATGAGGTGCGTTTGAGAACCCTTTCCCGATCACACGGTGTACCATCTTCTGGGTTTCCCACACATGTTTTCGATGTAGGAAGATGCCCTTGAACCTGGAGATTTGAGACCCACGGCATGGGTACCACGCAGTAGGACTTTAAAGGGTCTGCGTTTGCTCACCCAAGCTCACCAATCCTCTCAGCCCCAAGAGTGTCCAGCCTCATGTCTCATCCAGCTGTGGGTCTAGATATGGTCAATCCAGGTTGCATCAGAGCCCCTGAACGGATTTTGTAAGAATTTCTCTCTCTTTCACTGTCTTTGTTTTATGGGGTTTTTTTTAAGTAATCTATTTTTATAATGGGGTTTAGCTGCTTTTCACTGCTGTGTTTATGCCGCTTTACACCCTCTTGATGCACTTCCAGAGAGAGATCGATACATAGGTTTTAAGACTCTTACTAGTCAGATATATTCTTGGGCGGTGAATAGGGGCTGTTGAGTCCAGTTCACTGAGCAGGGAGTAGGTCTTGTCTATTACATATTTGGCTTGTGGAACGGTATCTGAGCTAATTTCAAACCCTTGTTTTATGCATCACCCCACCTCACCTTTCCCGTTAAGCAGCCATAGTGTGTTTTCTAAATGTGTGACTCTGTTCTGTTTTGTAATTCAGTTCAAGTGTAGCGATTTTGACATTCCCTCTATAAGTGATATCTTAGGATAAGTGTCTTTTTCTCTGTGACTTATTTCACTGAGAGTCATCGTACCTAAATCCACTCATCCTGCTGCTACTAGCTTTATGACATTGATTTCATGGCTGAGTGATATTCCATTGTGCCTAAGTACCACAACTTCTTTATCCATTTTTCGCTTTCCTGGGATATTGAAGGTGTACCGAAGTGGAGGTTCTTGGAAACAGAGCAGCCCTAAACTTTGGGGTGCCTGTGTCTTGTTGATTTTTAGGTTTCCCGATTTATACGCCCATGAGTGGAAGTGCCCTATGCTCTCTAAGCTGTGCTTATTACATGTTTCAGGACACACCGTACACTTCTCCAGAGTGGCTGTTGGCAATTTACAGCCCGCCCATCAGCGTAGCAAGGCTCCCATGTCTCCATGGCCTGTCCTGCATTTCTGGTTTTTACACTTTTTTCAGCATGGCCCTTTTGACCGATGGCAAGCGAGACTTCTTTGCAGCGCTGATTTGCCTTTCCGGCTTGCCTGGTTGGCCAAAAGGGGCGTATGCGTTTTTTCCTGAATATATTCAGGAAAAAACGCATACGCCCTTTTTGGCCAAGGGCATCATTGTCAACGCTTTGCCGCTTTTCATGTGCTTTCAAGGCGAGTCGACTCTGCCTCCTGAAACCTGTTTCCTGCAATTCTGCCTTGCTTTCAAATCCTCTTCGTTGCCTTCCCTCAATATATTTGTGGACGAGAGTTATCATTTATAACTCTGCAGGTTTGTGAGTTGCAGTGCCCTTGAGCTCCATTTGTCAACTCGCTTTTTTGGGAGCTGGCCGCCAAAGCGCAGGATTGCTTCAGGCCGTATTCTGGTTCCGGGGGGCAGGCTGAGCCTGTGGTTCATTCTTCTTCCTTCTGGGAAAATAGAGTGACCTGTGCCTGTCCCAACACCTAGAGCTAGTCTCTCATTGGTTCCCCGTCTTCCCGTTCATCCTCAGGCCAAATTGCGACCTGTCCGAAACAGGAGGTTCAAGGTGCAGATTCTCCAAGTAGGGAGATTGTTAGTAGAGCGGCTGGAATGGCGAACCCGAGCACAAGGAGAGGAGAAATGAGGTGCGTTTGAGAACCCTTTCCCGATCACACGGTGTACCATCTTCTGGGTTTCCCACGCATGTTTTCGATGTAGGAAGATGCCCTTGAACCTGGAGATTTGGGACCCACGGCATGGGTACCACGCAGTAGGACTTTAAAGGGTCTGCGTTTGCTCACCCAAGCTCACCAATCCTCTCAGCCCCAAGAGTGTCCAGCCTTATGTCTCATCCAGCTGTGGGTCTAGATATGGTCAATCCAGGTTGCATCAGAGCCCCTGAACGGATTTTGTAAGAATTTCTCTCTCTTTCACTGTCTTTGTTTTCTGGGGTTTTTTTTAAGTAATCTATTTTTATAATGGGGTTTAGCTGCTTTTCACTGCTGTGTTTATGCCGCTTTACACCCTCTTGATGCACTTCCAGAGAGAGATCGATATATAGGTTTTAAGACTCTTACTAGTCAGATATATTCTTGGGCGGTGAATAGGGGCTGTTGAGTCCAGTTCACTGAGCAGGGAGTAGGTCTTGTCTATTAAATATTTGGCTTGTGGAACGGTATCTGAGCTAATTTCAAACCCTTGTTTTATGCATCACCCCACCTCACCTTTCCCGTTAAGCAGCCATAGTGTGTTTTCTAAATGTGTGACTCTGTTCTGTTTTGTAATTCAGTTCAAGTGTAGCGATTTTGACATTCCCTCTATAAGTGATATCTTAGGATAAGTGTCTTTTTCTCTGTGACTTATTTCACTGAGAGTCATCGTACCTAAATCCACTCATCCTGCTGCTACTAGCCTTATGACATTGATTTCATGGCTGAGTGATATTCCATTGTGCCTAAGTACCACAACTTCTTTATCCATTTTTCGCTTTCCTGGGATATTGAAGGTGTACCGAAGTGGAGGTTCTTGGAAACAGAGCAGCCCTAAACTTTGGGGTGCCTGTGTCTTGTTGATTTTTAGGTTTCCCGATTTATACGCCCATGAGTGGAAGTGCCCTATGCTCTCTAAGCTGTGCTTATTACATGTTTCAGGACACACCGTACACTTCTCCAGAGTGGCTGTTGGCAATTTACAGCCCGCCCATCAGCGTAGCAAGGCTCCCATGTCTCCATGGCCTGTCCTGCATTTCTGGTTTTTACACTTTTTTCAGCATGGCCCTTTTGACCGATGGCAAGCGAGACTTCTTTGCAGCGCTGATTTGCCTTTCCGGCTTGCCTGGTTGGCCAAAAAGGGCGTATGCGTTTTTTCCTGAATATATTCAGGAAAAAACGCATACGCCCTTTTTGGCCAAGGGCATCATTGTCAACGCTTTGCCGCTTTTCATGTGCTTTCAAGGCGAGTCGAGTCTGCCTCCTGAAACCTGTTTCCTGCAATTCTGCCTTGCTTTCAAATCCTCTTCATTGCCTTCCCTCAATATATTTGTGGACGACAGTTATCATTTATAACTCTGCAGGTTTGTGAGTTGCAGTGCCCCTGAGCTCCATTTGTCAACTCGCTTTTTTGGGAGCTGGCCGCCAAAGCGCAGGATTGCTTCAGGCCGTATTCTGGTTCCGGGGGGCAGGCTGAGCCTGTGGTTCATTCTTCTTCCTGATGGGAAAATAGAGTGACCTGTGCCTGTCCCAACACCTAGAGCTAGTCTCTCATTGGTTCCCCGTCTTCCCGTTCATCCTCAGGCCAAATTGCGACCTGTCCGAAACAGGAGGTTAAAGGTGCAGATTCTCCAAGTAGGGAGATTGTTAGTAGAGCGGCTGGAATGGCGAATCCGAGCACAAGGAGAGGAGAAATGAGGTGCGTTTCAGAAACCTTTCCCGATCACACGGTGTACCATCTTCTGGGTTTCCCACGCATGTTTTCGATGTAGGAAGATGCCCTTGAACCTGGAGATTTGGGACCCACGGCATGGGTACCACGCAGTAGGACTTTAAAGGGTCTGCGTTTGCTCACCCAAGCTCACCAATCCTCTCAGCCCCAAGAGTGTCCAGCCTTATGTCTCATCCAGCTGTGGGTCTAGATATGGTCAATCCAGGTTGCATCAGAGCCCCTGAACGGATTTTGTAAGAATTTCTCTCTCTTTCACTGTCTTTGTTTTCTGGGGTTTTTTTTTAAGTAATCTATTTTTATAATGGGGTTTAGCTGCTTTTCACTGCTGTGTTTATGCCGCTTTACACCCTCTTGATGCACTTCCAGAGAGAGATCGATATATAGGTTTTAAGACTCTTACTAGTCAGATATATTCTTGGGCGGTGAATAGGGGCTGTTGAGTCCAGTTCACTGAGCAGGGAGTAGGTCTTGTCTATTACATATTTGGCTTATGGAACGGTATCTGAGCTAATTTCAAACCCTTGTTTTATGCATCACCCCACCTCACCTTTCCCGTTAAGCAGCCATAGTGTGTTTTCTAAATGTGTGACTCTGTTCTGTTTTGTAATTCAGTTCAAGTGTAGCGATTTTGACATTCCCTCTATAAGTGATATCTTAGGATAAGTGTCTTTTTCTCTGTGACTTATTTCACTGAGAGTCATCGTACCTAAATCCACTCATCCTGCTGCTACTAGCCTTATGACATTGATTTCATGGCTGAGTGATATTCCATTGTGCCTAAGTACCACAACTTCTTTATCCATTTTTCGCTTTCCTGGGATATTGAAGGTGTACCGAAGTGGAGGTTCTTGGAAACAGAGCAGCCCTAAACTTTGGGGTGCCTGTGTCTTGTTGATTTTTAGGTTTCCCGATTTATACGCCCATGAGTGGAAGTGCCCTATGCTCTCTAAGCTGTGCTTATTACATGTTTCAGGACACACCGTACACTTCTCCAGAGTGGCTGTTGGCAATTTACAGCCCGCCCATCAGCGTAGCAAGGCTCCCATGTCTCCATGGCCTGTCCTGCATTTCTGGTTTTTACACTTTTTTCAGCATGGCCCTTTTGACCGATGGCAAGCGAGACTTCTTTGCAGCGCTGATTTGCCTTTCCGGCTTGCCTGGTTGGCCAAAAAGGGCGTATGCGTTTTTTCCTGAATATATTCAGAAAAAAACGCATACGCCCTTTTTGGCCAAGGGCATCATTGTCAACGCTTTGCCGCTTTTCATGTGCTTTCAAGGCGAGTCGACTCTGCCTCCTGAAACCTGTTTCCTGCAATTCTGCCTTGCTTTCAAATCCTCTTCGTTGCCTTCCCTCAATATATTTGTGGACGACAGTTATCATTTATAACTCTGCAGGTTTGTGAGTTGCAGTGCCCCTGAGCTCCATTTGTCAACTCGCTTTTTTGGGAGCTGGCCGCCAAAGCGCAGGATTGCTTCAGGCCGTATTCTGGTTCCGGGGGGCAGGCTGAGCCTGTGGTTCATTCTTCTTCCTGATGGGAAAATAGAGTGACCTGTGCCTGTCCCAACACCTAGAGCTAGTCTCTCATTGGTTCCCCGTCTTCCCGTTCATCCTCAGGCCAAATTGCGACCTGTCCGAAACAGGAGGTTAAAGGTGCAGATTCTCCAAGTAGGGAGATTGTTAGTAGAGCGGCTGGAATGGCGAATCCGAGCACAAGGAGAGGAGAAATGAGGTGCGTTTCAGAAACCTTTCCCGATCACACGGTGTACCATCTTCTGGGTTTCCCACGCATGTTTTCGATGTAGGAAGATGCCCTTGAACCTGGAGATTTGGGACCCACGGCATGGGTACCACGCAGTAGGACTTTAAAGGGTCTGCGTTTGCTCACCCAAGCTCACCAATCCTCTCAGCCCCAAGAGTGTCCAGCCTTATGTCTCATCCAGCTGTGGGTCTAGATATGGTCAATCCAGGTTGCATCAGAGCCCCTGAACGGATTTTGTAAGAATTTCTCTCTCTTTCACTGTCTTTGTTTTCTGGGGTTTTTTTTAAGTAATCTATTTTTATAATGGGGTTTAGCTGCTTTTCACTGCTGTGTTTATGCCGCTTTACACCCTCTTGATGCACTTCCAGAGAGAGATCGATATATAGGTTTTAAGACTCTTACTAGTCAGATATATTCTTGGGCGGTGAATAGGGGCTGTTGAGTCCAGTTCACTGAGCAGGGAGTAGGTCTTGTCTATTACATATTTGGCTTATGGAACGGTATCTGAGCTAATTTCAAACCCTTGTTTTATGCATCACCCCACCTCACCTTTCCCGTTAAGCAGCCATAGTGTGTTTTCTAAATGTGTGACTCTGTTCTGTTTTGTAATTCAGTTCAAGTGTAGCGATTTTGACATTCCCTCTATAAGTGATATCTTAGGATAAGTGTCTTTTTCTCTGTGACTTATTTCACTGAGAGTCATCGTACCTAAATCCACTCATCCTGCTGCTACTAGCCTTATGACATTGATTTCATGGCTGAGTGATATTCCATTGTGCCTAAGTACCACAACTTCTTTATCCATTTTTCGCTTTCCTGGGATATTGAAGGTGTACCGAAGTGGAGGTTCTTGGAAACAGAGCAGCCCTAAACTTTGGGGTGCCTGTGTCTTGTTGATTTTTAGGTTTCCCGATTTATACGCCCATGAGTGGAAGTGCCCTATGCTCTCTAAGCTGTGCTTATTACATGTTTCAGGACACACCGTACACTTCTCCAGAGTGGCTGTTGTCAATTTACAGCCCGCCCATCAGCGTAGCAAGGCTCCCATGTCTCCATGGCCTGTCCTGCATTTCTGGTT
Source organism: Eubalaena glacialis (assembly GCF_028564815.1). Lineage (NCBI taxonomy): Eukaryota > Metazoa > Chordata > Mammalia > Artiodactyla > Balaenidae > Eubalaena > Eubalaena glacialis. Next base: position 132,737,321 of record NC_083722.1, on the reverse strand, counting down.
TTTACACTTTTTTCAGCATGGCCCTTTTGACCGATGGCAAGCGAGACTTCTTTGCAGCGCTGATTTGCCTTTCCGGCTTGCCTGGTTGGCCAAAAAGGGCGTATGCGTTTTTTCCTGAATATATTCAGAAAAAAACGCATACGCCCTTTTTGGCCAAGGGCATCATTGTCAACGCTTTGCCGCTTTTCATGTGCTTTCAAGGCGAGTCGACTCTGCCTCCTGAAACCTGTTTCCTGCAATTCTGCCTTGCTTTCAAATCCTCTTCGTTGCCTTCCCTCAATATATTTGTGGACGACAGTTATCATTTATAACTCTGCAGGTTTGTGAATTGCAGTGCCCCTGAGCTCCATTTGTCAACTCGCTTTTTTGGGAGCTGGCCGCCAAAGCGCAGGATTGCTTCAGGCCGTATTCTGGTTCCGGGGGGCAGGCTGAGCCTGTGGTTCATTCTTCTTCCTGATGGGAAAATAGAGTGACCTGTGCCTGTCCCAACACCTAGAGCTAGTCTCTCATTGGTTCCCCGTCTTCCCGTTCATCCTCAGGCCAAATTGCGACCTGTCCGAAACAGGAGATTAAAGGTGCAGATTCTCCAAGTAGGGAGATTGTTAGTAGAGCGGCTGGAATGGCGAATCCGAGCACAAGGAGAGGAGAAATGAGGTGCGTTTGAGAAACCTTTCCCGATCACACGGTGTACCATCTTCTGGGTTTCCCACACATGTTTTCGATGTAGGAAGATGCCCTTGAACCTGGAGATTTGAGACCCACGGCATGGGTACCACGCAGTAGGACTTTAAAGGGTCTGCGTTTGCTCACCCAAGCTCACCAATCCTCTCAGCCCCAAGAGTGTCCAGCCTCATGTCTCATCCAGCTGTGGGTCTAGATATGGTCAATCCAGGTTGCATCAGAGCCCCTGAACGGATTTTGTAAGAATTTCTCTCTGTTTCACTGTCTTTGTTTTATGGGGTTTTTTTTAAGTAATCTATTTTTATAATGGGGTTTAGCTGCTTTTCACTGCTGTGTTTATGCCGCTTTACACCCTCTTGATGCACTTCCAGAGAGAGATCGATACATAGGTTTTAAGACTCTTACTAGTCAGATATATTCTTGGGCGGTGAATAGGGGCTGTTGAGTCCAGTTCACTGAGCAGGGAGTAGGTCTTGTCTATTACATATTTGGCTTGTGGAACGGTATCTGAGCTAATTTCAAACCCTTGTTTTATGCATCACCCCACCTCACCTTTCCCGTTAAGCAGCCATAGTGTGTTTTCTAAATGTGTGACTCTGTTCTGTTTTGTAATTCAGTTCAAGTGTAGCGATTTTGACATTCCCTCTATAAGTGATATCTTAGGATAAGTGTCTTTTTCTCTGTGACTTATTTCACTGAGAGTCATCGTACCTAAATCCACTCATCCTGCTGCTACTAGCTTTATGACATTGATTTCATGGCTGAGTGATATTCCATTGTGCCTAAGTACCACAACTTCTTTATCCATTTTTCGCTTTCCTGGGATATTGAAGGTGTACCGAAGTGGAGGTTCTTGGAAACAGAGCAGCCCTAAACTTTGGGGTGCCTGTGTCTTGTTGATTTTTAGGTTTCCCGATTTATACGCCCATGAGTGGAAGTGCCCTATGCTCTCTAAGCTGTGCTTATTACATGTTTCAGGACACACCGTACACTTCTCCAGAGTGGCTGTTGTCAATTTACAGCCCGCCCATCAGGGTAGCAAGGCTCCCATGTCTCCATGGCCTGTCCTGCATTTCTGGTTTTTACACTTTTTTCAGCATGGCCCTTTTGACCAATGGCAAGCGAGACTTCTTTGCAGCGCTGATTTGCCTTTCCGGCTTGCCTGGTTGGCCAAAAAGGGCGTATGCGTTTTTTCCTGAATATATTCAGGAAAAAACGCATACGCCCTTTTTGGCCAAGGGCATCATTGTCAACGCTTTGCCGCTTTTCATGTGCTTTCAAGGCGAGTCGAGTCTGCCTTCTGAAACCTGTTTCCTGCAATTCTGCCTTGCTTTCAAATCCTCTTCGTTGCCTTCCCTCAATATATTTGTGGACGAGAGTTATCATTTATAACTCTGCAGGTTTGTGAGTTGCAGTGCCCTTGAGCTCCATTTGTCAACTCGCTTTTTTGGGAGCTGGCCGCCAAAGCGCAGGATTGCTTCAGGCCGTATTCTGGTTCCGGGGGGCAGGCTGAGCCTGTGGTTCATTCTTCTTCCTTCTGGGAAAATAGAGTGACCTGTGCCTGTCCCAACACCTAGAGCTAGTCTCTCATTGGTTCCCCGTCTTCCCGTTCATCCTCAGGCCAAATTGCGACCTGTCCGAAACAGGAGGTTCAAGGTGCAGATTCTCCAAGTAGGGAGATTGTTAGTAGAGCGGCTGGAATGGCGAACCCGAGCACAAGGAGAGGAGAAATGAGGTGCGTTTGAGAACCCTTTCCCGATCACACGGTGTACCATCTTCTGGGTTTCCCACGCATGTTTTCGATGTAGGAAGATGCCCTTGAACCTGGAGATTTGGGACCCACGGCATGGGTACCACGCAGTAGGACTTTAAAGGGTCTGCGTTTGCTCACCCAAGCTCACCAATCCTCTCAGCCCCAAGAGTGTCCAGCCTTATGTCTCATCCAGCTGTGGGTCTAGATATGGTCAATCCAGGTTGCATCAGAGCCCCTGAACGGATTTTGTAAGAATTTCTCTCTCTTTCACTGTCTTTGTTTTCTGGGGTTTTTTTTAAGTAATCTATTTTTATAATGGGGTTTAGCTGCTTTTCACTGCTGTGTTTATGCCGCTTTACACCCTCTTGATGCACTTCCAGAGAGAGATCGATATATAGGTTTTAAGACTCTTACTAGTCAGATATATTCTTGGGCGGTGAATAGGGGCTGTTGAGTCCAGTTCACTGAGCAGGGAGTAGGTCTTGTCTATTACATATTTGGCTTGTGGAACGGTATCTGAGCTAATTTCAAACCCTTGTTTTATGCATCACCCCACCTCACCTTTCCCGTTAAGCAGCCATAGTGTGTTTTCTAAATGTGTGACTCTGTTCTGTTTTGTAATTCAGTTCAAGTGTAGCGATTTTGACATTCCCTCTATAAGTGATATCTTAGGATAAGTGTCTTTTTCTCTGTGACTTATTTCACTGAGAGTCATCGTACCTAAATCCACTCATCCTGCTGCTACTAGCTTTATGACATTGATTTCATGGCTGAGTGATATTCCATTGTGCCTAAGTACCACAACTTCTTTATCCATTTTTCGCTTTCCTGGGATATTGAAGGTGTACCGAAGTGGAGGTTCTTGGAAACAGAGCAGCCCTAAACTTTGGGGTGCCTGTGTCTTGTTGATTTTTAGGTTTCCCGATTTATACGCCCATGAGTGGAAGTGCCCTATGCTCTCTAAGCTGTGCTTATTACATGTTTCAGGACACACCGTACACTTCTCCAGAGTGGCTGTTGGCAATTTACAGCCCGCCCATCAGCGTAGCAAGGCTCCCATGTCTCCATGGCCTGTCCTGCATTTCTGGTTTTTACACTTTTTTCAGCATGGCCCTTTTGACCGATGGCAAGCGAGACTTCTTTGCAGCGCTGATTTGCCTTTCCGGCTTGCCTGGTTGGCCAAAAAGGGCGTATGCGTTTTTTCCTGAATATATTCAGGAAAAAACGCATACGCCCTTTTTGGCCAAGGGCATCATTGTCAACGCTTTGCCGCTTTTCATGTGCTTTCAAGGCGAGTCGAGTCTGCCTCCTGAAACCTGTTTCCTGCAATTCTGCCTTGCTTTCAAATCCTCTTCGTTGCCTTCCCTCAATATATTTGTGGACGACAGTTATCATTTATAACTCTGCAGGTTTGTGAGTTGCAGTGCCCCTGAGCTCCATTTGTCAACTCGCTTTTTTGGGAGCTGGCCGCCAAAGCGCAGGATTGCTTCAGGCCGTATTCTGGTTCCGGGGGGCAGGCTGAGCCTGTGGTTCATTCTTCTTCCTGATGGGAAAATAGAGTGACCTGTGCCTGTCCCAACACCTAGAGCTAGTCTCTCATTGGTTCCCCGTCTTCCCGTTCATCCTCAGGCCAAATTGCGACCTGTCCGAAACAGGAGGTTCAAGGTGCAGATTCTCCAAGTAGGGAGATTGTTAGTAGAGCGGCTGGAATGGCGAATCCGAGCACAAGGAGAGGAGAAATGAGGTGCGTTTCAGAAACCTTTCCCGATCACACGGTGTACCATCTTCTGGGTTTCCCACGCATGTTTTCGATGTAGGAAGATGCCCTTGAACCTGGAGATTTGGGACCCACGGCATGGGTACCACGCAGTAGGACTTTAAAGGGTCTGCGTTTGCTCACCCAAGCTCACCAATCCTCTCAGCCCCAAGAGTGTCCAGCCTTATGTCTCATCCAGCTGTGGGTCTAGATATGGTCAATCCAGGTTGCATCAGAGCCCCTGAACGGATTTTGTAAGAATTTCTCTCTCTTTCACTGTCTTTGTTTTCTGGGGTTTTTTTTAAGTAATCTATTTTTATAATGGGGTTTAGCTGCTTTTCACTGCTGTGTTTATGCCGCTTTACACCCTCTTGATGCACTTCCAGAGAGAGATCGATATATAGGTTTTAAGACTCTTACTAGTCAGATATATTCTTGGGCGGTGAATAGGGGCTGTTGAGTCCAGTTCACTGAGCAGGGAGTAGGTCTTGTCTATTACATATTTGGCTTATGGAACGGTATCTGAGCTAATTTCAAACCCTTGTTTTATGCATCACCCCACCTCACCTTTCCCGTTAAGCAGCCATAGTGTGTTTTCTAAATGTGTGACTCTGTTCTGTTTTGTAATTCAGTTCAAGTGTAGCGATTTTGACATTCCCTCTATAAGTGATATCTTAGGATAAGTGTCTTTTTCTCTGTGACTTATTTCACTGAGAGTCATCGTACCTAAATCCACTCATCCTGCTGCTACTAGCCTTATGACATTGATTTCATGGCTGAGTGATATTCCATTGTGCCTAAGTACCACAACTTCTTTATCCATTTTTCGCTTTCCTGGGATATTGAAGGTGTACCGAAGTGGAGGTTCTTGGAAACAGAGCAGCCCTAAACTTTGGGGTGCCTGTGTCTTGTTGATTTTTAGGTTTCCCGATTTATACGCCCATGAGTGGAAGTGCCCTATGCTCTCTAAGCTGTGCTTATTACATGTTTCAGGACACACCGTACACTTCTCCAGAGTGGCTGTTGGCAATTTACAGCCCGCCCATCAGCGTAGCAAGGCTCCCATGTCTCCATGGCCTGTCCTGCATTTCTGGTTTTTACACTTTTTTCAGCATGGCCCTTTTGACCGATGGCAAGCGAGACTTCTTTGCAGCGCTGATTTGCCTTTCCGGCTTGCCTGGTTGGCCAAAAAGGGCGTATGCGTTTTTTCCTGAATATATTCAGAAAAAAACGCATACGCCCTTTTTGGCCAAGGGCATCATTGTCAACGCTTTGCCGCTTTTCATGTGCTTTCAAGGCGAGTCGACTCTGCCTCCTGAAACCTGTTTCCTGCAATTCTGCCTTGCTTTCAAATCCTCTTCGTTGCCTTCCCTCAATATATTTGTGGACGACAGTTATCATTTATAACTCTGCAGGTTTGTGAGTTGCAGTGCCCCTGAGCTCCATTTGTCAACTCGCTTTTTTGGGAGCTGGCCGCCAAAGCGCAGGATTGCTTCAGGCCGTATTCTGGTTCCGGGGGGCAGGCTGAGCCTGTGGTTCATTCTTCTTCCTGATGGGAAAATAGAGTGACCTGTGCCTGTCCCAACACCTAGAGCTAGTCTCTCATTGGTTCCCCGTCTTCCCGTTCATCCTCAGGCCAAATTGCGACCTGTCCGAAACAGGAGGTTAAAGGTGCAGATTCTCCAAGTAGGGAGATTGTTAGTAGAGCGGCTGGAATGGCGAATCCGAGCACAAGGAGAGGAGAAATGAGGTGCGTTTCAGAAACCTTTCCCGATCACACGGTGTACCATCTTCTGGGTTTCCCACGCATGTTTTCGATGTAGGAAGATGCCCTTGAACCTGGAGATTTGGGACCCACGGCATGGGTACCACGCAGTAGGACTTTAAAGGGTCTGCGTTTGCTCACCCAAGCTCACCAATCCTCTCAGCCCCAAGAGTGTCCAGCCTTATGTCTCATCCAGCTGTGGGTCTAGATATGGTCAATCCAGGTTGCATCAGAGCCCCTGAACGGATTTTGTAAGAATTTCTCTCTCTTTCACTGTCTTTGTTTTCTGGGGTTTTTTTTAAGTAATCTATTTTTATAATGGGGTTTAGCTGCTTTTCACTGCTGTGTTTATGCCGCTTTACACCCTCTTGATGCACTTCCAGAGAGAGATCGATATATAGGTTTTAAGACTCTTACTAGTCAGATATATTCTTGGGCGGTGAATAGGGGCTGTTGAGTCCAGTTCACTGAGCAGGGAGTAGGTCTTGTCTATTACATATTTGGCTTATGGAACGGTATCTGAGCTAATTTCAAACCCTTGTTTTATGCATCACCCCACCTCACCTTTCCCGTTAAGCAGCCATAGTGTGTTTTCTAAATGTGTGACTCTGTTCTGTTTTGTAATTCAGTTCAAGTGTAGCGATTTTGACATTCCCTCTATAAGTGATATCTTAGGATAAGTGTCTTTTTCTCTGTGACTTATTTCACTGAGAGTCATCGTACCTAAATCCACTCATCCTGCTGCTACTAGCCTTATGACATTGATTTCATGGCTGAGTGATATTCCATTGTGCCTAAGTACCACAACTTCTTTATCCATTTTTCGCTTTCCTGGGATATTGAAGGTGTACCGAAGTGGAGGTTCTTGGAAACAGAGCAGCCCTAAACTTTGGGGTGCCTGTGTCTTGTTGATTTTTAGGTTTCCCGATTTATACGCCCATGAGTGGAAGTGCCCTATGCTCTCTAAGCTGTGCTTATTACATGTTTCAGGACACACCGTACACTTCTCCAGAGTGGCTGTTGGCAATTTACAGCCCGCCCATCAGCGTAGCAAGGCTCCCATGTCTCCATGGCCTGTCCTGCATTTCTGGTTTTTACACTTTTTTCAGCATGGCCCTTTTGACCGATGGCAAGCGAGACTTCTTTGCAGCGCTGATTTGCCTTTCCGGCTTGCCTGGTTGGCCAAAAAGGGCGTATGCGTTTTTTCCTGAATATATTCAGAAAAAAACGCATACGCCCTTTTTGGCCAAGGGCATCATTGTCAACGCTTTGCCGCTTTTCATGTGCTTTCAAGGCGAGTCGACTCTGCCTCCTGAAACCTGTTTCCTGCAATTCTGCCTTGCTTTCAAATCCTCTTCGTTGCCTTCCCTCAATATATTTGTGGACGACAGTTATCATTTATAACTCTGCAGGTTTGTGAATTGCAGTGCCCCTGAGCTCCATTTGTCAACTCGCTTTTTTGGGAGCTGGCCGCCAAAGCGCAGGATTGCTTCAGGCCGTATTCTGGTTCCGGGGGGCAGGCTGAGCCTGTGGTTCATTCTTCTTCCTGATGGGAAAATAGAGTGACCTGTGCCTGTCCCAACACCTAGAGCTAGTCTCTCATTGGTTCCCCGTCTTCCCGTTCATCCTCAGGCCAAATTGCGACCTGTCCGAAACAGGAGATTAAAGGTGCAGATTCTCCAAGTAGGGAGATTGTTAGTAGAGCGGCTGGAATGGCGAATCCGAGCACAAGGAGAGGAGAAATGAGGTGCGTTTGAGAAACCTTTCCCGATCACACGGTGTACCATCTTCTGGGTTTCCCACACATGTTTTCGATGTAGGAAGATGCCCTTGAACCTGGAGATTTGGGACCCACGGCATGGGTACCACGCAGTAGGACTTTAAAGGGTCTGCGTTTGCTCACCCAAGCTCACCAATCCTCTCAGCCCCAAGAGTGTCCAGCCTCATGTCTCATCCAGCTGTGGGTCTAGATATGGTCAATCCAGGTTGCATCAGAGCCCCTGAACGGATTTTGTAAGAATTTCTCTCTCTTTCACTGTCTTTGTTTTATGGGGTTTTTTTTAAGTAATCTATTTTTATAATGGGGTTTAGCTGCTTTTCACTGCTGTGTTTATGCCGCTTTACACCCTCTTGATGCACTTCCAGAGAGAGATCGATACATAGGTTTTAAGACTCTTACTAGTCAGATATATTCTTGGGCGGTGAATAGGGGCTGTTGAGTCCAGTTCACTGAGCAGGGAGTAGGTCTTGTCTATTACATATTTGGCTTGTGGAACGGTATCTGAGCTAATTTCAAACCCTTGTTTTATGCATCACCCCACCTCACCTTTCCCGTTAAGCAGCCATAGTGTGTTTTCTAAATGTGTGACTCTGTTCTGTTTTGTAATTCAGTTCAAGTGTAGCGATTTTGACATTCCCTCTATAAGTGATATCTTAGGATAAGTGTCTTTTTCTCTGTGACTTATTTCACTGAGAGTCATCGTACCTAAATCCACTCATCCTGCTGCTACTAGCTTTATGACATTGATTTCATGGCTGAGTGATATTCCATTGTGCCTAAGTACCACAACTTCTTTATCCATTTTTCGCTTTCCTGGGATATTGAAGGTGTACCGAAGTGGAGGTTCTTGGAAACAGAGCAGCCCTAAACTTTGGGGTGCCTGTGTCTTGTTGATTTTTAGGTTTCCCGATTTATACGCCCATGAGTGGAAGTGCCCTATGCTCTCTAAGCTGTGCTTATTACATGTTTCAGGACACACCGTACACTTCTCCAGAGTGGCTGTTGTCAATTTACAGCCCGCCCATCAGGGTAGCAAGGCTCCCATGTCTCCATGGCCTGTCCTGCATTTCTGGTTTTTACACTTTTTTCAGCATGGCCCTTTTGACCAATGGCAAGCGAGACTTCTTTGCAGCGCTGATTTGCCTTTCCGGCTTGCCTGGTTGGCCAAAAAGGGCGTATGCGTTTTTTCCTGAATATATTCAGGAAAAAACGCATACGCCCTTTTTGGCCAAGGGCATCATTGTCAACGCTTTGCCGCTTTTCATGTGCTTTCAAGGCGAGTCGAGTCTGCCTTCTGAAACCTGTTTCCTGCAATTCTGCCTTGCTTTCAAATCCTCTTCGTTGCCTTCCCTCAATATATTTGTGGACGAGAGTTATCATTTATAACTCTGCAGGTTTGTGAGTTGCAGTGCCCTTGAGCTCCATTTGTCAACTCGCTTTTTTGGGAGCTGGCCGCCAAAGCGCAGGATTGCTTCAGGCCGTATTCTGGTTCCGGGGGGCAGGCTGAGCCTGTGGTTCATTCTTCTTCCTTCTGGGAAAATAGAGTGACCTGTGCCTGTCCCAACACCTAGAGCTAGTCTCTCATTGGTTCCCCGTCTTCCCGTTCATCCTCAGGCCAAATTGCGACCTGTCCGAAACAGGAGGTTCAAGGTGCAGATTCTCCAAGTAGGGAGATTGTTAGTAGAGCGGCTGGAATGGCGAACCCGAGCACAAGGAGAGGAGAAATGAGGTGCGTTTGAGAACCCTTTCCCGATCACACGGTGTACCATCTTCTGGGTTTCCCACGCATGTTTTCGATGTAGGAAGATGCCCTTGAACCTGGAGATTTGGGACCCACGGCATGGGTACCACGCAGTAGGACTTTAAAGGGTCTGCGTTTGCTCACCCAAGCTCACCAATCCTCTCAGCCCCAAGAGTGTCCAGCCTTATGTCTCATCCACCTGTGGGTCTAGATATGGTCAATCCAGGTTGCATCAGAGCCCCTGAACGGATTTTGTAAGAATTTCTCTCTCTTTCACTGTCTTTGTTTTCTGGGGTTTTTTTTAAGTAATCTATTTTTATAATGGGGTTTAGCTGCTTTTCACTGCTGTGTTTATGCCGCTTTACACCCTCTTGATGCACTTCCAGAGAGAGATCGATATATAGGTTTTAAGACTCTTACTAGTCAGATATATTCTTGGGCGGTGAATAGGGGCTGTTGAGTCCAGTTCACTGAGCAGGGAGTAGGTCTTGTCTATTACATATTTGGCTTGTGGAACGGTATCTGAGCTAATTTCAAACCCTTGTTTTATGCATCACCCCACCTCACCTTTCCCGTTAAGCAGCCATAGTGTGTTTTCTAAATGTGTGACTCTGTTCTGTTTTGTAATTCAGTTCAAGTGTAGCGATTTTGACATTCCCTCTATAAGTGATATCTTAGGATAAGTGTCTTTTTCTCTGTGACTTATTTCACTGAGAGTCATCGTACCTAAATCCACTCATCCTGCTGCTACTAGCTTTATGACATTGATTTCATGGCTGAGTGATATTCCATTGTGCCTAAGTACCACAACTTCTTTATCCATTTTTCGCTTTCCTGGGATATTGAAGGTGTACCGAAGTGGAGGTTCTTGGAAACAGAGCAGCCCTAAAATTTGGGGTGCCTGTGTCTTGTTGATTTTTAGGTTTCCCGATTTATACGCCCATGAGTGGAAGTGCCCTATGCTCTCTAAGCTGTGCTTATTACATGTTTCAGGACACACCGTACACTTCTCCAGAGTGGCTGTTGGCAATTTACAGCCCGCCCATCAGCGTAGCAAGGCTCCCATGTCTCCATGGCCTGTCCTGCATTTCTGGTTTTTACACTTTTTTCAGCATGGCCCTTTTGACCGATGGCAAGCGAGACTTCTTTGCAGCGCTGATTTGCCTTTCCGGCTTGCCTGGTTGGCCAAAAAGGGCGTATGCGTTTTTTCCTGAATATATTCAGGAAAAAACGCATACGCCCTTTTTGGCCAAGGGCATCATTGTCAACGCTTTGCCGCTTTTCATGTGCTTTCAAGGCGAGTCGACTCTGCCTCCTGAAACCTGTTTCCTGCAATTCTGCCTTGCTTTCAAATCCTCTTCGTTGCCTTCCCTCAATATATTTGTGGACGACAGTTATCATTTATAACTCTGCAGGTTTGTGAGTTCCAGTGCCCCTGAGCTCCATTTGTCAACTCGCTTTTTTGGGAGCTGGCCGCCAAAGCGCAGGATTGCTTCAGGCCGTATTCTGGTTCCGGGGGGCAGGCTGAGCCTGTGGTTCATTCTTCTTCCTGATGGGAAAATAGAGTGACCTGTGCCTGTCCCAACACCTAGAGCTAGTCTCTCATTGGTTCCCCGTCTTCCCGTTCATCCTCAGGCCAAATTGCGACCTGTCCGAAACAGGAGGTTAAAGGTGCAGATTCTCCAAGTAGGGAGATTGTTAGTAGAGCGGCTGGAATGGCGAATCCGAGCACAAGGAGAGGAGAAATGAGGTGCATTTGAGAACCCTTTCCCGATCACACGGTGTACCATCTTCTGGGTTTCCCACACATGTTTTCGATGTAGGAAGATGCCCTTGAACCTGGAGATTTGGGACCCACGGCATGGGTACCACGCAGTAGGACTTTAAAGGGTCTGCGTTTGCTCACCCAAGCTCACCAATCCTCTCAGCCCCAAGAGTGTCCAGCCTTATGTCTCATCCAGCTGTGGGTCTAGATATGGTCAATCCAGGTTGCATCAGAGCCCCTGAACGGATTTTGTAAGAATTTCTCTCTCTTTCACTGTCTTTGTTTTCTGGGGTTTTTTTTAAGTAATCTATTTTTATAATGGGGTTTAGCTGCTTTTCACTGCTGTGTTTATGCCGCTTTACACCCTCTTGATGCACTTCCAGAGAGAGATCGATATATAGGTTTTAAGACTCTTACTAGTCAGATATATTCTTGGGCGGTGAATAGGGGCTGTTGAGTCCAGTTCACTGAGCAGGGAGTAGGTCTTGTCTATTACATATTTGGCTTGTGGAACGGTATCTGAGCTAATTTCAAACCCTTGTTTTATGCATCACCCCACCTCACCTTTCCCGTTAAGCAGCCATAGTGTGTTTTCTAAATGTGTGACTCTGTTCTGTTTTGTAATTCAGTTCAAGTGTAGCGATTTTGACATTCCCTCTATAAGTGATATCTTAGGATAAGTGTCTTTTTCTCTGTGACTTATTTCACTGAGAGTCATCGTACCTAAATCCACTCATCCTGCTGCTACTAGCTTTATGACATTGATTTCATGGCTGAGTGATATTCCATTGTGCCTAAGTACCACAACTTCTTTATCCATTTTTCGCTTTCCTGGGATATTGAAGGTGTACCGAAGTGGAGGTTCTTGGAAACAGAGCAGCCCTAAACTTTGGGGTGCCTGTGTCTTGTTGATTTTTAGGTTTCCCGATTTATACGCCCATGAGTGGAAGTGCCCTATGCTCTCTAAGCTGTGCTTATTACATGTTTCAGGACACACCGTACACTTCTCCAGAGTGGCTGTTGGCAATTTACAGCCCGCCCATCAGCGTAGCAAGGCTCCCATGTCTCCATGGCCTGTCCTGCATTTCTGGTTTTTACACTTTTTTCAGCATGGCCCTTTTGACCGATGGCAAGCGAGACTTCTTTGCAGCGCTGATTTGCCTTTCCGGCTTGCCTGGTTGGCCAAAAAGGGCGTATGCGTTTTTTCCTGAATATATTCAGGAAAAAACGCATACGCCCTTTTTGGCCAAGGGCATCATTGTCAACGCTTTGCCGCTTTTCATGTGCTTTCAAGGCGAGTCGACTCTGCCTCCTGAAACCTGTTTCCTGCAATTCTGCCTTGCTTTCAAATCCTCTTCGTTGCCTTCCCTCAATATATTTGTGGACGACAGTTATCATTTATAACTCTGCAGGTTTGTGAATTGCAGTGCCCCTGAGCTCCATTTGTCAACTCGCTTTTTTGGGAGCTGGCCGCCAAAGCGCAGGATTGCTTCAGGCCGTATTCTGGTTCCGGGGGGCAGGCTGAGCCTGTGGTTCATTCTTCTTCCTGATGGGAAAATAGAGTGACCTGTGCCTGTCCCAACACCTAGAGCTAGTCTCTCATTGGTTCCCCGTCTTCCCGTTCATCCTCAGGCCAAATTGCGACCTGTCCGAAACAGGAGGTTCAAGGTGCAGATTCTCCAAGTAGGGAGATTGTTAGTAGAGCGGCTGGAATGGCGAATCCGAGCACAAGGAGAGGAGAAATGAGGTGCGTTTGAGAACCCTTTCCCGATCACACGGTGTACCATCTTCTGGGTTTCCCACACATGTTTTCGATGTAGGAAGATGCCCTTGAACCTGGAGATTTGAGACCCACGGCATGGGTACCACGCAGTAGGACTTTAAAGGGTCTGCGTTTGCTCACCCAAGCTCACCAATCCTCTCAGCCCCAAGAGTGTCCAGCCTCATGTCTCATCCAGCTGTGGGTCTAGATATGGTCAATCCAGGTTGCATCAGAGCCCCTGAACGGATTTTGTAAGAATTTCTCTCTCTTTCACTGTCTTTGTTTTATGGGGTTTTTTTTAAGTAATCTATTTTTATAATGGGGTTTAGCTGCTTTTCACTGCTGTGTTTATGCCGCTTTACACCCTCTTGATGCACTTCCAGAGAGAGATCGATACATAGGTTTTAAGACTCTTACTAGTCAGATATATTCTTGGGCGGTGAATAGGGGCTGTTGAGTCCAGTTCACTGAGCAGGGAGTAGGTCTTGTCTATTACATATTTGGCTTGTGGAACGGTATCTGAGCTAATTTCAAACCCTTGTTTTATGCATCACCCCACCTCACCTTTCCCGTTAAGCAGCCATAGTGTGTTTTCTAAATGTGTGACTCTGTTCTGTTTTGTAATTCAGTTCAAGTGTAGCGATTTTGACATTCCCTCTATAAGTGATATCTTAGGATAAGTGTCTTTTTCTCTGTGACTTATTTCACTGAGAGTCATCGTACCTAAATCCACTCATCCTGCTGCTACTAGCTTTATGACATTGATTTCATGGCTGAGTGATATTCCATTGTGCCTAAGTACCACAACTTCTTTATCCATTTTTCGCTTTCCTGGGATATTGAAGGTGTACCGAAGTGGAGGTTCTTGGAAACAGAGCAGCCCTAAACTTTGGGGTGCCTGTGTCTTGTTGATTTTTAGGTTTCCCGATTTATACGCCCATGAGTGGAAGTGCCCTATGCTCTCTAAGCTGTGCTTATTACATGTTTCAGGACACACCGTACACTTCTCCAGAGTGGCTGTTGTCAATTTACAGCCCGCCCATCAGCGTAGCAAGGCTCCCATGTCTCCATGGCCTGTCCTGCATTTCTGGTTTTTACACTTTTTTCAGCATGGCCCTTTTGACCGATGGCAAGCGAGACTTCTTTGCAGCGCTGATTTGCCTTTCCGGCTTGCCTGGTTGGCCAAAAAGGGCGTATGCGTTTTTTCCTGAATATATTCAGGAAAAAACGCATACGCCCTTTTTGGCCAAGGGCATCATTGTCAACGCTTTGCCGCTTTTCATGTGCTTTCAAGGCGAGTCGAGTCTGCCTTCTGAAACCTGTTTCCTGCAATTCTGCCTTGCTTTCAAATCCTCTTCGTTGCCTTCCCTCAATATATTTGTGGACGACAGTTATCATTTATAACTCTGCAGGTTTGTGAGTTGCAGTGCCCTTGAGCTCCATTTGTCAACTCGCTTTTTTGGGAGCTGGCCGCCAAAGCGCAGGATTGCTTCAGGCCGTATTCTGGTTCCGGGGGGCAGGCTGAGCCTGTGGTTCATTCTTCTTCCTTCTGGGAAAATAGAGTGACCTGTGCCTGTCCCAACACCTAGAGCTAGTCTCTCATTGGTTCCCCGTCTTCGCGTTCATCCTCAGGCCAAATTGCGACCTGTCCGAAACAGGAGGTTCAAGGTGCAGATTCTCCAAGTAGGGAGATTGTTAGTAGAGCGGCTGGAATGGCGAATCCGAGCACAAGGAGAGGAGAAATGAGGTGCGTTTGAGAAACCTTTCCCGATCACACGGTGTACCATCTTCTGGGTTTCCCACGCATGTTTTCGATGTAGGAAGATGCCCTTGAACCAGGAGATTTGGGACCCACGGCATGGGTACCACGCAGTAGGACTTTAAAGGGTCTGCGTTTGCTCACCCAAGCTCACCAATCCTCTCAGCCCCAAGAGTGTCCAGCCTTATGTCTCATCCAGCTGTGGGTCTAGATATGGTCAATCCAGGTTGCATCAGAGCCCCTGAACGGATTTTGTAAGAATTTCTCTCTCTTTCACTGTCTTTGTTTTCTGGGTTTTTTTTTAAGTAATCTATTTTTATAATGGGGTTTAGCTGCTTTTCACTGCTGTGTTTATGCCGCTTTACACCCTCTTGATGCACTTCCAGAGAGAGATCGATACATAGGTTTTAAGACTCTTACTAGTCAGATATATTCTTGGGCGGTGAATAGGGGCTGTTGAGTCCAGTTCACTGAGCAGGGAGTAGGTCTTGTCTATTTCATATTTGGCTTATGGAACGGTATCTGAGCTAATTTCAAACCCTTGTTTTATGCATCACCCCACCTCACCTTTCCCGTTAAGCAGGCATAGTGTGTTTTCTAAATGTGTGACTCTGTTCTGTTTTGTAATTCAGTTCAAGTGTAGCGATTTTGACATTCCCTCTATAAGTGATATCTTAGGATAAGTGTCTTTTTCTCTGTGACTTATTTCACTGAGAGTCATCGTACCTAAATCCACTCATCCTGCTGCTACTAGCCTTATGACATTGATTTCATGGCTGAGTGATATTCCATTGTGCCTAAGTACCACAACTTCTTTATCCATTTTTCGCTTTCCTGGGATATTGAAGGTGTACCGAAGTGGAGGTTCTTGGAAACAGAGCAGCCCTAAACTTTGGGGTGCCTGTGTCTTGTTGATTTTTAGGTTTCCCGATTTATACGCCCATGAGTGGAAGTGCCCTATGCTCTCTAAGCTGTGCTTATTACATGTTTCAGGACACACCGTACACTTCTCCAGAGTGGCTGTTGTCAATTTACAGCCCGCCCATCAGCGTAGCAAGGCTCCCATGTCTCCATGGCCTGTCCTGCATTTCTGGTTTTTACACTTTTTTCAGCATGGCCCTTTTGACCGATGGCAAGCGAGACTTCTTTGCAGCGCTGATTTGCCTTTCCGGCTTGCCTGGTTGGCCAAAAAGGGCGTATGCGTTTTTTCCTGAATATATTCAGGAAAAAACGCATACGCCCTTTTTGGCCAAGGGCATCATTGTCAACGCTTTGCCGCTTTTCATGTGCTTTCAAGGCGAGTCGAGTCTGCCTCCTGAAACCTGTTTCCTGCAATTCTGCCTTGCTTTCAAATCCTCTTCGTTGCCTTCCCTCAATATATTTGTGGACGAGAGTTATCATTTATAACTTTGCAGGTTTGTGAGTTGCAGTGCCCCTGAGCTCCATTTGTCAACTCGCTTTTTTGGGAGCTGGCCGCCAAAGCGCAGGATTGCTTCAGGCCGTATTCTGGTTCCGGGGGGCAGGCTGAGCCTGTGGTTCATTCTTCTTCCTGATGGGAAAATAGAGTGACCTGTGCCTGTCCCAACACCTAGAGCTAGTCTCTCATTGGTTCCCCGTCTTCCCGTTCATCCTCAGGCCAAATTGCGACCTGTCCGAAACAGGAGGTTAAAGGTGCAGATTCTCCAAGTAGGGAGATTGTTAGTAGAGCGGCTGGAATGGCGAATCCGAGCACAAGGAGAGGAGAAATGAGGTGCATTTGAGAACCCTTTCCCGATCACACGGTGTACCATCTTCTGGGTTTCCCACACATGTTTTCGATGTAGGAAGATGCCCTTGAACCTGGAGATTTGGGACCCACGGCATGGGTACCACGCAGTAGGACTTTAAAGGGTCTGCGTTTGCTCACCCAAGCTCACCAATCCTCTCAGCCCCACGAGTGTCCAGCCTTCTGTCTCATCCAGCTGTGGGTCTAGATATGGTCAATCCAGGTTGCATCAGAGCCCCTGAACGGATTTTGTAAGAATTTCTCTCTCTTTCACTGTCTTTGTTTTCTGGGGTTTTTTTTAAGTAATCTATTTTTATAATGGGGTTTAGCTGCTTTTCACTGCTGTGTTTATGCCGCTTTACACCCTCTTGATGCACTTCCAGAGAGAGATCGATACATAGGTTTTAAGACTCTTACTAGTCAGATATATTCTTGGGCGGTGAATAGGGGCTGTTGAGTCCAGTTCACTGAGCAGGGAGTAGGTCTTGTCTATTACATATTTGGCTTATGGAACGGTATCTGAGCTAATTTCAAACCCTTGTTTTATGCATCACCCCACCTCACCTTTCCCGTTAAGCAGCCATAGTGTGTTTTCTAAATGTGTGACTCTGTTCTGTTTTGTAATTCAGTTCAAGTGTAGCGATTTTGACATTCCCTCTATAAGTGATATCTTAGGATAAGTGTCTTTTTCTCTGTGACTTATTTCACTGAGAGTCATCGTACCTAAATCCACTCATCCTGCTGCTACTAGCCTTATGACATTGATTTCATGGCTGAGTGATATTCCATTGTGCCTAAGTACCACAACTTCTTTATCCATTTTTCGCTTTCCTGGGATATTGAAGGTGTACCGAAGTGGAGGTTCTTGGAAACAGAGCAGCCCTAAACTTTGGGGTGCCTGTGTCTTGTTGATTTTTAGGTTTCCCGATTTATACGCCCATGAGTGGAAGTGCCCTATGCTCTCTAAGCTGTGCTTATTACATGTTTCAGGACACACCGTACACTTCTCCAGAGTGGCTGTTGGCAATTTACAGCCCGCCCATCAGCGTAGCAAGGCTCCCATGTCTCCATGGCCTGTCCTGCATTTCTGGTTTTTACACTTTTTTCAGCATGGCCCTTTTGACCGATGGCAAGCGAGACTTCTTTGCAGCGCTGATTTGCCTTTCCGGCTTGCCTGGTTGGCCAAAAAGGGCGTATGCGTTTTTTCCTGAATATATTCAGGAAAAAACGCATACGCCCTTTTTGGCCAAGGGCATCATTGTCAACGCTTTGCCGCTTTTCATGTGCTTTCAAGGCGAGTCGAGTCTGCCTCCTGAAACCTGTTTCCTGCAATTCTGCCTTGCTTTCAAATCCTCTTCGTTGCCTTCCCTCAATATATTTGTGGACGACAGTTATCATTTATAACTCTGCAGGTTTGTGAGTTGCAGTGCCCCTGAGCTCCATTTGTCAACTCGCTTTTTTGGGAGCTGGCCGCCAAAGCGCAGGATTGCTTCAGGCCGTATTCTGGTTCCGGGGGGCAGGCTGAGCCTGTGGTTCATTCTTCTTCCTGATGGGAAAATAGAGTGACCTGTGCCTGTCCCAACACCTAGAGCTAGTCTCTCATTGGTTCCCCGTCTTCCCGTTCATCCTCAGGCCAAATTGCGACCTGTCCGAAACAGGAGGTTAAAGGTGCAGATTCTCCAAGTAGGGAGATTGTTAGTAGAGCGGCTGGAATGGCGAATCCGAGCACAAGGAGAGGAGAAATGAGGTGCGTTTCAGAAACCTTTCCCGATCACACGGTGTACCATCTTCTGGGTTTCCCACGCATGTTTTCGATGTAGGAAGATGCCCTTGAACCTGGAGATTTGGGACCCACGGCATGGGTACCACGCAGTAGGACTTTAAAGGGTCTGCGTTTGCTCACCCAAGCTCACCAATCCTCTCAGCCCCAAGAGTGTCCAGCCTTATGTCTCATCCAGCTGTGGGTCTAGATATGGTCAATCCAGGTTGCATCAGAGCCCCTGAACGGATTTTGTAAGAATTTCTCTCTCTTTCACTGTCTTTGTTTTCTGGGGTTTTTTTTAAGTAATCTATTTTTATAATGGGGTTTAGCTGCTTTTCACTGCTGTGTTTATGCCGCTTTACACCCTCTTGATGCACTTCCAGAGAGAGATCGATATATAGGTTTTAAGACTCTTACTAGTCAGATATATTCTTGGGCGGTGAATAGGGGCTGTTGAGTCCAGTTCACTGAGCAGGGAGTAGGTCTTGTCTATTACATATTTGGCTTATGGAACGGTATCTGAGCTAATTTCAAACCCTTGTTTTATGCATCACCCCACCTCACCTTTCCCGTTAAGCAGCCATAGTGTGTTTTCTAAATGTGTGACTCTGTTCTGTTTTGTAATTCAGTTCAAGTGTAGCGATTTTGACATTCCCTCTATAAGTGATATCTTAGGATAAGTGTCTTTTTCTCTGTGACTTATTTCACTGAGAGTCATCGTACCTAAATCCACTCATCCTGCTGCTACTAGCCTTATGACATTGATTTCATGGCTGAGTGATATTCCATTGTGCCTAAGTACCACAACTTCTTTATCCATTTTTCGCTTTCCTGGGATATTGAAGGTGTACCGAAGTGGAGGTTCTTGGAAACAGAGCAGCCCTAAACTTTGGGGTGCCTGTGTCTTGTTGATTTTTAGGTTTCCCGATTTATACGCCCATGAGTGGAAGTGCCCTATGCTCTCTAAGCTGTGCTTATTACATGTTTCAGGACACACCGTACACTTCTCCAGAGTGGCTGTTGGCAATTTACAGCCCGCCCATCAGCGTAGCAAGGCTCCCATGTCTCCATGGCCTGTCCTGCATTTCTGGTTTTTACACTTTTTTCAGCATGGCCCTTTTGACCGATGGCAAGCGAGACTTCTTTGCAGCGCTGATTTGCCTTTCCGGCTTGCCTGGTTGGCCAAAAAGGGCGTATGCGTTTTTTCCTGAATATATTCAGAAAAAAACGCATACGCCCTTTTTGGCCAAGGGCATCATTGTCAACGCTTTGCCGCTTTTCATGTGCTTTCAAGGCGAGTCGAGTCTGCCTCCTGAAACCTGTTTCCTGCAATTCTGCCTTGCTTTCAAATCCTCTTCGTTGCCTTCCCTCAATATATTTGTGGACGACAGTTATCATTTATAACTCTGCAGGTTTGTGAGTTGCAGTGCCCCTGAGCTCCATTTGTCAACTCGCTTTTTTGGGAGCTGGCCGCCAAAGCGCAGGATTGCTTCAGGCCGTATTCTGGTTCCGGGGGGCAGGCTGAGCCTGTGGTTCATTCTTCTTCCTGATGGGAAAATAGAGTGACCTGTGCCTGTCCCAACACCTAGAGCTAGTCTCTCATTGGTTCCCCGTCTTCCCGTTCATCCTCAGGCCAAATTGCGACCTGTCCGAAACAGGAGGTTAAAGGTGCAGATTCTCCAAGTAGGGAGATTGTTAGTAGAGCGGCTGGAATGGCGAATCCGAGCACAAGGAGAGGAGAAATGAGGTGCGTTTCAGAAACCTTTCCCGATCACACGGTGTACCATCTTCTGGGTTTCCCACGCATGTTTTCGATGTAGGAAGATGCCCTTGAACCTGGAGATTTGGGACCCACGGCATGGGTACCACGCAGTAGGACTTTAAAGGGTCTGCGTTTGCTCACCCAAGCTCACCAATCCTCTCAGCCCCAAGAGTGTCCAGCCTTATGTCTCATCCAGCTGTGGGTCTAGATATGGTCAATCCAGGTTGCATCAGAGCCCCTGAACGGATTTTGTAAGAATTTCTCTCTCTTTCACTGTCTTTGTTTTCTGGGGTTTTTTTTAAGTAATCTATTTTTATAATGGGGTTTAGCTGCTTTTCACTGCTGTGTTTATGCCGCTTTACACCCTCTTGATGCACTTCCAGAGAGAGATCGATATATAGGTTTTAAGACTCTTACTAGTCAGATATATTCTTGGGCGGTGAATAGGGGCTGTTGAGTCCAGTTCACTGAGCAGGGAGTAGGTCTTGTCTATTACATATTTGGCTTATGGAACGGTATCTGAGCTAATTTCAAACCCTTGTTTTATGCATCACCCCACCTCACCTTTCCCGTTAAGCAGCCATAGTGTGTTTTCTAAATGTGTGACTCTGTTCTGTTTTGTAATTCAGTTCAAGTGTAGCGATTTTGACATTCCCTCTATAAGTGATATCTTAGGATAAGTGTCTTTTTCTCTGTGACTTATTTCACTGAGAGTCATCGTACCTAAATCCACTCATCCTGCTGCTACTAGCCTTATGACATTGATTTCATGGCTGAGTGATATTCCATTGTGCCTAAGTACCACAACTTCTTTATCCATTTTTCGCTTTCCTGGGATATTGAAGGTGTACCGAAGTGGAGGTTCTTGGAAACAGAGCAGCCCTAAACTTTGGGGTGCCTGTGTCTTGTTGATTTTTAGGTTTCCCGATTTATACGCCCATGAGTGGAAGTGCCCTATGCTCTCTAAGCTGTGCTTATTACATGTTTCAGGACACACCGTACACTTCTCCAGAGTGGCTGTTGGCAATTTACAGCCCGCCCATCAGCGTAGCAAGGCTCCCATGTCTCCATGGCCTGTCCTGCATTTCTGGTTTTTACACTTTTTTCAGCATGGCCCTTTTGACCGATGGCAAGCGAGACTTCTTTGCAGCGCTGATTTGCCTTTCCGGCTTGCCTGGTTGGCCAAAAAGGGCGTATGCGTTTTTTCCTGAATATATTCAGAAAAAAACGCATACGCCCTTTTTGGCCAAGGGCATCATTGTCAACGCTTTGCCGCTTTTCATGTGCTTTCAAGGCGAGTCGACTCTGCCTCCTGAAACCTGTTTCCTGCAATTCTGCCTTGCTTTCAAATCCTCTTCGTTGCCTTCCCTCAATATATTTGTGGACGACAGTTATCATTTATAACTCTGCAGGTTTGTGAATTGCAGTGCCCCTGAGCTCCATTTGTCAACTCGCTTTTTTGGGAGCTGGCCGCCAAAGCGCAGGATTGCTTCAGGCCGTATTCTGGTTCCGGGGGGCAGGCTGAGCCTGTGGTTCATTCTTCTTCCTGATGGGAAAATAGAGTGACCTGTGCCTGTCCCAACACCTAGAGCTAGTCTCTCATTGGTTCCCCGTCTTCCCGTTCATCCTCAGGCCAAATTGCGACCTGTCCGAAACAGGAGATTAAAGGTGCAGATTCTCCAAGTAGGGAGATTGTTAGTAGAGCGGCTGGAATGGCGAATCCGAGCACAAGGAGAGGAGAAATGAGGTGCGTTTGAGAACCCTTTCCCGATCACACGGTGTACCATCTTCTGGGTTTCCCACACATGTTTTCGATGTAGGAAGATGCCCTTGAACCTGGAGATTTGAGACCCACGGCATGGGTACCACGCAGTAGGACTTTAAAGGGTCTGCGTTTGCTCACCCAAGCTCACCAATCCTCTCAGCCCCAAGAGTGTCCAGCCTCATGTCTCATCCAGCTGTGGGTCTAGATATGGTCAATCCAGGTTGCATCAGAGCCCCTGAACGGATTTTGTAAGAATTTCTCTCTCTTTCACTGTCTTTGTTTTATGGGGTTTTTTTTAAGTAATCTATTTTTATAATGGGGTTTAGCTGCTTTTCACTGCTGTGTTTATGCCGCTTTACACCCTCTTGATGCACTTCCAGAGAGAGATCGATACATAGGTTTTAAGACTCTTACTAGTCAGATATATTCTTGGGCGGTGAATAGGGGCTGTTGAGTCCAGTTCACTGAGCAGGGAGTAGGTCTTGTCTATTACATATTTGGCTTGTGGAACGGTATCTGAGCTAATTTCAAACCCTTGTTTTATGCATCACCCCACCTCACCTTTCCCGTTAAGCAGCCATAGTGTGTTTTCTAAATGTGTGACTCTGTTCTGTTTTGTAATTCAGTTCAAGTGTAGCGATTTTGACATTCCCTCTATAAGTGATATCTTAGGATAAGTGTCTTTTTCTCTGTGACTTATTTCACTGAGAGTCATCGTACCTAAATCCACTCATCCTGC
This sequence comes from Eubalaena glacialis, assembly GCF_028564815.1. NCBI lineage: Eukaryota > Metazoa > Chordata > Mammalia > Artiodactyla > Balaenidae > Eubalaena > Eubalaena glacialis. The sequence goes on along the minus strand of NC_083722.1, from coordinate 132,714,766 downwards.
TGCTACTAGCTTTATGACATTGATTTCATGGCTGAGTGATATTCCATTGTGCCTAAGTACCACAACTTCTTTATCCATTTTTCGCTTTCCTGGGATATTGAAGGTGTACCGAAGTGGAGGTTCTTGGAAACAGAGCAGCCCTAAACTTTGGGGTGCCTGTGTCTTGTTGATTTTTAGGTTTCCCGATTTATACGCCCATGAGTGGAAGTGCCCTATGCTCTCTAAGCTGTGCTTATTACATGTTTCAGGACACACCGTACACTTCTCCAGAGTGGCTGTTGTCAATTTACAGCCCGCCCATCAGGGTAGCAAGGCTCCCATGTCTCCATGGCCTGTCCTGCATTTCTGGTTTTTACACTTTTTTCAGCATGGCCCTTTTGACCAATGGCAAGCGAGACTTCTTTGCAGCGCTGATTTGCCTTTCCGGCTTGCCTGGTTGGCCAAAAAGGGCGTATGCGTTTTTTCCTGAATATATTCAGGAAAAAACGCATACGCCCTTTTTGGCCAAGGGCATCATTGTCAACGCTTTGCCGCTTTTCATGTGCTTTCAAGGCGAGTCGAGTCTGCCTTCTGAAACCTGTTTCCTGCAATTCTGCCTTGCTTTCAAATCCTCTTCGTTGCCTTCCCTCAATATATTTGTGGACGAGAGTTATCATTTATAACTCTGCAGGTTTGTGAGTTGCAGTGCCCTTGAGCTCCATTTGTCAACTCGCTTTTTTGGGAGCTGGCCGCCAAAGCGCAGGATTGCTTCAGGCCGTATTCTGGTTCCGGGGGGCAGGCTGAGCCTGTGGTTCATTCTTCTTCCTTCTGGGAAAATAGAGTGACCTGTGCCTGTCCCAACACCTAGAGCTAGTCTCTCATTGGTTCCCCGTCTTCCCGTTCATCCTCAGGCCAAATTGCGACCTGTCCGAAACAGGAGGTTCAAGGTGCAGATTCTCCAAGTAGGGAGATTGTTAGTAGAGCGGCTGGAATGGCGAACCCGAGCACAAGGAGAGGAGAAATGAGGTGCGTTTGAGAACCCTTTCCCGATCACACGGTGTACCATCTTCTGGGTTTCCCACGCATGTTTTCGACGTAGGAAAATGCCCTTGAACCTGGAGATTTGGGACCCACGGCATGGGTACCACGCAGTAGGACTTTAAAGGGTCTGCGTTTGCTCACCCAAGCTCACCAATCCTCTCAGCCCCAAGAGTGTCCAGCCTTCTGTCTCATCCAGCTGTGGGTCTAGATATGGTCAATCCAGGTTGCATCAGAGCCCCTGAACGGATTTTGTAAGAATTTCTCTCTCTTTCACTGTCTTTGTTTTCTGGGGTTTTTTTTAAGTAATCTATTTTTATAATGGGGTTTAGCTGCTTTTCACTGCTGTGTTTATGCCGCTTTACACCCTCTTGATGCACTTCCAGAGAGAGATCGATATATAGGTTTTAAGACTCTTACTAGTCAGATATATTCTTGGGCGGTGAATAGGGGCTGTTGAGTCCAGTTCACTGAGCAGGGAGTAGGTCTTGTCTATTACATATTTGGCTTGTGGAACGGTATCTGAGCTAATTTCAAACCCTTGTTTTATGCATCACCCCACCTCACCTTTCCCGTTAAGCAGCCATAGTGTGTTTTCTAAATGTGTGACTCTGTTCTGTTTTGTAATTCAGTTCAAGTGTAGCGATTTTGACATTCCCTCTATAAGTGATATCTTAGGATAAGTGTCTTTTTCTCTGTGACTTATTTCACTGAGAGTCATCGTACCTAAATCCACTCATCCTGCTGCTACTAGCTTTATGACATTGATTTCATGGCTGAGTGATATTCCATTGTGCCTAAGTACCACAACTTCTTTATCCATTTTTCGCTTTCCTGGGATATTGAAGGTGTACCGAAGTGGAGGTTCTTGGAAACAGAGCAGCCCTAAACTTTGGGGTGCCTGTGTCTTGTTGATTTTTAGGTTTCCCGATTTATACGCCCATGAGTGGAAGTGCCCTATGCTCTCTAAGCTGTGCTTATTACATGTTTCAGGACACACCGTACACTTCTCCAGAGTGGCTGTTGGCAATTTACAGCCCGCCCATCAGCGTAGCAAGGCTCCCATGTCTCCATGGCCTGTCCTGCATTTCTGGTTTTTACACTTTTTTCAGCATGGCCCTTTTGACCGATGGCAAGCGAGACTTCTTTGCAGCGCTGATTTGCCTTTCCGGCTTGCCTGGTTGGCCAAAAAGGGCGTATGCGTTTTTTCCTGAATATATTCAGGAAAAAACGCATACGCCCTTTTTGGCCAAGGGCATCATTGTCAACGCTTTGCCGCTTTTCATGTGCTTTCAAGGCGAGTCGACTCTGCCTCCTGAAACCTGTTTCCTGCAATTCTGCCTTGCTTTCAAATCCTCTTCGTTGCCTTCCCTCAATATATTTGTGGACGACAGTTATCATTTATAACTCTGCAGGTTTGTGAGTTCCAGTGCCCCTGAGCTCCATTTGTCAACTCGCTTTTTTGGGAGCTGGCCGCCAAAGCGCAGGATTGCTTCAGGCCGTATTCTGGTTCCGGGGGGCAGGCTGAGCCTGTGGTTCATTCTTCTTCCTGATGGGAAAATAGAGTGACCTGTGCCTGTCCCAACACCTAGAGCTAGTCTCTCATTGGTTCCCCGTCTTCCCGTTCATCCTCAGGCCAAATTGCGACCTGTCCGAAACAGGAGGTTAAAGGTGCAGATTCTCCAAGTAGGGAGATTGTTAGTAGAGCGGCTGGAATGGCGAATCCGAGCACAAGGATAGGAGAAATGAGGTGCATTTGAGAACCCTTTCCCGATCACACGGTGTACCATCTTCTGGGTTTCCCACACATGTTTTCGATGTAGGAAGATGCCCTTGAACCTGGAGATTTGGGACCCACGGCATGGGTACCACGCAGTAGGACTTTAAAGGGTCTGCGTTTGCTCACCCAAGCTCACCAATCCTCTCAGCCCCAAGAGTGTCCAGCCTTATGTCTCATCCAGCTGTGGGTCTAGATATGGTCAATCCAGGTTGCATCAGAGCCCCTGAACGGATTTTGTAAGAATTTCTCTCTCTTTCACTGTCTTTGTTTTCTGGGGTTTTTTTTAAGTAATCTATTTTTATAATGGGGTTTAGCTGCTTTTCACTGCTGTGTTTATGCCGCTTTACACCCTCTTGATGCACTTCAAGAGAGAGATCGATATATAGGTTTTAAGACTCTTACTAGTCAGATATATTCTTGGGCGGTGAATAGGGGCTGTTGAGTCCAGTTCACTGAGCAGGGAGTAGGTCTTGTCTATTACATATTTGGCTTGTGGAACGGTATCTGAGCTAATTTCAAACCCTTGTTTTATGCATCACCCCACCTCACCTTTCCCGTTAAGCAGCCATAGTGTGTTTTCTAAATGTGTGACTCTGTTCTGTTTTGTAATTCAGTTCAAGTGTAGCGATTTTGACATTCCCTCTATAAGTGATATCTTAGGATAAGTGTCTTTTTCTCTGTGACTTATTTCACTGAGAGTCATCGTACCTAAATCCACTCATCCTGCTGCTACTAGCCTTATGACATTGATTTCATGGCTGAGTGATATTCCATTGTGCCTAAGTACCACAACTTCTTTATCCATTTTTCGCTTTCCTGGGATATTGAAGGTGTACCGAAGTGGAGGTTCTTGGAAACAGAGCAGCCCTAAACTTTGGGGTGCCTGTGTCTTGTTGATTTTTAGGTTTCCCGATTTATACGCCCATGAGTGGAAGTGCCCTATGCTCTCTAAGCTGTGCTTATTACATGTTTCAGGACACACCGTACACTTCTCCAGAGTGGCTGTTGGCAATTTACAGCCCGCCCATCAGCGTAGCAAGGCTCCCATGTCTCCATGGCCTGTCCTGCATTTCTGGTTTTTACACTTTTTTCAGCATGGCCCTTTTGACCGATGGCAAGCGAGACTTCTTTGCAGCGCTGATTTGCCTTTCCGGCTTGCCTGGTTGGCCAAAAAGGGCGTATGCGTTTTTTCCTGAATATATTCAGGAAAAAACGCATACGCCCTTTTTGGCCAAGGGCATCATTGTCAACGCTTTGCCGCTTTTCATGTGCTTTCAAGGCGAGTCGACTCTGCCTCCTGAAACCTGTTTCCTGCAATTCTGCCTTGCTTTCAAATCCTCTTCGTTGCCTTCCCTCAATATATTTGTGGACGACAGTTATCATTTATAACTCTGCAGGTTTGTGAATTGCAGTGCCCCTGAGCTCCATTTGTCAACTCGCTTTTTTGGGAGCTGGCCGCCAAAGCGCAGGATTGCTTCAGGCCGTATTCTGGTTCCGGGGGGCAGGCTGAGCCTGTGGTTCATTCTTCTTCCTGATGGGAAAATAGAGTGACCTGTGCCTGTCCCAACACCTAGAGCTAGTCTCTCATTGGTTCCCCGTCTTCCCGTTCATCCTCAGGCCAAATTGCGACCTGTCCGAAACAGGAGGTTCAAGGTGCAGATTCTCCAAGTAGGGAGATTGTTAGTAGAGCGGCTGGAATGGCGAACCCGAGCACAAGGAGAGGAGAAATGAGGTGCGTTTGAGAAACCTTTCCCGATAACACGGTGTACCATCTTCTGGGTTTCCCACGCATGTTTTCAATGTAGGAAGATGCCCTTGAACCTGGAGATTTGGGACCCACGGCATGGGTACCACGCAGTATGACTTTAAAGGGTCTGCGTTTGCTCACCCAAGCTCACCAATCCTCTCAGCCCCAAGAGTGTCCAGCCTTATGTCTCATCCAGCTGTGGGTCTAGATATGGTCAATCCAGGTTGCATCAGAGCCCCTGAACGGATTTTGTAAGAATTTCTCTCTCTTTCACTGTCTTTGTTTTCTGGGGTTTTTTTTAAGTAATCTATTTTTATAATGGGGTTTAGCTGCTTTTCACTGCTGTGTTTATGCCGCTTTACACCCTCTTGATGCACTTCCAGAGAGAGATCAATACATAGGTTTTAAGACTCTTACTCGTCAGATATATTCTTGGGCGGTGAATAGGGGCTGTTGAGTCCAGTTCACTGAGCAGGGAGTAGGTCTTGTCTATTACATATTTGGCTTGTGGAACGGTATCTGAGCTAATTTCAAACCCTTGTTTTATGCATCACCCCACCTCACCTTTCCCGTTAAGCAGCCATAGTGTGTTTTCTAAATGTGTGACTCTGTTCTGTTTTGTAATTCAGTTCAAGTGTAGCGATTTTGACATTCCCTCTATAAGTGATATCTTAGGATAAGTGTCTTTTTCTCTGTGACTTATTTCACTGAGAGTCATCGTACCTAAATCCACTCATCCTGCTGCTACTAGCCTTATGACATTGATTTCATGGCTGAGTGATATTCCATTGTGCCTAAGTACCACAACTTCTTTATCCATTTTTCGCTTTCCTGGGATATTGAAGGTGTACCGAAGTGGAGGTTCTTGGAAACAGAGCAGCCCTAAACTTTGGGGTGCCTGTGTCTTGTTGATTTTTAGGTTTCCCGATTTATACGCCCATGAGTGGAAGTGCCCTATGCTCTCTAAGCTGTGCTTATTACATGTTTCAGGACACACCGTACACTTCTCCAGAGTGGCTGTTGGCAATTTACAGCCCGCCCATCAGCGTAGCAAGGCTCCCATGTCTCCATGGCCTGTCCTGCATTTCTGGTTTTTACACTTTTTTCAGCATGGCCCTTTTGACCGATGGCAAGCGAGACTTCTTTGCAGCGCTGATTTGCCTTTCCGGCTTGCCTGGTTGGCCAAAAAGGGCGTATGCGTTTTTTCCTGAATATATTCAGGAAAAAACGCATACGCCCTTTTTGGCCAAGGGCATCATTGTCAACGCTTTGCCGCTTTTCATGTGCTTTCAAGGCGAGTCGAGTCTGCCTTCTGAAACCTGTTTCCTGCAATTCTGCCTTGCTTTCAAATCCTCTTCGTTGCCTTCCCTCAATATATTTGTGGACGACAGTTATCATTTATAACTCTGCAGGTTTGTGAGTTGCAGTGCCCTTGAGCTCCATTTGTCAACTCGCTTTTTTGGGAGCTGGCCGCCAAAGCGCAGGATTGCTTCAGGCCGTATTCTGGTTCCGGGGGGCAGGCTGAGCCTGTGGTTCATTCTTCTTCCTGATGGGAAAATAGAGTGACCTGTGCCTGTCCCAACACCTAGAGCTAGTCTCTCATTGGTTCCCCGTCTTCCCGTTCATCCTCAGGCCAAATTGCGACCTGTCCGAAACAGGAGGTTAAAGGTGCAGATTCTCCAAGTAGGGAGATTGTTAGTAGAGCGGCTGGAATGGCGAATCCGAGCACAAGGAGAGGAGAAATGAGGTGCGTTTGAGAACCCTTTCCCGATCACACGGTGTACCATCTTCTGGGTTTCCCACACATGTTTTCGATGTAGGAAGATGCCCTTGAACCTGGAGATTTGAGACCCACGGCATGGGTACCACGCAGTAGGACTTTAAAGGGTCTGCGTTTGCTCACCCAAGCTCACCAATCCTCTCAGCCCCAAGAGTGTCCAGCCTCATGTCTCATCCAGCTGTGGGTCTAGATATGGTCAATCCAGGTTGCATCAGAGCCCCTGAACGGATTTTGTAAGAATTTCTCTCTCTTTCACTGTCTTTGTTTTCTGGGGTTTTTTTAAAGTAATCTATTTTTATAATGGGGTTTAGCTGCTTTTCACTGCTGTGTTTATGCCGCTTTACACCCTCTTGATGCACTTCCAGAGAGAGATCGATACATAGGTTTTAAGACTCTTACTAGTCAGATATATTCTTGGGCGGTGAATAGGGGCTGTTGAGTCCAGTTCACTGAGCAGGGAGTAGGTCTTGTCTATTACATATTTGGCTTGTGGAACGGTATCTGAGCTAATTTCAAACCCTTGTTTTATGCATCACCCCACCTCACCTTTCCCGTTAAGCAGCCATAGTGTGTTTTCTAAATGTGTGACTCTGTTCTGTTTTGTAATTCAGTTCAAGTGTAGCGATTTTGACATTCCCTCTATAAGTGATATCTTAGGATAAGTGTCTTTTTCTCTGTGACTTATTTCACTGAGAGTCATCGTACCTAAATCCACTCATCCTGCTGCTACTAGCTTTATGACATTGATTTCATGGCTGAGTGATATTCCATTGTGCCTAAGTACCACAACTTCTTTATCCATTTTTCGCTTTCCTGGGATATTGAAGGTGTACCGAAGTGGAGGTTCTTGGAAACAGAGCAGCCCTAAACTTTGGGGTGCCTGTGTCTTGTTGATTTTTAGGTTTCCCGATTTATACGCCCATGAGTGGAAGTGCCCTATGCTCTCTAAGCTGTGCTTATTACATGTTTCAGGACACACCGTACACTTCTCCAGAGTGGCTGTTGTCAATTTACAGCCCGCCCATCAGCGTAGCAAGGCTCCCATGTCTCCATGGCCTGTCCTGCATTTCTGGTTTTTACACTTTTTTCAGCATGGCCCTTTTGACCGATGGCAAGCGAGACTTCTTTGCAGCGCTGATTTGCCTTTCCGGCTTGCCTGGTTGGCCAAAAAGGGCGTATGCGTTTTTTCCTGAATATATTCAGGAAAAAACGCATACGCCCTTTTTGGCCAAGGGCATCATTGTCAACGCTTTGCCGCTTTTCATGTGCTTTCAAGGCGAGTCGAGTCTGCCTTCTGAAACCTGTTTCCTGCAATTCTGCCTTGCTTTCAAATCCTCTTCGTTGCCTTCCCTCAATATATTTGTGGACGAGAGTTATCATTTATAACTCTGCAGGTTTGTGAGTTGCAGTGCCCTTGAGCTCCATTTGTCAACTCGCTTTTTTGGGAGCTGGCCGCCAAAGCGCAGGATTGCTTCAGGCCGTATTCTGGTTCCGGGGGGCAGGCTGAGCCTGTGGTTCATTCTTCTTCCTTCTGGGAAAATAGAGTGACCTGTGCCTGTCCCAACACCTAGAGCTAGTCTCTCATTGGTTCCCCGTCTTCGCGTTCATCCTCAGGCCAAATTGCGACCTGTCCGAAACAGGAGGTTAAAGGTGCAGATTCTCCAAGTAGGGAGATTGTTAGTAGAGCGGCTGGAATGGCGAACCCGAGCACAAGGAGAGGAGAAATGAGGTGCGTTTGAGAAACCTTTCCCGATCACACGGTGTACCATCTTCTGGGTTTCCCACGCATGTTTTCGATGTAGGAAGATGCCCTTGAACCAGGAGATTTGGGACCCACGGCATGGGTACCACGCAGTAGGACTTTAAAGGGTCTGCGTTTGCTCACCCAAGCTCACCAATCCTCTCAGCCCCAAGAGTGTCCAGCCTTATGTCTCATCCAGCTGTGGGTCTAGATATGGTCAATCCAGGTTGCATCAGAGCCCCTGAACGGATTTTGTAAGAATTTCTCTCTCTTTCACTGTCTTTGTTTTCTGGGGTTTTTTTAAAGTAATCTATTTTTATAATGGGGTTTAGCTGCTTTTCACTGCTGTGTTTATGCCGCTTTACACCCTCTTGATGCACTTCCAGAGAGAGATCGATACATAGGTTTTAAGACTCTTACTAGTCAGATATATTCTTGGGCGGTGAATAGGGGCTGTTGAGTCCAGTTCACTGAGCAGGGAGTAGGTCTTGTCTATTACATATTTGGCTTATGGAACGGTATCTGAGCTAATTTCAAACCCTTGTTTTATGCATCACCCCACCTCACCTTTCCCGTTAAGCAGGCATAGTGTGTTTTCTAAATGTGTGACTCTGTTCTGTTTTGTAATTCAGTTCAAGTGTAGCGATTTTGACATTCCCTCTATAAGTGATATCTTAGGATAAGTGTCTTTTTCTCTGTGACTTATTTCACTGAGAGTCATCGTACCTAAATCCACTCATCCTGCTGCTACTAGCCTTATGACATTGATTTCATGGCTGAGTGATATTCCATTGTGCCTAAGTACCACAACTTCTTTATCCATTTTTCGCTTTCCTGGGATATTGAAGGTGTACCGAAGTGGAGGTTCTTGGAAACAGAGCAGCCCTAAACTTTGGGGTGCCTGTGTCTTGTTGATTTTTAGGTTTCCCGATTTATACGCCCATGAGTGGAAGTGCCCTATGCTCTCTAAGCTGTGCTTATTACATGTTTCAGGACACACCGTACACTTCTCCAGAGTGGCTGTTGGCAATTTACAGCCCGCCCATCAGCGTAGCAAGGCTCCCATGTCTCCATGGCCTGTCCTGCATTTCTGGTTTTTACACTTTTTTCAGCATGGCCCTTTTGACCGATGGCAAGCGAGACTTCTTTGCAGCGCTGATTTGCCTTTCCGGCTTGCCTGGTTGGCCAAAAAGGGCGTATGCGTTTTTTCCTGAATATATTCAGGAAAAAACGCATACGCCCTTTTTGGCCAAGGGCATCATTGTCAACGCTTTGCCGCTTTTCATGTGCTTTCAAGGCGAGTCGAGTCTGCCTTCTGAAACCTGTTTCCTGCAATTCTGCCTTGCTTTCAAATCCTCTTCGTTGCCTTCCCTCAATATATTTGTGGACGACAGTTATCATTTATAACTCTGCAGGTTTGTGAGTTGCAGTGCCCTTGAGCTCCATTTGTCAACTCGCTTTTTTGGGAGCTGGCCGCCAAAGCGCAGGATTGCTTCAGGCCGTATTCTGGTTCCGGGGGGCAGGCTGAGCCTGTGGTTCATTCTTCTTCCTGATGGGAAAATAGAGTGACCTGTGCCTGTCCCAACACCAAGAGCTAGTCTCTCATTGGTTCCCCGTCTTCCCGTTCATCCTCAGGCCAAATTGCGACCTGTCCGAAACAGGAGGTTAAAGGTGCAGATTCTCCAAGTAGGGAGATTGTTAGTAGAGCGGCTGGAATGGCGAATCCGAGCACAAGGAGAGGAGAAATGAGGTGCATTTGAGAACCCTTTCCCGATCACACGGTGTACCATCTTCTGGGTTTCCCACACATGTTTTCGATGTAGGAAGATGCCCTTGAACCTGGAGATTTGGGACCCACGGCATGGGTACCACGCAGTAGGACTTTAAAGGGTCTGCGTTTGCTCACCCAAGCTCACCAATCCTCTCAGCCCCAAGAGTGTCCAGCCTTCTGTCTCATCCAGCTGTGGGTCTAGATATGGTCAATCCAGGTTGCATCAGAGCCCCTGAACGGATTTTGTAAGAATTTCTCTCTCTTTCACTGTCTTTGTTTTATGGGGTTTTTTTTAAGTAATCTATTTTTATAATGGGGTTTAGCTGCTTTTCACTGCTGTGTTTATGCCGCTTTACACCCTCTTGATGCACTTCCAGAGAGAGATCGATACATAGGTTTTAAGACTCTTACTAGTCAGATATATTCTTGGGCGGTGAATAGGGGCTGTTGAGTCCAGTTCACTGAGCAGGGAGTAGGTCTTGTCTATTACATATTTGGCTTATGGAACGGTATCTGAGCTAATTTCAAACCCTTGTTTTATGCATCACCCCACCTCACCTTTCCCGTTAAGCAGCCATAGTGTGTTTTCTAAATGTGTGACTCTGTTCTGTTTTGTAATTCAGTTCAAGTGTAGCGATTTTGACATTCCCTCTATAAGTGATATCTTAGGATAAGTGTCTTTTTCTCTGTGACTTATTTCACTGAGAGTCATCGTACCTAAATCCACTCATCCTGCTGCTACTAGCCTTATGACATTGATTTCATGGCTGAGTGATATTCCATTGTGCCTAAGTACCACAACTTCTTTATCCATTTTTCGCTTTCCTGGGATATTGAAGGTGTACCGAAGTGGAGGTTCTTGGAAACAGAGCAGCCCTAAACTTTGGGGTGCCTGTGTCTTGTTGATTTTTAGGTTTCCCGATTTATACGCCCATGAGTGGAAGTGCCCTATGCTCTCTAAGCTGTGCTTATTACATGTTTCAGGACACACCGTACACTTCTCCAGAGTGGCTGTTGGCAATTTACAGCCCGCCCATCAGCGTAGCAAGGCTCCCATGTCTCCATGGCCTGTCCTGCATTTCTGGTTTTTACACTTTTTTCAGCATGGCCCTTTTGACCGATGGCAAGCGAGACTTCTTTGCAGCGCTGATTTGCCTTTCCGGCTTGCCTGGTTGGCCAAAAAGGGCGTATGCGTTTTTTCCTGAATATATTCAGGAAAAAACGCATACGCCCTTTTTGGCCAAGGGCATCATTGTCAACGCTTTGCCGCTTTTCATGTGCTTTCAAGGCGAGTCGAGTCTGCCTTCTGAAACCTGTTTCCTGCAATTCTGCCTTGCTTTCAAATCCTCTTCGTTGCCTTCCCTCAATATATTTGTGGACGACAGTTATCATTTATAACTCTGCAGGTTTGTGAGTTGCAGTGCCCTTGAGCTCCATTTGTCAACTCGCTTTTTTGGGAGCTGGCCGCCAAAGCGCAGGATTGCTTCAGGCCGTATTCTGGTTCCGGGGGGCAGGCTGAGCCTGTGGTTCATTCTTCTTCCTGATGGGAAAATAGAGTGACCTGTGCCTGTCCCAACACCTAATGCTAGTCTCTCATTGGTTCCCCGTCTTCGCGTTCATCCTCAGGCCAAATTGCGACCTGTCCGAAACAGGAGGTTCAAGGTGCAGATTCTCCAAGTAGGGAGATTGTTAGTAGAGCGGCTGGAATGGCGAACCCGAGCACAAGGAGAGGAGAAATGAGGTGCGTTTGAGAACCCTTTCCCGATCACACGGTGTACCATCTTCTGGGTTTCCCACGCATGTTTTCGATGTAGGAAGATGCCCTTGAACCTGGAGATTTGGGACCCACGGCATGGGTACCACGCAGTAGGACTTTAAAGGGTCTGCGTTTGCTCACCCAAGCTCACCAATCCTCTCAGCCCCAAGAGTGTCCAGCCTTCTGTCTCATCCAGCTGTGGGTCTAGATATGGTCAATCCAGGTTGCATCAGAGCCCCTGAACGGATTTTGTAAGAATTTCTCTCTCTTTCACTGTCTTTGTTTTCTGGGGTTTTTTTTAAGTAATCTATTTTTATAATGGGGTTTAGCTGCTTTTCACTGCTGTGTTTATGCCGCTTTACACCCTCTTGATGCACTTCCAGAGAGAGATCGATATATAGGTTTTAAGACTCTTACTAGTCAGATATATTCTTGGGCGGTGAATAGGGGCTGTTGAGTCCAGTTCACTGAGCAGGGAGTAGGTCTTGTCTATTACATATTTGGCTTGTGGAACGGTATCTGAGCTAATTTCAAACCCTTGTTTTATGCATCACCCCACCTCACCTTTCCTGTTAAGCAGCCATAGTGTGTTTTCTAAATGTGTGACTCTGTTCTGTTTTGTAATTCAGTTCAAGTGTAGCGATTTTGACATTCCCTCTATAAGTGATATCTTAGGATAAGTGTCTTTTTCTCTGTGACTTATTTCACTGAGAGTCATCGTACCTAAATCCACTCATCCTGCTGCTACTAGCCTTATGACATTGATTTCATGGCTGAGTGATATTCCATTGTGCCTAAGTACCACAACTTCTTTATCCATTTTTCGCTTTCCTGGGATATTGAAGGTGTACCGAAGTGGAGGTTCTTGGAAACAGAGCAGCCCTAAACTTTGGGGTGCCTGTGTCTTGTTGATTTTTAGGTTTCCCGATTTATACGCCCATGAGTGGAAGTGCCCTATGCTCTCTAAGCTGTGCTTATTACATGTTTCAGGACACACCGTACACTTCTCCAGAGTGGCTGTTGGCAATTTACAGCCCGCCCATCAGCGTAGCAAGGCTCCCATGTCTCCATGGCCTGTCTTGCATTTCTGGTTTTTACACTTTTTTCAGCATGGCCCTTTTGACCGATGGCAAGCGAGACTTCTTTGCAGCGCTGATTTGCCTTTCCGGCTTGCCTGGTTGGCCAAAAAGGGCGTATGCGTTTTTTCCTGAATATATTCAGGAAAAAACGCATACGCCCTTTTTGGCCAAGGGCATCATTGTCAACGCTTTGCCGCTTTTCATGTGCTTTCTAGGCGAGTCGAGTCTGCCTTCTGAAAACTGTTTCCTGCAATTCTGCCTTGCTTTCAAATCCTCTTCGTTGCCTTCCCTCAATATATTTGTGGACGACAGTTATCATTTATAACTCTGCAGGTTTGTGAGTTGCAGTGCCCTTGAGCTCCATTTGTCAACTCGCTTTTTTGGGAGCTGGCCGCCAAAGCGCAGGATTGCTTCAGGCCGTATTCTGGTTCGGGGGGCAGGCTGAGCCTGTGGTTCATTCTTCTTCCTGATGGGAAAATAGAGTGACCTGTGCCTGTCCCAACACCTAGAGCTAGTCTCTCATTGGTTCCCCCTCTTCCCGTTCATCCTCAGGCCAAATTGCGACCTGTCCAAAACAGGAGGTTAAATGTGCAGATTCTCCAAGTAGGGAGATGGTTAGTAGAGCGGCTGGAATGGCGAACCCGAGCACAAGGAGAGGAGAAGTGAGGTGCGTTTGAGAACCCTTTCCCGATCACACGGTGTACCATCTTCTGGGTTTCCCACGCATGTTTTCGATGTAGGAAGATGCCCTTGAACCTGGAGATTTGGGACCCACGGCATGGGTACCACGCAGTAGGACTTTAAAGGGTCTGCGTTTGCTCACCCAAGCTCACCAATCCTCTCAGCCCCAAGAGTGTCCAGCCTTCTGTCTCATCCAGCTGTGGGTCTAGATATGGTCAATCCAGGTTGCATCAGAGCCCCTGAACGGATTTTGTAAGAATTTCTCTCTCTTTCACTGTCTTTGTTTTCTGGGGTTTTTTTTAAGTAATCTATTTTTATAATGGGGTTTAGCTGCTTTTCACTGCTGTGTTTATGCCGCTTTACACCCTCTTGATGCACTTCCAGAGAGAGATCGATACATAGGTTTTAAGACTCTTACTAGTCAGATATATTCTTGGGCGGTGAATAGGGGCTGTTGAGTCCAGTTCACTGAGCAGGGAGTAGGTCTTGTCTATTACATATTTGGCTTGTGGAACGGTATCTGAGCTAATTTCAAACCCTTGTTTTATGCATCACCCCACCTCACCTTTCCCGTTAAGCAGCCATAGTGTGTTTTCTAAATGTGTGACTCTGTTCTGTTTTGTAATTCAGTTCAAGTGTAGCGATTTTGACATTCCCTCTATAAGTGATATCTTAGGATAAGTGTCTTTTTCTCTGTGACTTATTTCACTGAGAGTCATCGTACCTAAATCCACTCATCCTGCTGCTACTAGCCTTATGACATTGATTTCATGGCTGAGTGATATTCCATTGTGCCTAAGTACCACAACTTCTTTATCCATTTTTCGCTTTCCTGGGATATTGAAGGTGTACCGAAGTGGAGGTTCTTGGAAACAGAGCAGCCCTAAACTTTGGGGTGCCTGTGTCTTGTTGATTTTTAGGTTTCCCGATTTATACGCCCATGAGTGGAAGTGCCCTATGCTCTCTAAGCTGTGCTTATTACATGTTTCAGGACACACCGTACACTTCTCCAGAGTGGCTGTTGGCAATTTACAGCCCGCCCATCAGCGTAGCAAGGCTCCCATGTCTCCATGGCCTGTCCTGCATTTCTGGTTTTTACACTTTTTTCAGCATGGCCCTTTTGACCGATGGCAAGCGAGACTTCTTTGCAGCGCTGATTTGCCTTTCCGGCTTGCCTGGTTGGCCAAAAAGGGCGTATGCGTTTTTTCCTGAATATATTCAGGAAAAAACGCATACGCCCTTTTTGGCCAAGGGCATCATTGTCAACGCTTTGCCGCTTTTCATGTGCTTTCAAGGCGAGTCGACTCTGCCTCCTGAAACCTGTTTCCTGCAATTCTGCCTTGCTTTCAAATCCTCTTCGTTGCCTTCCCTCAATATATTTGTGGACGACAGTTATCATTTATAACTCTGCAGGTTTGTGAATTGCAGTGCCCCTGAGCTCCATTTGTCAACTCGCTTTTTTGGGAGCTGGCCGCCAAAGCGCAGGATTGCTTCAGGCCGTATTCTGGTTCCGGGGGGCAGGCTGAGCCTGTGGTTCATTCTTCTTCCTGATGGGAAAATAGAGTGACCTGTGCCTGTCCCAACACCTAGAGCTAGTCTCTCATTGGTTCCCCGTCTTCCCGTTCATCCTCAGGCCAAATTGCGACCTGTCCGAAACAGGAGGTTCAAGGTGCAGATTCTCCAAGTAGGGAGATTGTTAGTAGAGCGGCTGGAATGGCGAACCCGAGCACAAGGAGAGGAGAAATGAGGTGCGTTTGAGAAACCTTTCCCGATCACACGGTGTACCATCTTCTGGGTTTCCCACGCATGTTTTCGATGTAGGAAGATGCCCTTGAACCTGGAGATTTGGGACCCACGGCATGGGTACCACGCAGTAGGACTTTAAAGGGTCTGCGTTTGCTCACCCAAGCTCACCAATCCTCTCAGCCCCAAGAGTGTCCAGCCTTATGTCTCATCCAGCTGTGGGTCTAGATATGGTCAATCCAGGTTGCATCAGAGCCCCTGAACGGATTTTGTAAGAATTTCTCTCTCTTTCACTGTCTTTGTTTTATGGGGTTTTTTTTAAGTAATCTATTTTTATAATGGGGTTTAGCTGCTTTTCACTGCTGTGTTTATGCCGCTTTACACCCTCTTGATGCACTTCCAGAGAGAGATCAATACATAGGTTTTAAGACTCTTACTAGTCAGATATATTCTTGGGCGGTGAATAGGGGCTGTTGAGTCCAGTTCACTGAGCAGGGAGTAGGTCTTGTCTATTACATATTTGGCTTGTGGAACGGTATCTGAGCTAATTTCAAACCCTTGTTTTATGCATCACCCCACCTCACCTTTCCCGTTAAGCAGCCATAGTGTGTTTTCTAAATGTGTGACTCTGTTCTGTTTTGTAATTCAGTTCAAGTGTAGCGATTTTGACATTCCCTCTATAAGTGATATCTTAGGATAAGTGTCTTTTTCTCTGTGACTTATTTCACTGAGAGTCATCGTACCTAAATCCACTCATCCTGCTGCTACTAGCCTTATGACATTGATTTCATGGCTGAGTGATATTCCATTGTGCCTAAGTACCACAACTTCTTTATCCATTTTTCGCTTTCCTGGGATATTGAAGGTGTACCGAAGTGGAGGTTCTTGGAAACAGAGCAGCCCTAAACTTTGGGGTGCCTGTGTCTTGTTGATTTTTAGGTTTCCCGATTTATACGCCCATGAGTGGAAGTGCCCTATGCTCTCTAAGCTGTGCTTATTACATGTTTCAGGACACACCGTACACTTCTCCAGAGTGGCTGTTGGCAATTTACAGCCCGCCCATCAGCGTAGCAAGGCTCCCATGTCTCCATGGCCTGTCCTGCATTTCTGGTTTTTACACTTTTTTCAGCATGGCCCTTTTGACCGATGGCAAGCGAGACTTCTTTGTAGCGCTGATTTGCCTTTCCGGCTTGCCTGGTTGGCCAAAAAGGGCGTATGCGTTTTTTCCTGAATATATTCAGGAAAAAACGCATACGCCCTTTTTGGCCAAGGGCATCATTGTCAACGCTTTGCCGCTTTTCATGTGCTTTCAAAGCGAGTCGAGTCTGCCTTCTGAAACCTGTTTCCTGCAATTCTGCCTTGCTTTCAAATCCTCTTCGTTGCCTTCCCTCAATATATTTGTGGACGACAGTTATCATTTATAACTCTGCAGGTTTGTGAGTTGCAGTGCCCTTGAGCTCCATTTGTCAACTCGCTTTTTTGGGAGCTGGCCGCCAAAGCGCAGGATTGCTTCAGGCCGTATTCTGGTTCCGGGGGGGCAGGCTGAGCCTGTGGTTCATTCTTCTTCCTGATGGGAAAATAGAGTGACCTGTGCCTGTCCCAACACCTAGAGCTAGTCTCTCATTGGTTCCCCGTCTTCGCGTTCATCCTCAGGCCAAATTGCGACCTGTCCGAAACAGGAGGTTCAAGGTGCAGATTCTCCAAGTAGGGAGATTGTTAGTAGAGCGGCTGGAATGGCGAACCCGAGCACAAGGAGAGGAGAAAGGAGGTGCGGTTGAGAACCCTTTCCCGATCACACGGTGTACCATCTTCTGGGTTTCCCACGCATGTTTTCGATGTAGGAAGATGCCCTTGAACCTGGAGATTTGGGACCCACGGCATGGGTACCACGCAGTAGGACTTTAAAGGGTCTGCGTTTGCTCACCCAAGCTCACCAATCCTCTCAGCCCCAAGAGTGTCCAGCCTTCTGTCTCATCCAGCTGTGGGTCTAGATATGGTCAATCCAGGTTGCATCAGAGCCCCTGAACGGATTTTGTAAGAATTTCTCTCTCTTTCACTGTCTTTGTTTTCTGGGGTTTTTTTTAAGTAATCTATTTTTATAATGGGGTTTAGCTGCTTTTCACTGCTGTGTTTATGCCGCTTTACACCCTCTTGATGCACTTCCAGAGAGAGATCGATACATAGGTTTTAAGACTCTTACTAGTCAGATATATTCTTGGGCGGTGAATAGGGGCTGTTGAGTCCAGTTCACTGAGCAGGGAGTAGGTCTTGTCTATTACATATTTGGCTTGTGGAACGGTATCTGAGCTAATTTGAAACCCTTGTTTTATGCATCACCCCACCTCACCTTTCCTGTTAAGCAGCCATAGTGTGTTTTCTAAATGTGTGACTCTGTTCTGTTTTGTAATTCAGTTCAAGTGTAGCGATTTTGACATTCCCTCTATAAGTGATATCTTAGGATAAGTGTCTTTTTCTCTGTGACTTATTTCACTGAGAGTCATCGTACCTAAATCCACTCATCCTGCTGCTACTAGCCTTATGACATTGATTTCATGGCTGAGTGATATTCCATTGTGCCTAAGTACCACAACTTCTTTATCCATTTTTCGCTTTCCTGGGATATTGAAGGTGTACCGAAGTGGAGGTTCTTGGAAACAGAGCAGCCCTAAACTTTGGGGTGCCTGTGTCTTGTTGATTTTTAGGTTTCCCGATTTATACGCCCATGAGTGGAAGTGCCCTATGCTCTCTAAGCTGTGCTTATTACATGTTTCAGGACACACCGTACACTTCTCCAGAGTGGCTGTTGGCAATTTACAGCCCGCCCATCAGCGTAGCAAGGCTCCCATGTCTCCATGGCCTGTCCTGCATTTCTGGTTTTTACACTTTTTTCAGCATGGCCCTTTTGACCGATGGCAAGCGAGACTTCTTTGCAGCGCTGATTTGCCTTTCCGGCTTGCCTGGTTGGCCAAAAAGGGCGTATGCGTTTTTTCCTGAATATATTCAGGAAAAAACGCATACGCCCTTTTTGGCCAAGGGCATCATTGTCAACGCTTTGCCGCTTTTCATGTGCTTTCTAGGCGAGTCGAGTCTGCCTTCTGAAACCTGTTTCCTGCAATTCTGCCTTGCTTTCAAATCCTCTTCGTTGCCTTCCCTCAATATATTTGTGGACGACAGTTATCATTTATAACTCTGCAGGTTTGTGAGTTGCAGTGCCCTTGAGCTCCATTTGTCAACTCGCTTTTTTGGGAGCTGGCCGCCAAAGCGCAGGATTGCTTCAGGCCGTATTCTGGTTCGGGGGGCAGGCTGAGCCTGTGGTTCATTCTTCTTCCTGATGGGAAAATAGAGTGACCTGTGCCTGTCCCAACACCTAGAGCTAGTCTCTCATTGGTTCCCCCTCTTCCCGTTCATCCTCAGGCCAAATTGCGACCTGTCCAAAACAGGAGGTTAAATGTGCTGATTCTCCAAGTAGGGAGATGGTTAGTAGAGCGGCTGGAATGGCGAACCCGAGCACAAGGAGAGGAGAAATGAGGTGCGTTTGAGAAACCTTTCCCGATCACACGGTGTACCATCTTCTGGGTTTCCCACGCATGTTTTCGATGTAGGAAGATGCTCTTGAACCTGGAGATTTGGGACCCATGGAATGGGTACCACACAGTATTACTTTAAAGGTTCTACATTTGCTCACCCAACCTCACCAATCCTCTCAGCCCCATGAGTGTCCAGCCTTTTGTCTTATCCAGCTGTGGGTCTAAATGTGGTCAATGTATTTTGCATCACGTCCCCTGAACGAATTTTGTAACATTTTCTTTCTGTGTCTTTTTTTTGTTTTTTTTTAAATTTATTTTTATCTTTTGGTAAAGGTGATTTTCAATGCTGTCTTTCTTGCTGCTGCACATCCACTTGTTTCACTTACAGAGAGACATCCGTAAATTCTTTTAAGATTCTTACCCGTCGTATATATTCTTTTCTGGTTACTAGAGTGTGCTGAGTCCACTTCTTGAGCTATGGAGTAGATTTTGTCGAATACCTATTTCATCTTTGGAATGGTATCTGTGTTAATTTCAACCCTCTGTTTTATGTCTCACCCCATCCCACCTTTCCACTTTATCAGCCATAAGTGTGTTTTGTAAATATGTCACCCTGTTTCTGTTTTGTAATTTAGTTCATGTGTATCTATTTTATATTCCACCTATAAATAGTATCTTGTGCTAAGTGTCTTTTTGTGTCTGACTTTTGTCACTTAGAATGATCTTATCTAAATCCACTCGAGTTGCTGCAACTGGCCTTATTTCATTGATTTCATGGCTGAGTGATATTCCATTGTGCCTAAGTACACAACTTCTTTATCCATTTTTCGCTTTCCTGGGATATTGAAGGTGTACCGAAGTGGAGGTTCTTGGAAACAGAGCAGCCCTAAACTTTGGGGTGCCTGTGTCTTGTTGATTTTTAGGTTTCCCGATTTATACGCCCATGAGTGGAAGTGCCCTATGCTCTCTAAGCTGTGCTTATTACATGTTTCAGGACACACCGTACACTTCTCCAGAGTGGCTGTTGGCAATTTACAGCCCGCCCATCAGCGTAGCAAGGCTCCCATGTCTCCATGGCCTGTCCTGCATTTCTGGTTTTTACACTTTTTTCAGCATGGCCCTTTTGACCGATGGCAAGCGAGACTTCTTTGCAGCGCTGATTTGCCTTTCCGGCTTGCCTGGTTGGCCAAAAAGGGCGTATGCGTTTTTTCCTGAATATATTCAGGAAAAAACGCATACGCCCTTTTTGGCCAAGGGCATCATTGTCAACGCTTTGCCGCTTTTCATGTGCTTTCAAGGCGAGTCGACTCTGCCTCCTGAAACCTGTTTCCTGCAATTCTGCCTTGCTTTCAAATCCTCTTCGTTGCCTTCCCTCAATATATTTGTGGACGACAGTTATCATTTATAACTCTGCAGGTTTGTGAATTGCAGTGCCCCTGAGCTCCATTTGTCAACTCGCTTTTTTGGGAGCTGGCCGCCAAAGCGCAGGATTGCTTCAGGCCGTATTCTGGTTCCGGGGGGCAGGCTGAGCCTGTGGTTCATTCTTCTTCCTGATGGGAAAATAGAGTGACCTGTGCCTGTCCCAACACCTAGAGCTAGTCTCTCATTGGTTCCCCGTCTTCCCGTTCATCCTCAGGCCAAATTGCGACCTGTCCGAAACAGGAGGTTCAAGGTGCAGATTCTCCAAGTAGGGAGATTGTTAGTAGAGCGGCTGGAATGGCGAACCCGAGCACAAGGAGAGGAGAAATGAGGTGCGTTTGAGAAACCTTTCCCGATCACACGGTGTACCATCTTCTGGGTTTCCCACGCATGTTTTCGATGTAGGAAGATGCCCTTGAACCTGGAGATTTGGGACCCACGGCATGGGTACCACGCAGTAGGACTTTAAAGGGTCTGCGTTTGCTCACCCAAGCTCACCAATCCTCTCAGCCCCAAGAGTGTCCAGCCTTATGTCTCATCCAGCTGTGGGTCTAGATATGGTCAATCCAGGTTGCATCAGAGCCCCTGAACGGATTTTGTAAGAATTTCTCTCTCTTTCACTGTCTTTGTTTTATGGGGTTTTTTTTAAGTAATCTATTTTTATAATGGGGTTTAGCTGCTTTTCACTGCTGTGTTTATGCCGCTTTACACCCTCTTGATGCACTTCCAGAGAGAGATCAATACATAGGTTTTAAGACTCTTACTAGTCAGATATATTCTTGGGCGGTGAATAGGGGCTGTTGAGTCCAGTTCACTGAGCAGGGAGTAGGTCTTGTCTATTACATATTTGGCTTGTGGAACGGTATCTGAGCTAATTTCAAACCCTTGTTTTATGCATCACCCCACCTCACCTTTCCCGTTAAGCAGCCATAGTGTGTTTTTTAAATGTGTGACTCTGTTCTGTTTTGTAATTCAGTTCAAGTGTAGCGATTTTGACATTCCCTCTATAAGTGATATCTTAGGATAAGTGTCTTTTTCTCTGTGACTTATTTCACTGAGAGTCATCGTACCTAAATCCACTCATCCTGCTGCTACTAGCCTTATGACATTGATTTCATGGCTGAGTGATATTCCATTGTGCCTAAGTACCACAACTTCTTTATCCATTTTTCGCTTTCCTGGGATATTGAAGGTGTACCGAAGTGGAGGTTCTTGGAAACAGAGCAGCCCTAAACTTTGGGGTGCCTGTGTCTTGTTGATTTTTAGGTTTCCCGATTTATACGCCCATGAGTGGAAGTGCCCTATGCTCTCTAAGCTGTGCTTATTACATGTTTCAGGACACACCGTACACTTCTCCAGAGTGGCTGTTGGCAATTTACAGCCCGCCCATCAGCGTAGCAAGGCTCCCATGTCTCCATGGCCTGTCCTGCATTTCTGGTTTTTACACTTTTTTCAGCATGGCCCTTTTGACCGATGGCAAGCGAGACTTCTTTGTAGCGCTGATTTGCCTTTCCGGCTTGCCTGGTTGGCCAAAAAGGGCGTATGCGTTTTTTCCTGAATATATTCAGGAAAAAACGCATACGCCCTTTTTGGCCAAGGGCATCATTGTCAACGCTTTGCCGCTTTTCATGTGCTTTCAAAGCGAGTCGAGTCTGCCTTCTGAAACCTGTTTCCTGCAATTCTGCCTTGCTTTCAAATCCTCTTCGTTGCCTTCCCTCAATATATTTGTGGACGACAGTTATCATTTATAACTCTGCAGGTTTGTGAGTTGCAGTGCCCTTGAGCTCCATTTGTCAACTCGCTTTTTTGGGAGCTGGCCGCCAAAGCGCAGGATTGCTTCAGGCCGTATTCTGGTTCCGGGGGGGCAGGCTGAGCCTGTGGTTCATTCTTCTTCCTGATGGGAAAATAGAGTGACCTGTGCCTGTCCCAACACCTAGAGCTAGTCTCTCATTGGTTCCCCGTCTTCGCGTTCATCCTCAGGCCAAATTGCGACCTGTCCGAAACAGGAGGTTCAAGGTGCAGATTCTCCAAGTAGGGAGATTGTTAGTAGAGCGGCTGGAATGGCGAACCCGAGCACAAGGAGAGGAGAAAGGAGGTGCGGTTGAGAACCCTTTCCCGATCACACGGTGTACCATCTTCTGGGTTTCCCACGCATGTTTTCGATGTAGGAAGATGCCCTTGAACCTGGAGATTTGGGACCCACGGCATGGGTACCACGCAGTAGGACTTTAAAGGGTCTGCGTTTGCTCACCCAAGCTCACCAATCCTCTCAGCCCCAAGAGTGTCCAGCCTTCTGTCTCATCCAGCTGTGGGTCTAGATATGGTCAATCCAGGTTGCATCAGAGCCCCTGAACGGATTTTGTAAGAATTTCTCTCTCTTTCACTGTCTTTGTTTTCTGGGGTTTTTTTTAAGTAATCTATTTTTATAATGGGGTTTAGCTGCTTTTCACTGCTGTGTTTATGCCGCTTTACACCCTCTTGATGCACTTCCAGAGAGAGATCGATACATAGGTTTTAAGACTCTTACTAGTCAGATATATTCTTGGGCGGTGAATAGGGGCTGTTGAGTCCAGTTCACTGAGCAGGGAGTAGGTCTTGTCTATTACATATTTGGCTTGTGGAACGGTATCTGAGCTAATTTGAAACCCTTGTTTTATGCATCACCCCACCTCACCTTTCCTGTTAAGCAGCCATAGTGTGTTTTCTAAATGTGTGACTCTGTTCTGTTTTGTAATTCAGTTCAAGTGTAGCGATTTTGACATTCCCTCTATAAGTGATATCTTAGGATAAGTGTCTTTTTCTCTGTGACTTATTTCACTGAGAGTCATCGTACCTAAATCCACTCATCCTGCTGCTACTAGCCTTATGACATTGATTTCATGGCTGAGTGATATTCCATTGTGCCTAAGTACCACAACTTCTTTATCCATTTTTCGCTTTCCTGGGATATTGAAGGTGTACCGAAGTGGAGGTTCTTGGAAACAGAGCAGCCCTAAACTTTGGGGTGCCTGTGTCTTGTTGATTTTTAGGTTTCCCGATTTATACGCCCATGAGTGGAAGTGCCCTATGCTCTCTAAGCTGTGCTTATTACATGTTTCAGGACACACCGTACACTTCTCCAGAGTGGCTGTTGGCAATTTACAGCCCGCCCATCAGCGTAGCAAGGCTCCCATGTCTCCATGGCCTGTCCTGCATTTCTGGTTTTTACACTTTTTTCAGCATGGCCCTTTTGACCGATGGCAAGCGAGACTTCTTTGCAGCGCTGATTTGCCTTTCCGGCTTGCCTGGTTGGCCAAAAAGGGCGTATGCGTTTTTTCCTGAATATATTCAGGAAAAAACGCATACGCCCTTTTTGGCCAAGGGCATCATTGTCAACGCTTTGCCGCTTTTCATGTGCTTTCTAGGCGAGTCGAGTCTGCCTTCTGAAACCTGTTTCCTGCAATTCTGCCTTGCTTTCAAATCCTCTTCGTTGCCTTCCCTCAATATATTTGTGGACGACAGTTATCATTTATAACTCTGCAGGTTTGTGAGTTGCAGTGCCCTTGAGCTCCATTTGTCAACTCGCTTTTTTGGGAGCTGGCCGCCAAAGCGCAGGATTGCTTCAGGCCGTATTCTGGTTCGGGGGGCAGGCTGAGCCTGTGGTTCATTCTTCTTCCTGATGGGAAAATAGAGTGACCTGTGCCTGTCCCAACACCTAGAGCTAGTCTCTCATTGGTTCCCCCTCTTCCCGTTCATCCTCAGGCCAAATTGCGACCTGTCCAAAACAGGAGGTTAAATGTGCTGATTCTCCAAGTAGGGAGATGGTTAGTAGAGCGGCTGGAATGGCGAACCCGAGCACAAGGAGAGGAGAAATGAGGTGCGTTTGAGAAACCTTTCCCGATCACACGGTGTACCATCTTCTGGGTTTCCCACGCATGTTTTCGATGTAGGAAGATGCTCTTGAACCTGGAGATTTGGGACCCATGGAATGGGTACCACACAGTATTACTTTAAAGGTTCTACATTTGCTCACCCAACCTCACCAATCCTCTCAGCCCCATGAGTGTCCAGCCTTTTGTCTTATCCAGCTGTGGGTCTAAATGTGGTCAATGTATGTTGCATCACGTCCCCTGAACGAATTTTGTAACATTTTCTTTCTGTGTCTTTTTTTTGTTTTTTTTTAAATTTATTTTTATCTTTTGGTAAAGGTGATTTTCAATGCTGTCTTTCTTGCTGCTGCACATCCACTTGTTTCACTTACAGAGAGACATCCGTAAATTCTTTTAAGATTCTTACCCGTCGTATATATTCTTTTCTGGTTACTAGAGTGTGCTGAGTCCACTTCTTGAGCTATGGAGTAGATTTTGTCGAATACCTATTTCATCTTTGGAATGGTATCTGTGTTAATTTCAACCCTCTGTTTTATGTCTCACCCCATCCCACCTTTCCACTTTATCAGCCATAAGTGTGTTTTGTAAATATGTCACCCTGTTTCTGTTTTGTAATTTAGTTCATGTGTATCTATTTTATATTCCACCTATAAATAGTATCTTGTGCTAAGTGTCTTTTTGTGTCTGACTTTTGTCACTTAGAATGATCTTATCTAAATCCACTCGAGTTGCTGCAACTGGCCTTATTTCATTGATTTCATGGCTGAGTACTATTCTATTGTACATAAGTACCATATCGTCTTTATCCATTTTTTCCTTCCAAGGACATTTATATTGTTTCCAAGTCGAGGATCCTGCAAAAGTGCTGCAGTAATAGTTGAAGTTCCTGTGTCCTGTTGATTTATGTTTATCCCAAAATATATCCCCAGGAGTGGTAGTGCCGTATGCTCTGTAACTCTATTGTTTTTTAATTAATTAAGTAATTAATTTTGCCTGTGTTGGGTCTTCCTTATTTCGTGTGGGGTTTCTCTAGTTGCAGGAAGTTGGGGCTATTATTCGTTGAAGTGCGCGGGCTTCTCATTGCCGTGGCTTCTCTTCTTGTGGTGCACTGGCTTTAGGCGCCAGGCTTCAGTAGTTGTGGCTCACGGGCTCTAGAGCACAGGCTCAGTAGTTGTGGTGCATTGGCTTAGTTGCTCCGTGGCATGTGTTATCTTTCTGGACTTGGGCTCGACCCCGTGTCCTCTGCCTTGGCAGTTGGAGTCTTAACGTCTGCACCACCAGGAAGTCCCTGTAGCTCTATTTTTTAGAATTTTTAGGAAACATCATACCCTTCTCCAGCGTGGCTGTTAGCAATTGACATTCCCACCATCAGCATAGCAGGGTTCCATTTTCTCCACATCCTCTCCTCCATTTGTTGTTTTTACACTTTGTGAGGTTGGCCATTCTGACTGGGGCAAAGTGCTACATCTTTGTCGTGTTGATTTGTGTTTCCCGCATGTTTGCTTGGCCACAAAGGTCATATGGGTTTCAACCTGTACACCCTTTTTGGCCAACTGAATCATAAGCAATATTGAGCAGCTTTCATGTGCTTTAACGGCAAGTCCAATCTACCTCTTGCAATCCGGTTCCTGCAATTCTGCCTTGTTTTCAAGTTCTTTTCAGTTACTTACCCCAAGACATTTTTCTACAATAGTTGTCACTTACAACTTTGCAGGCGTTGTGGATTGCAGTGCCCCTGAGCAAGTGTCTTCAACTTGTTTCTGAAACCGTCCACAAAGTGGCAGGATTGCTTCAAGCCCCATTCTGGTTACAGGGGCAGCCTGAGCCTTTAGGAAATTCCTCTTCCTGATTGGAAATTAGAGTGTCATGTGCTGTCCAAATACGTAGAGCTTATTTCTCATTCCTTCCCCCCTTTTCCCTTTCATCCTCCCGACGAATTCCAAGCCTTGCACGACCAGCTGTTGAGTGTGCTGACTTCCCCAGGTGGGGAGACTCTAAGGAAAGAGGCTGGAGCAGGGAACCCTCCCCCAGGACATGTGGAGATAAGGTGACTTTTCCAAACTCTTCCCGCCCATATGACCCCCCATCCTCTGGGGTTCTGTCCGGACACCCCGTGGTTGCCAGCGGTGCGGGGCTCTGGCGCCGCCCTGCAGGGAGCAGCCCTGCTACCCGCGACTGCAGCGCCGCCTGCTGGTCTCTCCGTCCTGCCATTGGGCACAGTCTTCCACCTTCCCTGCTGCCTCGAATGATCTGTCTCCACACTGTCCGGCGATCAGCCCCTCATCCCCACCGCCATCACCCCCCGCTCCACACCCCTCCTCCAGCCTCAGGGATGACCCAGGACTGGGCCCCCCGCCTTCCCCCCTTGGTCTGTGTCCTCAATCCACCTGTGCAGACAGGTGAGGGTTCCCTCCAGAGGCTCCCAAACACTTCAGCCCTACATCCTCCCCGGGGTCGGCCCACATTCTGTCGGGATGTTCCACCCTTACCAAGCCCCTGACTACATGGCAAGGGCAGGCATCGGGCTTGCTGCGTGCACTGCTGTGCGTCCTGCTGTATACACAGGCATGACCCTGCCCCAGGGTGCAGGAAAGGCAGCTCTACCTCGGGATGTGGGGAGATGGACTGACCACAGGGCGAACGTCAGCTCTCAGCTCACCAGGCAAGGGCAGCCGGGTTCTCACTCCTTGGACCCTTTCTCACCCAGCCTGACCATGACCCGGCTTTGTTCCCACACACGTTGTCCCTCCATTGGCCTAGTTCTTGGAAGCAGAGCAGGACAGTGTGGTCAGTGGTCACAGGCTGAGACACACAGACACTGGCTGACCCGCGTGCACCCATGCTGACCACACGGAACAGGCACTGCACCAGGGCCTGTGTGGTGTGGGTTCACCAGCCCACAGAGAGGCCGGGCCTCTGCTCCTGGCTCTAGGAGGTCACCTTGAGTCTGACGGGAGTGTCCATGCTCCATGGGCCTCGCTCCAGGCTGGTCTGTGCTGATGGCGTGATACACGGTGGGGCTTCCTGAGTTGCCCCTGGGGGCTGGAGGCCAAGGTCAGGCACATGGTGGTCCACACATTGACGTGACAGACCCCAATAAACCCTGCACTTCAGGACTCAGGTGGGCTTCCCTGGGCTGCCACAGCCGAGGAAGCTGGACCTTGCTCATCCCCCCATCCTTGCTGATTTTAACTTGCATCCTTCAGCATAATGAACCCTGAGTATAACATCTTCAGGGAATTCTGGGAGCCTCCAAGAAAAAAGAAGCCGGGGAGGGGGTCTCTGGGTCCCCGACTCTGCAGGTGGGGTCAGAAGTCGGTGGGGAGGATCTTGGGGCCCTGGAATCTGAAGGGCCCCTCTACCAGGGGAGGGTAGGAGACCCCGGATGGAAGTTAAACTGAGTCCAAAGCCCTCCTGGGTAGGAGGCATCCTAGCCCCGGGGATCCTGAAGAGGCTGGCTCCCTCCTCCCCTCCGCCTCCAGGCCTGGTCCTTGCTCTTGAGAAATTCCCTAGGGTGGAGTCCTGGTGCTGGAGGTGCCCCGATGCTGTGGCCTCCTGAGCCTCCAGTGAGGATAATGGGATTGGGGGAAGACTTGTTCACAGAAAGGGAGCTTCTGCCAGAACAAAGCCTAGGTCTCCTGTCCCCGACCCCAGGTGCACTGGGGCAGGAATGTGAGAGCAAGACTCCCTCCCCTCCCGAGACACACAGGACACATGGGCCCTGGTCACTGGACTCCCACACAATATTAAAATCTCCCACGTAGGCCTGATGGATGAGAGACACTATTTAAAGTCTATTAATGGGGTCAGGGGGGCCCAGGGGGTGAGGCTGATGTGGGGAGAGTTGGAAAATCACCCAAGGACATGCTCTCCCTGCAGCGACCCCCCAGGTGAGCCCAGGTGGAGGTGGACCCATCAAGTCAGAGCCCACATCCTGGGTCTTTGGGGGACAAATAGCCAAGCACCCCCAGTCCTTGCCTTCACCTGTTGCAGTTAGGGCCTGCCCTGTCTTCTTCATGGTCGAATTCTCACCCCTCCCAGAAGCCCTCTTGGGGGTTAATGCGATGGGGGTGTCCATGGCAGGACTGGAGGGTCTGTGGTGGACTGGAGGCCACGTGGCAGGCAGGAGGGCTCCCATCCATCCTGCCGGTCCCCACCTCCTGGTCATAGGCCCGCACAGAGTCCACCAGGCTGTGGATGTGGTAGAAGGTGCAGAGGTCCGGGGACCGGTCCAGCCCATGCAGGTGTCTGACCACCGAGCGGTCAGTGTGGAGTGTTCGCAGGGAGCCCTGGCCGTGCTCGCACTCTCCCGGGAAGCACACATCAGCGTGGTCCCTGGAATGACCGGGAGGTCAGCCGGAAGCGCTCCCCACCCAACCTCACTGTTACCACCAGAAACAAGAGGCAACTCCGTGCAGAAAGACAGAACATCACCAGCCTGATGCTGTCCTGAGGAAGATCGGCTGGCATCTGGGAACTGGGTGCTATAGTGGGTTGAATGGGGGTCCCCCAGAAGTTATGTCCACGTCATGCCCCCCAGAATCTGAGAATGGAACCTTATTTGGAAGTAGGGTCTTTTCAGGTATAATTAGTTACGGATCTGAAGATGAGGTCATCCTGGATCAGGGTGGCCCTAAATCAGTGACAGTGTCCTTCTAAGAGACAAGCGGAGAGACACAGACACACAGGAGACACCATGTGAAGACGGAGGTAGAGACGGGAGGAATGCGGCCACAAGCCCAGGGATGCCTGGAGCCCCCAGAAGCTGGAAGAGGCAGGCAGGACCCTCCCCTGGAGCCTCCGGAGGGAGAGCGGTCCTGGGACACCTTGACCTCAGACGTCTGGTCTCCAGGACTGAGAGAGGACAGGTTTCTGTTGCTCTGAGCCTCCGTTTGTGGTCGTTTATTACAGCTGCCCCGGGAAGCTAATGCAGCTGGTGAGCAGCTCCCTTCCCTGATCTAAACCCTCCCTCCTCCCTTTAGGGGCAGCTCCCTGCGCCTGTGCTGTTTGTACAAACCATGTGGTTCATGCTGAGCCCCGGCTCCCCTTCTGGGCACTGGCATTTTGGAGGGTGAGGGCAGACAACACCACATGACCAGCCCCCAGCCGGGTGCCAAGTCTCTAATGAGCCTCCCTGGGGGGACGGGGGTGGGGGTAACTGTCATGGTTCTGCCCTTCGTCGCTGGGGGAAGAGACATCCTAGAGACCCTCGAGGGAAGGAGTGGGCATGAAGGGTCATGAGGTGACCGGAGCAGGGGCCCTCCCTCCCGTGCATCCCTACTGCATGCTGTGACCCATCTCAGCTGTGAGCACACAAGCCACAAGCATGTGCTGGGTCCTGTGAGCCTCCCAGCCAGTCCCTGAAGGTGAGGGCGGCCCTGCAAACCCCAGCCCTTTCCTCCACGTCTAGTAGGTGGAAGACCCACTTCTCCTTGCCATTCCAGAAGCGGTTCTGGGGCTGTCCTGGGAGGGCTTCTGGGGTTATGCGGGCTGAGCCCCTGTTGCTAAGTCCCCACTTCCCCACAAGAACGTCCAGAGCAAGCTGTTTGCCCTGTTGCCTGAATGCCCCCCACCAGTTTTCTCAGGAAAGAACCAGGGGGTTCTCTAGCAGCGTCTGCAGGCAGCTCTGCATCTGGGCCCACGTTCACATCTTCTGTGTAAACACCGAGAACATTCCCTGACACGTGCCCCAGCTGACCACCTCCGCATGCCGCCCCAGTGCGGGCGTCAGACTGACCGCCCGTCTCAGCCTCCTCCTCTTGTTGTCAGAGCTGCTCCAGGCCCTGCTCAGAACCCGTGGACCCACCTTTCACAGGGCTGTCCTCCACCCCCAACTTCAGCAGGAGTTCACCTAAGTATTTAAGTTAAGGGGTCCAGAGATAAGAAAGGAAGCTACAAACAAGAAAACAGATGGAAGCAGCTGGGACCAAGATGGCAACGAATGTGACCTCCAACAGACCCTGAGTCTCATCACATGTTGAATTTACTATATCAGCATATTAAGTGACACACCTACTGGCGGCCATGACTGGACATGAAGGACCAAAGACGGGTGAAAGGAGGTGGTACCCCACTCGCTTGGGGAAAGCCCTGCCCCTTCCCCGGAAGGCCTCTTCATCCGCATCATTAGCCTCACTCCTCCTCCCTTTGTCTTTACTCTTTAAAATTAAACCACTCTCTCCAGGAGGGCGAGAAGTTGATCTGTGAACTTCGTTCCCATTTCTCCATTCTTTGGCCACTGAACAGAGCCTGTGCTGTGGTGGTCTCAGCTTTGGTTTTGTTATTTGCCTACTTGAACCCACATGGAAAAAGGAAACCTTCCCCGCTGAGGCAGAGCGCCTCGCCAGGCGAGGGCCCGAACAGGGTCCATGTGACTTCACTTGGTAACAGTCTGTAAGGGGACGGTGGTCTCTGCCTGTGGGGTGGGGGCATGGCACACGTACAGCCACAGCACCGGCTCCGTGGACGGCACGGCCCCTCGTGGGCCTGGACCGTGTGCTCTCATCCCCCCACGCCTGACACCCCCTGACAGTCATGACGCGGTGACACTGGCTGCTGGGCGTCCAGTCAGGAGGGACCAGGGGCAGCATCTGGTGCCAGATCAGACGCGCCTTTTCACAGGCAGGGGACATAGGAGATATTAGGACTTTGTGTCTGGAAAACAAACCAAGCGGCTAGAAGGTGATCTGAGCTGTGGATGTGAAACCCACGTGCGAGGTGAGAGCTCCCACTGGACACTGGCTCGGGAGCTTCTGCACAGGGGATGACCACACCAGTGCTTCCCGCCCGACCCCTCCAGGCCTCCCTGGTGGGCACGGCTGGACCTGCGCTCCTCAGGCTCCCCGACCCCGAGCCTGAAGGTCCGATGCTGGCAGGGCCTGGGGACGCGAGTGGTCACCCCACCAACGCTGCTCGGCTCCTCCAACCCAGTGACCAGGGGAGGGAAGCCCCGTGGAGTCTGAGGCCCGGCACAGGCAAAGCTCGCACACCCCCTCCTCAGGACCCCCGGCCCCGCCCTGCTTTCTCAGGCCCACCGTCTGCCCCTCCCAGTGCCCGCGTCCCACTGCCCCACATTCCTGGTGTGGACGTCCACGTACACAAGCTGCTCCGTGTCCTCTTCCCACATGGGACACCCCCATCCCTGCTTCTTCCTAATGACGGCCTGGACCTCACCTGTTCTGGGCAGGAAGAGGGCCGAGGAGGACGCCGGCCTGTCCTGTCTGCCTCCCGGGGGCCCAGACACAGGGCTCGGGGGCTGCTGGGCCTTGAGGTCTGGATGCTTCCAGGTGTGGGATGAACCTGCCACTGTCCACTGGAGCTGCCCCTTCCGAGATTCAGGAAACTGGGGGACCCACCAAACGGAGCCCATCCCCAGGCTCTGCTGCAAGTCTGCTCGGATTTGCTCTCCTGATCCTGAAGACAGACCTGTGGGAAACAGGGCCTGCGATTCCCATACTGACGGTGTTCTGTGGAATGTCCATTTTCCATTTCCCTTTCTACCCTGTTCTGAGGAAATTACTAGTCAATCCATGCTACCATCACCCGATAGTGACTGGGAAGCTGAGGCTCTGAGAAGCCAAGTAATCCAGCCGGAAGCACAGGTGTGGGACCACGGAGTGGGGTCTGCACCCGCCGCCCGCCCAGGGGGACTGCCTACTCCCCGCAGGTTCCACGCCTGTTCCCTTCACCCCCCTCCCGGGACAAGCTCACAGAGCCTCCTCTTGGGGGGATTCACTTACCTTCTTCTAACAGGATCCGTCTCACTATCGTGTTCTGGGATCACCCGAAAGGCTTGTCACTCTGACGCAGGTTCAGCCTCACGTCACCAGGGCAGCTTTCCTGGATCACACTCACCACCTGCACGTCCACTCCCAGCTCAGACCCAGAAAAGCCCCCTCGGCCCCGAGCCCCATGGCTCTGCCTGGGCTCCCACCTCCTCCTGCCTGGTCTGTCCCTCTCATGTCCCCTGCAGTGTCACCAGGAGCTCCCACCTACCCCAGGCAGGCTGTCTGCTCTGTCCTGGGGAGACCTCCCTGGTGTCAGGCGGAAGACACAAGAGGTACCCGTGGGGCCTCCCTCACGCAGCACAGTGGCCAGCACCCACCTACTGACCTCATCACTCTGGATGGACAGGGGTTCATGGGGCCCGCAGCATCTCCTGGTTCTCATTTCATCCCAGCACCACCCACAGGGAAGTTGCTGAGCAACTCTGTGCCGGCTGCACAGAGAGGACGCTCATACACACACCCCCCTCCCAGCACCCAGTGCTCTCGAGGTCAGGCCCCTCCCAGGATATGGAGCTCACCTGAGCAGGTACCCAGCATCCCACGGGGCTCTCGTGGTCAGGCCCCTCCCAGGATATGGAGCTCACCTGGGCAGGTACCCAGCAGCCCACAGGGCTCTCGTGGGCAGGCCCCTCCCAGGATATGGAGCTCACCTGGACAGGTACCCCGGCAGGGCTGGGCACACAGGAACCGTGCACATAGCCCTCATTGCAGAGCACACCCAGCTCACCTGTCACTCAGAGCTGACACAGAGCACCTCAGAGCAGGACTTGAACTAACAAACAGCAGCTCCGACAGGTCTGTGACCCTGGGCTTCACTCTGTGTGGCCTCCCTCCGCCTGGTCTTCCAGGCATTTCCACTGCAGCCGGGGCACCAGGCCTCTGTCTCCACCCACCACCCCTCCTCTCCCTGACTCCTGGGTTCCTCTCATTAGGAGAGGGTCTTCTTGAAGTTGTCTCCCACTCATGGACCAGATAAAATGATTAGAAAACAAGCCAGGGCTGCCGCCTCTTGTCTATCCTGACTCTCAGGACCCTACACCTGTTCCTTGGACCTGGCCGGTGCAGCAAGGCCCATTTTCTGCAACTCTGAGCCCCTGAGGGGCGAGGATTGGCTGACCTGGGCAGCCTGACCCGGCCGGCCAGCCCTCCACAGGTGTGCCTGGGTTGAGGTCAATATAAACACCCCTCCAGGCAGCAAGAGCCCCTGCAGCTGTGCCTGACGCCATATTCTCTGCCCCGTCAGCAGTCTCGGGGCTGGGCTGGTGGGAGGGAGTAGGGCCCACGGCTCTATGGGTGGCCCGGTGTGAGTGGGGCTCTGCTGGACTTTCTGCAGGAGTTGCCGGGCTGCCACCTGCTAAAGAAGAGGATGTGTCACCCATACCTGCTGCTGGAATTTCTACCCGGGCAGAGGTGAGGAAGGAAAAAAGCAGTGGGGGCCGGGACAGGAGGGCTACCTCAGGCAGGGAAATGGAAAGCTTCCAGAAGAGTGCCCGGGGCCAGGACCATCCTGGCTGGCCTGCAGGCACCAAGTCGGCCTGCGTGTTGTCGCTGGTGTGACTCCAAACCCCTTCCTCTAGGCTTTCAAGTCCTTGCATACATTCAGGTGTTTTACCTGGGAAGGGTGGGAAAAGTTCAGCAGCAGCTGGCCTGGGGCTCAGCTCACGTTTACTCAGAGACGCCTCCTCACGGTCCCCCAGCTTTGCAATGAGGACGCTCCTTGCGGGGGGGCTGCTGGCTGCATGGGAGACGATTCCCCACCTGTGACCAACTTCAGAATTGTTTACCACTGGAGCAAGTGTCCTGATAGGGTTTTCATCTGTGTAACTAGTGGGTTCTTAATTAGCAACGTGAACGGTGATATCAGAGGTCCTGAATCAGGATGGAAATACTTATTTTACGCATGTACAGGCGTAAAAACCTGGGGAGGCCGTGTGCAGCTGGCACCCTTAGGGTTGGGCTTCTGACTGACCCCTCAACTTTCTGGTGTCCAGCCACTGCTTTAGGATTTCTGGGGCCCAATGCTGACTCTAAGGGCTCTACAATCCAGCCTCTGTTGGCCTTTAATGAGACCCGCACTTCCAGGATCCTACAGAGCAGGGTCTGTGTGACCGTTCTGTGGCTTCTGTAACAAATGACCACAAGCTGGGAGGTTTAAAACAACAGGAATTCATCCTCCCCCAGTCCTGGAGACCAGACATCTGAGATCAAGGTGTTGGAGGACGGAAGTCTCTCCAGAGGCTCCAGGATAGGGTTCTTCCTGCCTTTTCCAGCTTCTGGGGGCTCCAGGAGTCCCCAGGCCTGTGGCTGCATCCCTCCCGTCTCTGCCTCTGTCTTCACGTGGCTTCTCTAAGTCTGTGTTTCTCTTCTTGTGTTTCTCTTCTTTTGTTTCTCATAAGGACTCTCTCAGTTGGATTGAGGGCCACCCTAACCCAAGATGACCTCACCTCGAGATCCTTAACTGCATATACAACGACCCTTTTCCCAGATATGGTCCTGTTCACGTGTTCTGGGGGGGCACATCTTTTGGGGTCAGCATTCAACCCATTACCTGTGTATAAAATAACCCTCATTTTAGGAGATTACCAAGGTCCCGTATAGACTGGCACAGACAGCAGCCATGTGGGTGGGGGTCTGTGGAGAATGAGGACCCTGGAATCACCTGGAAGGGATGAAGTCCTGGCTTCATTAGGTGAGCTCTTCCACCACGGGCCCCGTGGAAACAGCCACTCCACTCTGTCCGTGGAAAGGGACCCAGTGCCGAGTCCAGAAGTGGTTACCTTGCAAAGCTGGCTCTTCTGGGATTTCATCATCAATAGCATCATGTAACCAGGAACTGCGGGCTTGGAGGAGTCACTCTCTGGCACATGATGACAGCATTGTCACTTTAGGCTCATCAAGCCTAGAATAGGGATGTTTGAAGGAGAAGAGTTTGGGAGATTGTGAAGCTTGGTTGTCAAGGAAACTGAGCAGGTTTGTCAAGGTTGTCAAGGAAACTTCTCCCTTAAACTGACGGCAGGGCTGGGAGAGCTGAACTCCAGGGATCTTTTAAAGGGGCTGCTCTGAAGCACCATCACCTGAGAGGTGGTCTCACCGTGAGCTGGGGTTTGAGAAAAGTGTGATGAGATTAAGCCTGACTTTCTGTGACAGCTGGGGAGGGGTTTGTAAAGCACCTTGGCTTTTAAGGCAGAAGTTTGTTGCTGGAACAAAGTGTCTCCCAAAACTGGGCTGAAGCTCAAGCTGTCTCTGTCCCCTTCTTGTGAGAGTCCAGGGCAGGTGGGTGTCAGGTCCCAGGCTCTGTCCCCCTTGTTTCTCCTCCCTGCTTCCAGGTGAGGGCTCCAACCAGCAGGGTGGGGTGACCAGGTGGGCATCATGCCCTCCGTCCTAGGATGCAGGCTGGCCAAGGCCCTCACCACCTCCACCCCTTCCCCTTGGTAACACGAGACACTACGCCCTAGCTGTAAGGGGTGGGAAGGCTGGGAGGTGCAGGGTAGCTGTGAACAGGAAAAAGGGAAATGGGTTCTGATGGGCAGCTGCGCGGCCCTGCTGTGAGGGTCGCCCGGACGCTAGCGCACAGACTCTGGATCCTGTGAAGCTTCGATGCTTTGTGGTTCTGGAAATCCTATAGGAGACGGTCCACAGCAGGTGAAGCTAATGCTCTCAGTGGAGGTGGTGAAGCTAAAGATCTGCAGTTCAGACCGAAGGTGCCGATGTACATACAGGACAAAACCATCTCGTGTGAATGGACTTCAGGCACGTTTAACATGAATGCAGTCATGTTAATGCCTAGCATCTTCTATCTTGTGCCTCTCCTCAGGGACCCCCTCCTCAGATCCTGAGGATCCTGTAACTCACGTACAGGGGGATGGAGAGTGGGCTCTGTCCAGTCTGAGCCCTGAGTTACCCTGCATGTGAGTCTGCTCAGGACCTCCATAACAAAAACCACAGACTGGGCAGCTTGAATAACAGGCCTATCTCCCAGTCCTGGATGCTGTCTGAGATCAAGGTGTGTGCAGACTGGCTTCTCCTGAGGCCTCTCTACTTGGTGCTTAGACAACCATCTTCTCCCCAGGTCGTCATGGTCTCCCCCTGTGCCTCTCTGTGTCCTAATCTCTCCTTGTAGGACACCAATCCTATTGGATTAGGATCCACCCTAGTGACCTCATTTTTACCTTGATCACCTCTTTAAAAATCCCATCTCCAAATACAGCCACATCCTGAGGTCCTGGGGGTTAGGGACTCAGCATGTGAATTTGTGGGGACATGGCTGAGCCTATCCCATCCTCCTTAGGAGCCAAGTGTGCCTCGGTCCTTCCTTCCCTCAAGTCACACGAGGTGATGTATTGGCTCAGGGAGAGGCCACTCGTGCAGAGTCTGTGTCCCAGCTGGGGAGCCCTTCTCTGCTCTCTCTGATCAGGCAGTGGCCGTGCCAGTCCCCTCCTGAGGTGAGCAGTTCTGGGGTTTCCTGCCATGTCGCCTGGCCAGCTGAGGTGCTCACTGTCAGGGAACCCAGGAGCCAGCAGCCTCGTGGGGATGCCGGGGAATCTCAGGGCCTTGGCAGATGTCTCTCCCAGCAGATACCCTAGTGGAAGTGGGGAAACATTTGGGGAATTACAGGTGGGAGAGAGTCACAGTCTCGTTTATGCTTCAGAAAGACCACGTTGGGGTGGGAGAGGGTCACAGTCTCGTTTATGCTTCAGAAAGACCACGTTGGGGTGGGATGTGAGGTGCACCGTGTGGGCAGGGAGTTTTACCAGGGCCTGATGGAGGAACCAGGCACAAGATCGGGCTTGGGCCAGGGCTGTGGGTGTAGAGGTGAATTAGTGTGGGAACTGGCCACAGACTGTTGTCGAAATCTCGGCTTCCCTGTGCACCGAGGCCAAACAGAAATACGGAGACAGGGATTTTGGAGGAAGAGAGAGATGGCTTTATTCTTCTGCCAGACAACAGGGAAGACACAGCCAGCTAGCGCCTCAAGAACTGGGCACCCCTCCTTGAGAATCAGGGAAGATTTTATACGTGGGGCTCTCGCAGTCTGGGGTATAGGATGAGGATCAAAGTAGTGAAGGTCTTGCATTCCTCCTTTCCTTTGCATTATTTCAAAACAGTCATAGCTGGCATCAGGCTGCCCGGTAATTGGGGTCCGGCAGTCTGGTAATTGCGTCCGTTTGCCTCTGGTTTATCGACCGGTGACCTTGTTTCTGAAATGCAAAAACTATAGGGGGTGACTTGTTATGAAGGGCGTATAGAATGTAAGTGCTGGACATAATAAGGTTAGGGAGTGAGAGGCAGGGGATGTAACTCACACAGAGTTAGGGGTGATGGGTGCCGAATGTAAATTACATAGCTTCAGGGAGTGAGGTTAGCTTTGTAAAGTACACATCTAGTTATACAAATTAGTGACAAAGTAAAACAAGGAGTGATTAACTCTTTCAGGCCAGATTATGTTTCTTCTCTAGCCTATTCGCTGTTCCCTTTGTTTTCCTTGTTCTCAGGGGAGGGAAAACTTCATTTCTATTTTTGCTGCAACAAGACTCTGGAGGAGCAGATGACAGTCAGTGGGGCACAAGGAGAGTGGGAGCCTGGGAGACCCCAGTGTTACCGAACCAAACTTGGGTCCGCTTGCCTGAGTGCAGTAAAGCCAGTCTA
This sequence comes from Eubalaena glacialis, assembly GCF_028564815.1. NCBI lineage: Eukaryota > Metazoa > Chordata > Mammalia > Artiodactyla > Balaenidae > Eubalaena > Eubalaena glacialis. Next base: position 132,677,423 of record NC_083722.1, on the reverse strand, counting down.
CTGACAGCGGGTGTGGTGAAGGGAAGTGCAGCTTTAATTGTAAAAGTGCCAATACAAGGAGGCTAGGTGGCCTGTGCTCTAAATCCCCAAACTCCCTGACGGATTTCAGCAAAGGAATTCTAAAGGCCAAGTGAAGGAGGGGGTTCGCAGGGTATGTGATCAGCTGGTGCACAATTCTCTGGTTGATGGTGAGGTAACAGGCGGTTAACATTATAAATTCTTAGGCACCAGAAGTTCCGGGGCTACCTGTTCAAGATCATCAGGTAGTTAATTTCTTCCATTTGGTGGTGGTTTCAGCATCTGTAAAACAACTCAGGAAGCGTGCATCAGATGTTGTTATCCAGGTACTTCAGAGAGGAGCTCCAGCAGAGGATGTGGGGGAGAGGTCTGTCCTGGGAAGGCCCCGTAGGGTCCTGCTCGGTTACACCCGGTGCCTGGGCTCAGCAACCTGGGAAGGTGGGGCTGCTCCTGGGTGTGGAGACCTGCAGGATCCCGGTCCCCTGAGGGCCCTGTTAGCCCCCAAGGTGAGATGGGGGTGCAGTGACTGGACAGAGGCGTCTGGCCTGGGAGAGGGGTCCAGGCTGGAAATGTCACGGGACTCATCGCAGGGAGGGAGAGGAAAGGCCAATGGGGGCAGGTAGGTCACAGCAGACTATGTGCAGGTGATTGCGGTCCTGTTGGAAGCAACTCAGAGCCAGAAAGGAGTGGCCATCAGGGGCTCAGCTCCATTCTCTTGTTCCTTTGTGAAACCACTGTGCCAGAGTTTGAGACACCGCCAGGAGACGTCTGGGCCCAGAGTTGCCGTGGCTTCATCAAAGGGGCCCAGGGGGAACACAGAACCACTGCAGGCCCTGCCCATGTCCTCACTGGGAATGAATCCCATCGGGGCTCCTGGGCTCACAGACTTGAGGGAACCTCTGTCCTCAGGACTGGTCTTCCTCCTTCCTCTCACCTGCTGGTCAGGTGCCCAGGTACCCCCATCCTGGCTCCACCCCCAGGGCCTGGATTCCGGGACAGCTTAGGGGTAAGCAAGACCCTCATGTTCCTTTATCTGCCTGAGGGTGAGAATGTCTTAAACGCTGCAATTGACTGATGATGGAGGGCTGAGTGTTTCCAGCAGGTATGGGTGGAAAGATGGGGTGTGAAGTTCCTGTGTCTGCAGGGTCTTCCCAGCGTGAAGATCTGTGTGTTTCCCCCGGCCAGTCAGCATCCTCCCAGGAAGCCCAGATCCAGGATTACGAGGGCAGAGGCTCTCCCCTTGCTTATCTGTAACTTCCCGTTCCCACAATGAGGAGCCTGGCTCCCACCATCTGCCATTTATGTATGCATTGCTCCTTTCCAGGTTACATGTGCAGAGGTTTCAGAGTTGTTAGCTACTACACCCTGGAAAGAACTTCGTAAAATAAAGCCCACTGTTTATATACGGTCCATTTTGCCTTTAGTCTACAGATTCCATTCATTTCCAAAGGTAACTTAGGTCAGCACCTTTTATCCCATCCCCTACAGTGAGTTGTTTCCATATATTTCTAACACAGTTAGACTCTGTCACATTATGTATTCCATCTTGCCACACGCCTACATTCTAAATAACTAAATTTGAATAGATTATGATTGGCCCCTTGGGCTATACACATCTGTGGGCTTAGACAAATGCATAGTGACAGGTATCCATCCTAGAATGTCACATGGAATACTTCAAACCCCCCACCCCATGATCTGCTTATCATCTATGTGGCTTTGCCTTTCCCAGAATGTCACCAATGGGGTCATACTGTGTGCAGCCTCCTCAGCCTGGATGCTGTCACTTAGCAGTATATACTGAGGATTTACCCATGTCCTTCCATAGGCTGATGCTGCATTCCTTTCTGCTGAGTAGTATTCCACTGCACGTGTATGGGCGGAAAAACAATTTTCCCTCTACTTTTTCAGGTTCTTGGTTGAGGCCACCCTGACCCTGTAATAAAAGACAGATTACCAGGAGAAAAGCAGAAGTTTAATTACATGTCTACCTTCTGAATACAGGGGGGATAGCAAGGAAAACTGAGTCACTCCCTGAAATGACCAAAACCATCCCCTTAAATACCTCTTCAGCTAAAAACAGAAGAAATATGCTGGGGAAGGGGGGAAGACCACTTATGGCAGGTTATCATGCAAAGCACAGTAAACAAGGGTATGATTGTTTGCACATTTAAGTCAGGACTTCTCCATTGAAAAGAGTTACTTAAGATTTAATTATCCTTCTATTTTTGGTGCAAAGAGGGACATACCCTTATAAATGGAGACTTCTGTATTGTAAATGTCTTTCATAAAACAGCAATCTCAGTTTTCTGAGATTTTTTTTTGAATATATTATTTTATTTTTGGCTGCATTGGGTCTTCGTTGCTGTGTGCAGGCTTTTCTCTGGTTGTGGCGAGCAGGGGCTACTTTTCTTTGCAGTGCGTGGGCTTCTCATTGTGGCTTTTCTTGTCGCGGAGCACAGGCTCTAGGTGTGCAGGCTTCAGTAGTTGTGGCACACGGGGTCAGTAGTTGTGGCTCGTGGGCTCTAGAGCGCAGGCTCAGTAGTTGTGGAGCATGGGCTTTGTTGCTCTGCGGCGTGTGGGATCTTCCCGGACCAGGGCTCGAACCCGTGTCCCCTGCATTGGCAGGCAGACTCTTAACCACTGAGCCACCAGGGAAGCCCCCCCTTTTTTTTTTAAAGCAGACCAATAATCCTTATGCCAGAGAGACATATTTTGGGGTGGCATATTCTACTCACCTTGACATGGATCTACCCCAATTTGCTTATACATTCATCTTTTGAAGGATATCCTGATTTCTTCAAGTTTTTAGCCATTATGAAAGTGCTGCTGTGCATAATTGCATCCTTGTTTGCATTTGGACATAGATTTTCAAAGCAGTTGCATGAATACTGGAAGCATGATTGTTGGATCCCAACGTGAGACTTGTTTAGCTTTGGAAAAAACTGCCAAATTGTCTTACAAAGTGGCTGCACATGCATCCCCCCAGCTATGAGGGAGAGCTCCTTTTGTTCCTCACCCTCTAGCAATTGGTATTTTCATATTTTTGGAGTTTAGCAGTGCTAATAGGTGTGCTGTGCTATCTCATGATTTTAATTTGTAATTCCCTAATGGTATATGACGTTGAGCTTGTTTCTGTATGATTTTTACCATCTGTATATCTTTTCTTGGCGGGATGTCTGTTCAGATCATGCTGTTCACGTTCACGCTGAGAGGAGCCCTGTCTCCTCAGGACCCACTGGGGCTTGGCTTCTGGGACACGCGGGTTGCATCCACGCTGACGGCCGGGCTGCAGGACAAGCTGGGGTCGAGTCCACACTAACAGAAACCGAGTCTCCTCAGGACCACCTGAGGCTACAGCTTTGGGACACTGTGGGGTCCAGTTCATGCTGAGAGGAGCCTGGTCTCCTCAGGACCTGCCGGGAGGTGACACCACTGAGGGAAAAGGTGAGGAAATGTGGGGAGAATGTTCCTGTGCATGGCTGACCGCTGAGGGTGTCTGTCTTCAGAGGACCCAGGAGAGGAAGGGCTTGATGTGGAAAACTGGGTTTTTGGCCGCTTTTGTGTGTGGTGTAGACAGAGTGCAGTGTTGTTCTTTGGCGTGTGGCGTCTGGTTTTCCCAGCACCATTTATTGAGGGGACTGTCCTTTCCCTGGTGTATGTTCTTGGCTCCTTGCTTGTGAATTAACTGATCACATACCTGTAGGTTGATTCCTGGGCTCTCCGCTCTGTTCCTCTGGTCTGTGCGCCTGTTTTTGTGCCAATTCCACACTTTTTGGGGACTGTAGCTTCGTAATGAAGTGTGAAGTCAGGGAGCGAGATGCCTCCAGCCCATTCTCCTTCCTCAGGGTGGCTTTGGCTCTTCTGGGTCCTTTGTGGTTCCACACACATCTTAAGATTGTTTGCTCTGTTTCTATGGAAAATGTCGTTGGACTTTTGGTAGGGATTGTGTTGAATGTGTACATTAATTTGGCTAGAACGTCATATTTTTTAAAATTAAAAAAAAATTTTGGGCCACACCATGTGACATGCAGGATGCGGGATCTTAGTTCCCCAGCCAGGGATCGAACCCGCGCCCCCTGCTGTGGGAGCGCAGAGTCCCAACCCCTGGACGGCCAGGGAAGTCCCACCTTAGAATGCATATTTTCACAATATTCTTTTTACCCATGAGCACGGGGTATCTTTCCATTTATTTTTGTCTGTTCAGTTTCCTTTATCAGTGTCTTCCAGTTTTCAGTGTGCAGGTCCTTCACGTCCTTGGTTAAATTACTCCTAGTTATCTTTTTGGATGCAATTGTAAGTGGGATTTTTTTAAAAAATTCTTTTTCTGATGGTTCATTATCAGTGTATAGAATCACAAATGATTTTTGTGCATTGATTTTTCTTTTTTTTGTATCCTGCAGCTTTACTGAATTCATTTTTTAGTTGTAACAGTTTTTTGGTGGTTGAATGTGGAAAACTAGAATTCAGAAATCCCACTGTTTCAACTACATCTAGGTCATCCACAGCACCCAAGACATAGTGGCTCCCAATGTAATCTTCCAATGGTGCCTCTTGTAGTATGTGGACTCCTACAAGGGTGATTGGCATCACCACTGTGGGTGAGCTGGATCTGGGTAGAGCTTGGCCTCTATAACAAAGTTTGATGTCTGTATTTCTGGCGTGGTACAACATGGTTGTTTTGATAAGTACTTTATTTTCTAGTAAATTTCAAGTGTATAAAAAACTTCAAATAGCAGTATCAAGTTTTCCACATTCACAAAATACTCCAGTTTGTTTTACCTTGTGAGAGTGGGAGGGCCACTCTCCCAGGGAACCAGCACATAACCCCAAAATGAGGAATAATTATGGTTTCCACATTATAATCCTATCCCCAGACCTGCTTCAACTTTCACCAGCTGCCCCAGCTTTGTGGAAATGTATTTTCCATTCGAATCCAGTTTTCTTTTCTTGGAACCATCACTGGGGCTTTTCCTCACTTTACAAACCTTGCTGGACTTAAAGTGTACAAGATGAGCATGATCTGGGTGGTTTTTCTGTGTGGCTTCTTTCACTTAGGATGTTTGCAGTGTTTATCCACATTGTAACATTGATCATTATTTCATTCATTTTTTCCATCGTGATTAAAAACACATAACGTTTACCATTTAAACCATTTTTTAAAGCTTTTTAAAAATTTTTATTTTATTTTTTATTTTTTGGCTGTGTCGTGTCTTTGTTGCTGTGTGCAGGCTTTCTCTAGTTGCGGCGAGCGGGGGCTACTTTTCATTGCTGTGTGCAGGCTTCTCATTGCGGTGGCTTCTCTTGTTGCGGAGCACGGGCTCTAGGCACACGGGCTTCAGTAGTTGTGGCTCGCAGGCTCTAGAACGCAGGCTCAGTAGTTGTGGCACACGGGCTTAGTTGCTCCACGGCATGCGGGATCTTCCAGGACCAGCGCTTGAACCCATGTCCCCTGCATTGGCAGGCGGATTCTTAACCACTGTGCCGCGAGGGAAGCCCCATTTAAACCATTTTTAAGTATACAGTTCTATGGCATTAACTACATTCACATTGTTGTAAAAATATCCTCATCATCCATCTCCAGATATTTTCCCCATGTGAAACCGTAGGCATTAAACACTAACTCACCTCAACCCCTGGCAACCTTATTCTACTTTGTCTTTGAATTTGACTTATCTGGATACCTCATACTCGTGGAATCATAGAACGTTTGTCCTTTTTGTGTCTGGCTTGTTTCACTTAGCATAATGACTTCAAGGTTCATCCACATTGTAGCATGTGTGAGAATTACCTTAGTTTTAAAGGTTGAATCATATTCCATTGTGTATATACTACACTGTACTTACCCATTCATCTATTGAAGGACGTGTTGTGTTGCTTCCACCTTTTGGCTATTGTGAATAATGTTGCTATGAATATGGGGTACAGATATCTGTTCCAGTCCTTGCTTTCTAATGTTTTGGGTGTACACCCTGGAGCGGAATCAAGGGATCATACATTTTCCATGTTTTTGAGGAGCCACCATACAGTATTCTACAGTGGCTGTATAATTTTACTTTATTCTTTTATATGACAGAATAATGCAGCTTATGGATCTACCTTATTTTGCTTATCCGTTTACCTGCTGATGGACATTTAAATCTTTTCTACCTTGGGCTATTGTGAACAGTGCTGCTATGAATAATTGGTGAACAAGTTTTTGTTTGAACACCTGTTTTCCATATTTTGGGTATATATCTAGGAGTGGAGTTGTTGAACCACATGGTAATTATATTTTATATTTTTGAGTAAATGCTAAAGTTTTGTACACATAGACTACACCATTGTACATCTCCACAAGTAACTTTTAAGGGTTCTAATTTCTCTACATTGTTGCCAACATTTGTTATTTTTATTTATATATTTAAAAATTTATTTAAAAAATTTATTTTTATTCTAGTGTGTGTGAAGGGACATCACACTGTGGCTTTAATTTGCATTTTCATCATGACTACTGATGTTTGACATCTTTTCGTGTCCTTTTTGACCATTTGTATGTCTTGCCTGGAGAGCAGTCCATGGAAGTCATTTGTCTGTTTCAAAAATTTTATTGTTTGTCTGTTTGTTGATGAGTTGTAAAAGTCCTGGGTATATTCTCGGTAAAGAGTCTTATCAGATATATAATGTGCCAATATTATCTTCCATTCTGTGGGCTGTCTTTTCACTTTCTGGAGAGCCTCTTTTGTTGCACAAAGGTTTGTAATTTTGAGGAAATCCAATTTATCTATTTTTTTCTTTCATTTCTTATGCTTTACTGTCAAATCTAAGAAACCATTGTTAAATTCATGGTCAGGAAGATTTAATTCCTTGGTTTATTTGAGAGTTCATACAGTCACCCCTCGGTACCCACTAGGCCAGGCTTTAGGCCTGGGATTGAGTCAGTGTGAGGGTTCAGGGGTCACGGTTTAGGGTTATGGGTCATTGTTGGAGAGTCATGGTAGAGGGTTGTGGTTAAAGGGTCAGGGCCGGGGATTAGAGTTTAGGGGTCAGGGATGAGGGTCTAGGGGTCTGGGGCTAGGGTTGTTAGGGGGTTAAGGTTAGAGGTTAGGGTTCTTAGGGTAAAGGTTAGAGTTAGGTTTAAGCACAATTGACCCTCATTGCCCTCCCCTCTCTTTCTCTCTGAAGCCTCCAGAATGGATAGGACTTGCCCAGGGTCAAACAAGAGTCAGGGAGCTGAGGTCAATAACTATTTTTCTGGCCTCCCTTCCCTCAGTCCTGGGCTCTGAAAGAAGAATGAAATGTCTGTTCTTGTCTCAGACTGTTTCTTATCCAACTCAACCTCTGTCAAGGATTGGAGAGGGTGTCAGAAGTCATGCATGGTTTCCTTCTGCCCTCCTACCTGGGAAGGGTGATGCTGGCCCTACTCTGCCTGGGCAGCCCCAGGTTCCAGCACAGCCCAGACAGGAGGGCACTCAGTGGACATGTGTGGATTTATACAGGACTGGGTGCAGTGACCTGCCAGCCCCCAGATGCTGCCTTCTTAAGGGCTGGTGGGGCCCTCCTGGCACTGGAGGCATCCTTTGTCCCATCTGAGTGGGCATGAATAGATGATCAAGCCTCAGGCAGGACAGCCCTTGACCTCTGACTATCCAGGCAGGCATCTGTGGTCCTCTAGCTCAGTCCAGCCTGGGCATTGTCAGGCCCTCATGTATAGTTACGGAGCTGACCATGATGCCGGGCAATTCAACAGCTACCTGGGCAGTGTAGACATTCCTTTGAGAAGTTTCAACTACCAACATCCATGTGGTTGAGAAAAAGGCCTCCCCCTCACAGCCTCATAGGCTGCCAAGAGAAGTAATAACCCTCTAAACATTGGAGTGTGTCCCTGACACAGCAACCCTACAGCAGACCATGGCCCTGCAATCCTTTGTCCTTTCAGTCATTAGAAACTTTTGACATTCATATTCATTAAGAATCGAAGATATGGGAGCACCTGGACCTCCCAATGGGAGGTTCACACTGAGGCTGCATTGTCTTGGAGAGCCATATGCATCCATGTGGCCTCTGGAAAGCCTGCCAATTATGGGTTCCATGGCATGGAATAATTCTTGCGCCTCCCATTACTTCATTGCACAAGAGTTTCCTTACCACCCTAGCATTTGGTTTCTTCACTTAGTAAAGGAGAGGGAAGAACCTGGAAAAGGACCAGTATTGTTGTTCAGGGATGGGCAATTAATATGGCCAGGGAGATGGCATAACTCAAGGGCTCCCACCTCTCAGGGGCAGGAATGAGGTCTGTGTGTCTTCTGAGGGCACATGGGCTGTTTTGGGCCAACCTCTGAGATGTGAGGACCTGATGCCTAAGGAAAGAGACTTGAGTTTACCACCACCAACGATCCTGACTTGTCAGCAAGTGAAAGAACTTCTTGCAGTCTTGGGAGGACAGTAAGTAAATACTAATTTATTTTACTTCAGTAAGTGTGTCCAGTCGCTGGGAAAAGAAAAATTCGTAGTTGATACATCTGAATCAATAATCCCTGATCCTTCCTCAAGTGTCCTCACTGGGTAGGCATGGCTGGGGGAGATGAAGATTCTGAGTGGGACCAGATATTAGTGGAGCTGCCAAACAGCTCGGTCCCTGTTCCTTCCCTGTCCCGGGAGAGGGAAACCCTGCAACAGTGATAGGATAACCAGTATGGGGAAGAGGTTCCTCAGTGATTAATTGGTCTTTTTGTATTTTCCTTAATTTAGTGTTCATTTTGGTAATGTGTTTTTACAAAGAAATCACCCGTTTCTTCTGGATTTCCAGTTTGTTACAGTAGGTTTCTCTTATTTGACGTTTAATTTTTCCTGTCTAATTTTCTATAGAATCATGACAAATAATGACCAAATATTGATACTCTATTATTAACCGAAGTCCCTATTCATGTTCCCTTTGTTATACCTTTCCTTGTTCCAGGATCTCAAAGGCCATGGGGTCATCATATCTATTTAGTCTCTTCTGGGCTTTGACAGTTGCTCAGACTCTCCTTGTTTCCATGACCTTGACAGTGTGGAGGAGGACTGGTCAGGTATTTTATAGACTGCCGGGCACTGGGATTTGCTTGGTGTTTTTGTCGTGGTTAGACTTGGCTTTGAAAAAGCAGATCACAGAGGTGAAGTGCTTCCTCTTCACTGTATATCAAGAGGACAGGCTCTCAAGGGAACTTCTCACTTATATTCTCAACTTTGGTCACCTAGCTGAGGTAGTGTTTGTCAAGTGTTCCCACGGTGAAGTTAATTTTTTCCCATGTCCATCCTGTGTGTCTTATTTAGGAGGCAGTCATAATGCAGAACCCACACTTGAGGAGAGAGGGGTTAGCTTCACATCCTTGATGGACAGCTGAGTGGCTATATAAATTGTTTAGAAGCTTTCTGCATAGGAGATTTCTATTTAACACCATTCATCAAAAACTATGTAATTTATTTTTACCAGTTTGGACACGTGAATAATCATTATAAACTTTTGGTTATAATCCAGCACTACATTATTAGACTGCTTAGTTAATTCTTGCTTTGGCTGTTGAGAGATTTTTGCATTTGCTCCTGTTTTCATTTTACATAATTTTTCTTTTGTGGGTTTTTAAAATTTTTGGTACTTCTTTACTTTCTGATATTTTAAGATTATCCTGCTTCATATATTTACTGTCTCAGTCCTAGCATCAGCCCTTTCTTCAAAGAGCCCTTGTTCCATTTATTAGAGAATGGTATTAAAAACTTACATGTGGGAGCTAAATATGCTCAGCTGACAGTGCATGGAAATATATGCATGTATCCCAGCCTATGCATATACACATAATTATAAAGATTTCCATGTGGAACTATGTGTAGGCTAAAGATAGTTTATACTGGTATCTCCAACCGGATCTGTTATGACATGGATATTGTAACCTTCTCCCTTTGTTTGACTGTAACATCCCACTCCAGTGGTAGGAAACCTGGCTTCCACCATTTGTCATTTATTAAATTCAGTGCTTGTTCCATTCAATTACTGATATAGTAGTTTCAGTACTATTAGCTACTACCCCTCATGGAAAGAACATAGAGTCCACTGTGTATGTATGGCACATTTTGTCTTTGGCCTACAGGTTCTGTATATTTCCAAAGTTAACTTAGGTCAGCCCATTTGTCCCACTACCAACAGTGAGTTTTTTCATACATTTCTGAATCAGTTAAATTCTTTGTTACAGTCTGTATTCCAGTCTTTGACACTCCCATATCCTAAGTAGCTAAGTTTGAATAGATTGTAATTTACTTGCTGGGTTGTAAAAATCTGTGGGTGTAGACAAATGCATAGTGACAGGTATTCACCACTAAAGTATCATATGGACTATTTCAACCACATATTCCATACACTGTTTACCATGTCAGTTTTACCTTTTCTAGAATGTCATATAAATGAGGCCATACAGTGTGTAGCACTTCAGACTGGATTCTTTCACTTAGCAATGTAAGTGTTAGATGTATCTTTTTTTTTTTTGCACGGGTTGATGGTCCATTCCTTTATATCTCTGAATACTATTGCATTGCATGTATATTAGAGGAAAAATAATTTTCCCTCTACCCTTCTATGTTCTTCATTGAGATCTCCCTTGTAATGAAAAAGAGATAAACTAGAGAAAACAATCAGAAGTTTAATATATACCATGCATACCTCCTGTATACTTGAAAGATACCCAGGAAAACTGAGTCACTCCCTGAAATGGCCCAAGCCGTTACCTTAAATGCTATCTTCTGCTGAGAACAAAAGAAAGATATTAGGGAATGGAGGAAGCCATTTAAGGGAGGTTATTAGGCAAAGCACAGTAGACAAGGGTATGGTTGTTACACAGATTTACATCCAGGCCTATTTCGTTGACAAGTTTTTTTTTTTTAAAAAAAACGTTTATTTATTTGGCTGTGCCGGGTCTTAGTTGCGTCCTGTGGAATCTTTAGTTGCGAAATGCGGGCTCTTAGTTGCAGCATGCGGGATCTAGTTCCCTGACCAGGAATTGAACCCTTGTCCTCTGCATTGGGAGCATGGAGCCTTAACCACTGGACCAGCAGGGAAGTCCCAACAAGCTTTTCTTGATATTTAGTCATCATTCAATTCCTGGTCCAGAGAGGGATATACCCTTACAAATGGAGATATCCTTAATAAATGTAAATTTACCTCATAAAAGGGCATTTTCTACTTGGTTTTGAAAGATTCTCCTGGGTCTGCTGTTTCTTAAATTAATCAGTGCAAAATAATCCTTTTGTCAAATGGGCATATTTTGGGGTGGTGTATTCTGCTCCCTTTGACATGTATGTGCCCTAATTTGCTTATGAATTCATCTACAGAAGGACATCCTGATATCTTTAAGTTTTTAGCCGTTATGGATAGAGCTGCTGTGCATTACTTGATGCTACTTTTGGTTTGAACACAGTTTTTCAAAGCAGTTGTCTAAATACAAGAGGTACACTTCTTGGATCCTAAGGTGAGACTTTTTAGATTTGGAAAAAACTGCCAAAGTGTCTTCCAAAGTTGGTTGTACATGCATTCCACCAGCATCTTGAGTATATTCTTGTATGCTTATGTACTGCCTGTTTATCTTCTTGGGCCAGGTGTGTGTTACAATCTTTACCAAATTTTAATGGCATAATTTGAGTACAAATCCTTTATCAGATATGTGTTTTGGAAATAGTTTCTTGCAGTTTGTGGTTTGTCTTCCGGTTTTCTGAGTAAGGTCACCAGACACAAAGTCATGTAGATTTTCTTTTTTTTTTTCCTAGGATTTTTATAGTTTGGTAATTTAAGTTTGTCTATGGGCAATTTTGAGTGAATTTTGGTTTAAGTTGTAAAGTTTGTGTCTACATTCATTTCATTACATATGGTTTGCAATTAATTGTTCCTTAACCATCTTTTGAGAAGATACAGTGAGACACTTGGCTCCATTTCAGTTTGGATTTCCAAACTTAGTATATACAGCAGAACTGCATGAGGCCTCTGGGTTTGTGAGTGCGGCACTTCCGGCACTTTTCTCACGTCCCACAGGGGGCGCCAAACCCACCTGTCTGACCCTGGGGGCACAGGTGCACCCTGCCCACAGACTTTGCTCTGTGACAAGCAGACAGGAGCTTTGTCTCCTGTCAGGGCTTAGGTTTCTGGACCATGAGGCATTGTCCACACTGACAGCAGCTGGGTTTTCTCAAGAACCACTGGTGAGGAGACTCCACAAGAGGAAAACTTGAGCAAGTGTGGAGAATCTTCCTGTGCACCTGACTGCTGGGTGGGTAGGGTGCATCTTCAGGGGACTCAGGAGAGAAAGGGTTTAATGTAGAATACTGTGTGCTTTTAGTTAGTTTTATGTGCCGTGTAGATGGTGACCAGTGTCGTTCTTTGGTGTCTGGTGTCTAGTTTTCCTGGCACTGTTTGTTGATGGCTTTGGGTAGAATAAACATTTTAATAATTGTAATTTTTCTGATGCATGAGCATGGAATATTGTTTTCTATTGTGTCTTCAATTTCTTTATCAATGCTTTATAGTTTTCTGAGTATAGGTCTTTCATGTCCTTGGTTAAATTTATTCCTAAATAGTTTGTTCTTTATGATGGAATTGTAAATGGGATTGTTTTCTTAATTTTTCTTGTTGGTGGTTCATTATTAGTGTATAGAAACAAAACTGATTTGTGTATATTGATTCCATATTTTGCAACTTTACTGAATTTATTTTTTAACGTATTTTTTGAAGTAATGTGAAAAATTGAAATACTAAAATCTCACTGTTTCTACTGCATCCCAGGTAATCCACAGGACCCAAGACATGGTAGCTACTAATATACTCTTCCCACGGTGCCTCTTAATACCATGTGGACTCCTACAAGGGAAATAAGTATCACAACTTTGGTTGAACTTGGTCTGAGTAAGTCTTGGCCTCTATAACAAAATTGGATGTCTGTCTTGTCTGATTTTCTGGCATGATACTGACATGGTTGTCTAGAAAAGTAATTTACTTACCAGTAATTTAAAATGTACAGAAAAGTTTCAGTAATGGCCAAAAGTACTCACATTTTCCACTTCACACAAAATGCTCAGTGTGTTTTGCCCAAAGAACCAGCACATAACCCCTAAATGAGGAAATCCTGATGTCTACATTATAATTTAATACTCAGCCCCACTTCAAATTTCACCTGCTGTCCCAACTGTATGAAAATATCTTTTTCCATCCCGATCCAGTTTTCTTTTTCTGGAACCATTACTGAGTTTCCCCCTCATTTGGACAGCCTTGATGGATTTGAAGCAGACAAGATGAGTATGGGATCTAGGTGGCCTTTTCTGTATGGCTTTTTTCACTAAGAATGTTTTTTGTTTGTTTTTTTTGTTTTTCTTTTAACATCTTTATTGGAGTATAATTGCTTTACAATGGTATGTTAGTTTCTGCTTTATAACAAAGTGAATCAGTTATACATATACATATGTTGCCATATCTCTTCCTTCTTGCATCTCCCTCCCTCCCACCCTCCCTATCCCACCCCTCTAGGTGGTCACAAAGCACCGAGCTGATCTCCCTGTGCTATGCGGCTGCTTCCCACTAGCTATCTATTTTACATTTGGTAGTGTATCTATGTCCATACCACTCTCTCACCCTGTCACATCTTACCCCTCCCCCTTCCCATATCCTCAAATCCATTCTCTAGTAGGTCTGCGTCTTTATTCCCGTCTTGCCACTAGGTTCTTCATGACCTTTTTTCTTTTTTTCCTTGGATTCCATATATATGTGTTAGCATACTGTATTTGTTTTTCTCTTTCTGGCTTACTTCACTCTGTATGACAGACCCTAACTCCATCCACCTCACTACAAATACCTCCATTTCGTTTCTTTTTATGGCTGAGTAATATTCCATTGTATATATGTGCCACATCTTCTTTATCCATTCATCCGATGATGGACACTTAGGTTGCTTCCATGTCCTGGTTATTGTAAATAGAACTGCAATGGACATTTTGGTACATGACTCTTTTTGAATTATGGTTTTCTCAGGGTATATGCACAGTAGTGGGATTGCTGGGTCGTATGGTAGTTCTGTTTTTAGTTTTTTAAGGAACCTCCATACTGTTCTCCATAGTGGCTGTATCAATTTACATTCCCACCAACAGTGCAAGAGTGTTCCCTTTTCTCCACACCCTCTCCAGCATTTATTGTTTCTAGATTTTTTTGATGATGGCCATTCTGACCTGTGTGAGATGATATCTCATTGTAGTTTTGATTTGCATTTCTCTAATGATTAATGATGTTGAGCATTCTTTCATGTGTCTGTTGGCAATCTGTATATCTTCTTTGCAGAAATGTCTATTTAGGTCTTCTGCCCATTTTTGGATTGGGTTGTTTGTTTCTTTGATATTGAGCTGCATGAGCTGCTTGTAAATTTTGGAGATTAATCCTTTGTCAGTTGCTTCATTTGCAAATATTTTCTCCCGTTCTAAGGGTTGTCTTTTGGTCTTGTTTATGGTTTCCTTTGCTGTGCAAAAGTTTTTAAGTTTCATTAGGTCCTATTTGTTTATTTGTGTTTTTATTTCCATTTCGCTAGGAGTTGGGTCAAAAAGGATCTTGCTGTGATTTATGTCATAGAGTGTTCTGCCTATATTTTCCTCTGAGAGTTTGATAGTGTCTGGCCTTACATTTAGGTCTTTAATCCATATTGAGTTTATTTTTGTGTATGGTGCTAGGGAGTGTTCTAATTTCATACTTTTACATGTACCTGTCCAGTTTTCCCAACACCACTTATTGAAGAGGCTGTCTTTTCTCCACTGTATATGCTTGCCTCCTTTATCAAAGATAAGGTGACCATATGTGTGTGGGTTTATCTCTGGGCTTTGTATCCTGTTCCATTGATCTATGTTTCTGTTTTTGTGCCAGTACCAAACTGTCTTGATTACTGTAGCTTTGTAGTATAGTCTGAAGTCTGGGAGCCTGATTCCTCCAGCTCCATTTTTTGTTCTCAAGATTGCTTTGGCTATTCGGGGTCTTTTGTGTTTCGATACAAATTGTGAAATTTTTTGTTCTAGTTCTGTGAAAAATGCCAGTGGTAGTTTGATAGGGATTGCATTGAATCTGTAGATTGCTTTGGGTACTAGACTCATTTTCACAATGTTGATTCTTCCAATCCAAGAACATGGTATATCTCTCCATCTATTTGTATCATCTTCAATTTCTTTCATCAGTGTCTTATAATTTTCTGCATACAGGTCTTTTGTCTCCTTAGGTAGGTTTATTCCTAGATATTTTATTCTTTTTGTTGCAATGGTAAACGGGAGTGTTTTCTTAATTTCACTTTCAGATTTTTCATCATTAGTGTATAGGAATGCAAGAGATTTCTGTGCATTAATTTTGTATCCTGCTACTTTACCTAATTCATTGATTAGCTCTAGTAGTTTTCTGGTAGCATCTTTAGGATTCTCTATGTATAGTGTCATGTCATCTGCAAACAGTGACAGCTTTACATCTTTTCCGATTTGGATTCCTTTTATTTCTTTTTCTTCTCTGATTGCTGTGGCTAACACTTCCAAAACTATGTTGAATAATAGTGGTGAGAGTGGGCAACCTTGTCTTGTTCCTGATCTTAGTGGAAATGGTTTCACTTTTTCACCATTGAGGACAATGTTGGCTGTGGGTTTGTCATATATGGCCTTTATTATGTTGAGGAAAGTTCCCTCTATGCCTACTTTCTGCAGGGCTTTTATCATAAATGGGTGCTGAATTTTGTCAAAAGCTTTCTCTGCATCTATTGAGATGATCATATGGTTTTTCTCCTTCAATTTGTTAATATGATGTATCACGTTAATTGATTTGCATATATTGAAGAATCCTTGCACTCCTGGAATAAACCCCACTTGATCATGGTGTATGATCCTTTTAATGTGCTGTTGGATTCTGTTTGCTAGTATTTTGTTGAGGATTTTTGCATCTATGTTCATCAGTGATATTGGCCTGTAGTTTTCTTTCTTTGTGACATCTTTGTCTGGTTTTGGTATCAGGGTGATGGTGGCCTCGTAGAATGAGTTGGGGAGTGTTCCTTCCTCTGCAATATTTTGGAAGAGTTTGAGATGGATAGGTGTTAGCTCCTCTCTAAATGTTTGATAGAATTCGCCTGGGAAACCATCTGGTCCTGGGCTTTTGTTTTTTGGAAGATTTTTAATCACAGTTTCAATTTCAGTGCTTGTGATTGGTCTGTTCATATTTTCTATTTCTTCCTGGTTCAGTCTCGGCAGGTTGTGCATTTCTAAGAATTTATCCATTTCTTCCAGGTTGTCCATTTTATTGGCATAGAGTTGCATGTAGTAATCTCTCATGATCGTTTGTATTTCTGCAGTGTCAGTTGTTACTTCTCCTTTTTCGTTTGGAATTCTATTGATTTGAGTCTTCTCCCTTTTTCTCTTGATGAGTCTGGCTAATGGTTTATCAATTTTGTTTATCTTCTCAAAGAACCAGCTTTTAGTTTTATTGATCTTTGCTATTGTCTCTTTCATTTCTTTTTCATTTATTTGTGATCTGATCTTTATGATTTCTTTCCTTCTGCTAGCTTTGGAGTTTTTTGGTTCTTCTTTCTCTAATTGCTTTAGGTGCAAGGTTAGGTTGTTTATTCGAGATGTTTCCTGTTTCTTGATGTAGGCTTGTATTGCTATAAACTTCCCTCTTAGAACTGCTTTTGCTGCATCCCATAGGTTTTGGGTCGTCGTGTCTCCATTATCATTTGTTTCTAGGTATTTTTTGATTTCCCCTTTGATTTCTTCAGTGATCACTTTGTTATTAAGTAGTGTATTGTGTAGCCTCCATGTGTTTGTATTTTTTACAGATTTTTTTCCTGTAATTGATATCTAGTCTCATAGTGTTGTGGTCGGAAAAGATACTTGATATGATTTCAATTTTCTTAAATTTACCAAGACTTGATCTGTGACCCAAGATATGATGTATCCTGGAGAATGTTCCATGAGCACTTAAGAAAAATGTGTATTCTGTTGTTTTTGGGTGGAATGTCCTATAAATATCAATTAAGTCCATCTTGTTTAATGTATCATTTAAAGCTTGTGTTTCCTTATTTATTTTCATTTTGGATGATCTGTCCATTCGTGAAAGTGGGGTGTTAAAGTCCCCAACTATGATTGTGTTACTGTCGATTTCCCCTTTTATGGCTGTTAGTATTTGCCTTATGTATTGAGGTGCTCCTATGTTGGGTGCATAAATATTTACAATTGTTATACCTTCTTCTTGGATCGATCCCTTGATCATTATATAGTGTCCTTCTTTGTCTCTTGTAATAGTCTTTATTTTAAAGTCTATTTTGTCTGATATGAGAATTGCTACTCCAGCTTTCTTTTGATTTCCATTTGCATGGAATATGTTTTTCCATCCGCTCACTTTCAGTCTGTATGTGTCCCTAGGTCTGAAGTGGGTCTCTTGTAGACAGCATATATACGGGTTTTGTTTTTGTATCCATTCAGCCAGTCTGTATTTTTTGGTGGGAGCATTTAATCCATTTACATTTAAGGTAATTATTGATATGTATGTTCCTATTCCCATTTTCTTAAATGGTTTAGGTTTGTTATTGTAGGTGTTTTCCTTCTCTTGTGTTTCTTGCCTAGAGAAGTTCCTTTAGCATTTGTTGTAAAGCTGGTTTGGTGGTGCTGAACTCTCTCCACTTTTGCTTGTCTGCAAAGGTTTTAATTTCTCCATTAAATCTGAATGAGATCCTTGCTGGGTAGAGTAACCTTGGTTGTAGGTTTTTCTCCTTCATCACTTTAAGTATATCCTGCCACTCCCTTCTGGCTTGCAGAGTTTCTGCTGAAAGATCAGCTGTTAACCTTATGGGGATTCCCTTGTGTGTTATTTGTTGTTTTTCCCTTGCTGCTTTTAATATGTTTTCTTTATATTTAATTTTTGATAGTTTGATTAATATGTGTCTTGGCGTGTTTCTCCTTGGATTTATCCTGTATGGGACTCTCTGTGCTTCCAGGACTTGATTAACTATTTCCTTTCCCATATTAGGGAAGTTTTCAACTATAATCTCTTCAAATATTTTCTCAGTCCCTTTCTTTTTCTCTTCTTCATCTGGGACCCCTATAATTCGAATGTTGGTGTGTTTAATGTTGTCCCAGAGGTCTCTGAGACTGTCCTCAGTTCTTTTCATTCTTTTTTCTTTATTCTGCTCTGCAGTAGTTATTTCCACTATTTTATCTTCCAGGTCACTTACCCATTCTTCTGCCTCAGTTATTCTGCTATTGATCCCTTCTAGAGTATTTTTGATTTCATTTATTGTGTTTTTCATCGTTGCTTGGTTTCTCTTTAGTTCTACGTCCTTGTTAAATGTTTCTTGCATTTTGTCTATTCTATTTCCAAGATTTTGGATCATATTTACTATCATTATTCTGAATTCTTTTTCAGGTAGACTGCCTATTTCCTCTTCATTTGTTAAGTCTGGTGTGTTTTGACCCTGCTCGTTCATCTGCTGTGTGTTTTTCTGTCTTCTCATTTTGCTTATCTTACTGTGTTTGGGGTCTCCTTTTCACAGGCTGCAGGTTCGCAGTTCCCGTTGTTTTTGGTATCTGTCCCCAGTGGCTAAAGTTGGTTCAATGGGTTATGTAGGCTTCCTGGTGGAGGGGACTAGTGCCTGTGTTCTGGTGGATGAGGCTGGATCTTGTCTTTCTGGTGGGCACGTCCACGTCTGGTGGTGTGTTTTGGGGTGTCTGTGGGCTTATTATGATTTTAGGCAGCCTCTCTGCTAATGGATGGGGCTGTGTTCCTGTCTTGCTAGTTGTTTGGCATAGGGTGTCCAGCACTGTAGCTTGCTGGTCGTTGAGTGAAGCTGGGTCTTGATGTTGAGATGGAGATCTCTGAGAGATTTTCACCATTTGGTATTACGTGGAGCTGGGAGGTCTCTTGTGGGCCAGTGTCCTGAAGTTGGCTCTCCCACCTCAGAGGCACAGCCCTGATGCCTGGCTGGAGCACCAAGAGCCTTTCATCCACATGGCTCAGAATAAAAGGGAGAAAAAATAGAAAGAAAGAAAGAGGATAAAATAAAATGAAATAAAATAAAATAAAGCTATTATAATAAAAGATAAGAAAAAAATTATTAAGAAAAAATTTATTAAGAAAAAAATTTTTTTAATTTTTAAAATAAATTTATTAATTTTTTATTTAAAAAAGTAAGAAAAAAATTATTAAGAAAAATTTTTTTAATTTTTTAAAATAAAAATAAGGAAAAAATTATTAAGAAAAAAAATTTTTTAAGTAAAAAAAAAAAAAAACGGACGGACGGAACCCTAGGACCAATGGTGAAAGCAAAGCTATACAGACAAAATCTCACCCAGAAGCATACACATATACACTCACAAAAAAAGGCAAAGGGGAAAAATTAATATATCCTGCTCCCAAAGTCCACCTCCTGAATTTGGGATGATTTGTTGTCTATTCAAATATTCAACAGATGCAGGTACATCAAGTTGTTTGTGGAGCTTTAATCTGCTGCTTCTGAGGCTGCTGGGAGAAATTTCCCTTTCTCTTCTTTGTTCGTACAGCTCCCGGGGTTCAGCTTTGGATTTGGACCCGCCTCTGCGTGTAGGTCGCCTGAGGGCGTCTGTTCTTCGTTCACACAGGACGGGGTTAAAGGAACAGCTGCTTCGGGGGCTCTGGCTCACTCAGGCCGCGGGGAGGGAGGGGTACGGATGCGGGGCGAGCCTGCAGTGGCAGAGGCCAGTGTGACGTTGCACCAGCCTGAGGTGCGCCGTGCGTTCACCCGGGGAAGTTGTCCCTGGATCCCGGGACCCTGGTAGTGGCGGGCTGCACAGGCTCCCGGGAGGGGCAGTGTGGATAGTGACCTGTGCTTGCACACAGGCTTCTTGGTGGCAGCAGCAGCAGCCTTAGCGTCTCATGCCTGTCTCTGGGGTCTGCGCTGATAGCCGCGGCTCACGCCCGTCTCTGGAGCTCGTTTAGACGGCGCTCTGAATCCCCTCTCCTTGCGCACCACGAAACAAAGAGGCAAGAAAAAGTCTCTTGCCTCTTCGGCAGCTGCAGACATTTTCCCGGACTCGCTCCTGGCTAGCTGTGGTGCGCTAACCCCTTCAGGCTGTGTTCACGCCACCAACCCCAGTCCTCTCCCTGCGATCCGACCGAAGCCCGAGCCTCAGCACCCGGCCCCCCGCCCACCCCAGTGGGGGACCAGACAAGCCTCTCGGGCTGGTGAGTGCTGGTTGGCACCACTCCTCTGTGCGGGAATCTCTCCGCTTTGCCCTCCACACCCCTGTGGCTGCACTCTCCTCCATGGCTCCGAAGCTTCTCCCCTCTGCCACCCGCAGTCTCCGCCCACGAAGGGGCTTCCTAGTGTGTGGAAACCTTTCCTCCTTCACAGCTCCCTCCCACTGGTGCAGGTCCTGTCCCTATTCTTTTGTCTCTGTTATTTCTTTTTTCTTTTCCCCTACCCAAGTACGTGGGGAGTTTCTTGCCTTTTGGGAGGTCTGACGTCTTCTGCCAGCGTTCAGTGGGTGTTCTGTAGGAGCAGTTCCACATGTAGATGTATTTCTAATGTATCTGTGAGAAGGAAGGTGATGTCCGCGTCTTACTCTTCCGCCATCTTGCCCAGATCTCCTAAGAATGTTTTTTTTTGAAAGAAAGTTGTTTTTTTAGTTTTGTTTTGTTTTGTTTTTTTGTTTTTTTAAATCTTTATTTATTTATGGCTGTGTTGAGTCTTCGTTTCTGTGCGATGGCTTTCTCTAGTTGTGGCAAGTGGGGGCCACTCTTCATTGGCGGTGCGCGGGCCTCACTATCGTGGCCTCTCTTGTTGCGGAGCACAGGCTCCAGACGCGCAGGCTCACTAATTGTGGCTCACGGGCCCAGTTGCTCCGCAGCATGTGGGATCTTCCCAGACCAGGGCTCAAACCCGTGTCCCCTGCATTGGCAGGCAGACTCTCAACCACTGCACCACCAGGGAAGCCCCCCTAAGAATGTTTTTAACGTTCATTTTTGTAACAAATGTCAGCACTACACTTTTTTTCATTGTCATTAAAAATACAAAACATGACTTTAACATTTAATTCATTTTACGTATACAGTTTTGTGGTATTAATTACCTTCATATAGTTGCAAAACAAGTTAATTAACATGTGTACCTCCCTGTGTGCATGGGAGATACGCAGGAAATTGAGTAACACCCTGAAATGGCCCAACACATCACCTTAAATACCTTGGTATACCATAGGTCTTTAGGGATGATATATTTTATATGTATTAGTATATGTTGGTTAACCCCAATATCCTAATTTATCCATTCCTCACACCTTTTCTTTGGCTTAACCATAAGTTTGTCTTCTCCATCTGAGATTGTCTTTCTCTATTGAAATATGTTCATTTTTATGAATTTTCAGATAACATAAGTGATATCATAGGACATTTGTCTTTCGCAATCTGACTTACTTCACATTGTGTGATTTTCTCTAGGCTCATCTGTGGTGCTGCATATGCCGTTCTTTTATTTTTTTTCGTGGCTAATATTCCATTCTGTACATATACCACTTCTTCTTTGTCCATTCATCTGTTTATGGAGCTTTTTTTGCTTCCATGTCTTGGCTCTTTCAATATTGCTGCAGTGCACATTTGCCTGCCTCTGTCTTTCCGATTCTGGTGGTCTTAGGTTACAGGCCGAGAAGGTGCCCTGCCGCATCATACGGTAGCTCAATTTTTACCTTTTAAAGCTGCTGCATTCAGTTTTCATTAGTGCCGTTAGCACTTTACACCCCATCAGCAGCTAGAAGGTACACAGTTCCCTAAAACCTCTTCAGCATTTATAGTTTGTAGACTTTTTGCTGATGGTCATTTGACTGGTGTGAGCTGAAACCTTTGTGGACGTGGGATTTGCATGCAGCTAATAATTCCTTATACTGAGCTTTAGGCATGTCTTTTTTTTTCTTTTCCTTTTTTTTTAAAGAGTGAGTACAACTTCCCTCTCATATTGACTTCTTGAAAACTTTGTCATGTGTTGAAATTTCTTGCCTATTCCCTACCCCAGGACATTTTTTGAGGGCAGGTATCATTTACAGCCCCGCAGTCCTCGTGACTATTAAGCGACCATTAGCACTGTGTTTAAAGCTGCTGTTGTGGGAAACAGCCACAAGGCGGCAGCATTATTACGTTCTCAACTCTTGTTACTAGGGCAACAGAGTCTTCCTGGATGTCGTGTTCCTCGGTTGTAAATTAGAGTGGAATGTGCTGGGACAAGCCCCCAGAAGTTTATGTCTCCTTACTTATGTTCGTTTTTTAAATTTAATTTATATTTCTTATCGGAGGAAATTTGATTAGAGTGTTGTGATTGTCTGGCTGTACAGAATCTGGTCAATGATTCATACATATGTCTGTTCATCTTCGGATCTTGTTACCATGTACGTTATTACAGAATGTTGAGTAGACCTCCCTTGGTATTTGGTAGGTGTTTTGTCATGATATATTTTATATGTATTGGTGATTATATAATTCATATAGTTTATATGTTATATGTTTATATACATTTAACATACATTAGTATATGTATGCTACCCCCATAATCCTAATTTATCCATCCTCCCACCTTTCATTTTGGTTAACCATTAGTTTGTTTTATAAGTCTGTGAGTGTGTTTTTCTGTGGAAATATGTTCATTGGGAGCAATCTTAGGATAACATGTATAAATGATATCATAGGATATTTGTCATTTCTCTTTGACTTACTTAACGTACTATGATTATTTCTAGGCTCATGTGTAGTCCTGAAAACGGCATTGTTCATTTTTTTCCCGAGGCTACTATTCCATTCGGTATGTATACCACTTCTTCTTTGTCCATTTATCTGTTGATGGACATTTTGTTTGCTTGCATGGCTTGGCTATTGTAAATTTTGCTGCAGTGCATGTTTGCCTGTCTGTGCCTTTCCCATTCTGGTCTTCTTAGGGTATAGGCCCATTAGGGGATCGGCCGCATGATATGGTAGCTCAATTTTTACCTTTTAAACGCAGCTCCGTTCTGTTCTCATGATTAGCTGTTACCAGTTTACATCCAACCAACAGC
The DNA here is from genome assembly GCF_028564815.1 of Eubalaena glacialis. Classification (NCBI taxonomy): domain Eukaryota; kingdom Metazoa; phylum Chordata; class Mammalia; order Artiodactyla; family Balaenidae; genus Eubalaena; species Eubalaena glacialis. The sequence continues at coordinate 132,654,341 of NC_083722.1, read as the reverse complement.
ATAGTGGGTATGCATTTCTCCCCCAACCCGTCAGCATGCATTGTTTGTAGACTTTTTACGGATGGCATTTTGAATATTGGGTGGTGAAATCTTTTTGTAGTTTGGATTTGCATCCAACCAATAATTCCTGATATTGAGCTTTTATCCATGTTCTTCTTTTTTTAAAACAACCGAGTGAGTAACACTTACCTCTTCAAATTGTTTTCTTGAAAAATTTTCCGTGTTGTGAACTTTCTTGGCCATTACCTACCCCAGGACATGTTTTGAGGACACGTGTCATTTACGGCCCTACAATTACTGTGAATCTCAAGTGACCCTTAGCCCTGTGTTTAAAGCTGCTGTTGTGGGAAACGGCCACAAGGCGGCAGCATTTCTCCATTCCCAAGTCTGGTTACTAGGGCAGCAGAGACTTCCTGAAAGTTGTGTTCCTAGGTTGTAAATTAGAATGGGATGTGCCAGGGAAAACCCCAATAACTTTATGTCTCATTAATTGTTGTTCGTGGTTTTAATTTTTTAAATTGGGGTAATGAGCAGAATAGTGTTTGTTCTGGGTGTGCACAATCAGGTTCAATTGAACATTATATATATCTACTCATGTACAGATCCTCTTCCCATGTAAATTACTATTATTTTTTTAAATAAATTTATTTTATTTATTTATTTATTTTTGGCTGAGTTGGATCTTCGTTGCTGCATGTGGGCTTTCTCCAGTTGCGGTGAGCAGGGGCTACTCTCCGTTGCGGTGCACCGGCTTCTCACTGCAGTGGCTTCTCTTGTTGCGGAGCACGGGCTCTAGGCGTGTGGGCTTCAGTAGTTGTGGCGCATGGGCTCAGTAGTTATGGCTCATGGGCTCCAGAGCGTAGGCTCATTAGTTGTTGTGCACGGGCTTAGTTGCTCTGCTGCATGTGGGACCTTCCCGAACCAGGGATCGAACCTGTGTCCCCTGCATTGGCAGGTGGATTCTTAACCACGGTGCCACCAGGCAAGCCCGCGTGTAAATTATTACAGAGCGTTCAGTAGACCTCCCTTGGTATATGGTCGGTCTTTTTGATACGTGTGTTTAATATGTATTTGTATACGTACGGTAACCCTAATCTTAATGTATCCATTCCTCCCACCTTTCCTTTTAGATAACCATAGTTTGTTTTCTAAGTCTGTGAGAGTCTTTCTCTGTGGAAATATGTTCATACGTGTCAGTTGTTAGGTAACAGCTAGGAGTGATATCACAGGTTATTTGTCGGCTGCTTTCCGACTTACCTCATGTTCTGTGATTATGTCTAGGCTCATCTATGGTGCTGCAAAGAGCAGTGTTTCATCCTTTTCCATGGCGAATATTGCATTGTGTGCATGGACCACTTCTTCTTTGTGCATTCATCTGTGGATGGACATTTTGGTTACTTCCAAGTCTTGGCAATGCTAAATATTGATGCAGTGCAGGATTGCCAGCCTGTGTCTTTTGGATTCTGGTCTTCTCAGGGATTAGGCCCAGCAGTGGGCCTACTAGATCATATGGTAGTTCAAATTTTTCCCTTTCAACGCACCCCCATTCTGTTCTCACTACTGGCTGTTACCAGTTTACATTCCACCAGCAACTAGAGGGTACACAGTTCTCTAAAACCCCTTCAGAATTTATTGTTTGTAGACTTTTTACTGATGGCATTTTGAGTGTTGGGTGGTGATACCTTCTTGTAGGTTGGATTTGCATGCGTCTAATAATTCCCGATATTGAGCTTTCATCTACATTTTTTTTAAGTAAAACAGAGAAACTCACCTCTTCAAATTGTTTCCTTGAAAAATTTGCCATGTTCTGAATTCCTGTGGCCATTACCTGCACCAGGACATTTTTTGAGGGCAGGTGTCCTTTACAGCCCTGTAGTAATTGTGAATATCACATGACCATTAGTTCTGCATTTAAAGCTGCTGTTGCAGGAAACGGCCACAAGGGGGCAGCATTTCTATATTCCCAACTCTGGTTACTAGGGCAACACAGCCTTCCTGGAAGTCCTGTTTGTAGGTTGTAAAGTAGAGTGGAATGTGCCAGGACAAACCCCCAGAAACTATGTCTACTTATTTGTTGTTGATATTCTCAGTTTAATTTTCATTTTTCTCAGAGCAAATTTGATTGCAATGTTGTGTTTGTTCTAGGTGTACAGAATGTCTTTCATTGATTCATATATCTTTTCATGTTTGGATCCTGTTCCGTAGAGATTATTACAGAATGTTGTGTAGACCTCTCTTGGTATTCGGTATGTCTGATGATTATATATTTTATAAGTATTAGCATATGTCTGTTAAACCCAATATCCTCCGTTATACATTCCTCACACCTTTCCGTTTGGTTAAGCACAAGCTTGTTTTCTGAACACGTGAGTGTCCTTCTCTGTGGAAATAGGTTCATTCCTATCAATTTTTACATAAGACCTATACGTGATATCATAGGATATGTGTCTCTCGCTTTCTGACTTACTTCAAGTTGTGTGATTGTGTGTAGCCTCGTCTATGGTGCTGCAAACGGCATTGTTTCATTCTTTTCTGTGTCTAATATTGCATTGTGTACATGGACCACTTTTTCGTCCATTCATCTGATGATGGACATTTTTGTTGCTTCCATGTCTTGGCTATTGTAAATACTGCTGCAATACACGATGTTCCATCCTGTGTCTTTTTGATGCTGGCTTTCACAGGTGACAGGCCCAATAGTGGGCCTTCCGGATCATATGGGGACTCAATTTTTACCTTTCAACGCACTGCCATTCTGTTCCTATTATTGGCGGTTACCAGTTTACATCCCACTTAGACCGAGAGGTTACGCTATTCTCCACAACTTCTTCAACATCTATTGTTTGTTGACGTTTTGCTGATGGTCATTCTGACTGGTGTGAGGTGATACGTTTGTGTAGATTGGATTTGCATGCGTCTAATAATTCCTGATGTTTTGCGTGTATCAATGTCCTTTTCATTTTTTTTTAAGATTCAGCTAAACTTACAACTTCAAATTTCCTTCTTGAAAAATTTGCCGCGTTTGGATTTTTTTGGCCATTCCCTACCCCAGGACAGTTTTTGAGGGCATGAGTCATTTACAGCCCTGCAGTCCTTGTGAATATTAGTGACCATTAGCAGTGGATTTAAAGCTGCTGTTTGAGGAAACGGCCTTAAGGTGGCAGCATTTCTACGTTGCCAACTCTGCTTGCTAGGGAAACAGAACCTTGCTGCAAGTTGTGCTTTTAGGTTGCAGATTAGAGTGGAATGTGTCAGGACAAACCCCCATAAGTTTTAGCCTCCTTAATTCTTGTTTGTGTCTTTAAGTTTTCATTTTTATCAGAGCAAATTGGATTTTAAAATGTCTTTTGTTCTAGCTGCACAGAATCTTGTTCATGTACACATATACATATATCTATTGATCTTTGTGTCCTTTTCCATGTAGGTTATTGTAGAGTGTTGAATAGACCACTCTTGGTATTCCATAGGTCTTTGGGGATGATATATTTTATATGTATTAGTATATGTTTGTTAACCCCAATATCCTAATTTGTCCATTCCTCACACCTTTTCTTTGGCTTAACCATAAGTTTGTCTTCTCCATCTGAGATTGTCTTTCCCTATGGAAATATGTTCATTTTTATGAATTTTCAGATAACATAAGTGATATTGTAGAACATTTGTCTTTCGCAATCTGACTTACTTCACGTTGTGTGATTATCTCTAGGCTCATCCGTGGTGCTGCATGTGCCATTCTTTTATTTTTTTTCGTGGCTAATATTCCATTCTGTACATATACCACTTCTTCTTTGTCCATTCATCTGTTTATGGAGCTTTTTTTTGCTTCCATGTCTTGGCTCTTTCAATATTGCTGCAGTGCACATTTGCCTGCCTCTGTCTTTCCGATTCTGGTGGTCTTAGGTTATAGGCCCAGAAGGTGCCCTGCCGCATCATACGGTAGCTCAATTTTTACCTTTTAAAGCAGCTGCATTCAGTTTTCATTAGTGCTGTTAGCACTTTACACCCCATCAGCAGCTAGAAGGTACACAGTTCCCTAAAAACTCTTCAGCATTTATAGTTTGTAGACTTTTTGCTGATGGTCATTTGACTGGTGTGAGCTGAAACCTTTGTGGACGTGGGATTTGCATGCAGCTAATAATTCCTTATACTGAGCTTTAGGCATGTCTTTTTTTTTCTTTTCCTTTTTTTTTAAAGAGTGAGTACAACTTCCCTCTCATATTGACTTCTTGAAAACTTTGTCATGTGTTGAAATTTCTTGCCTATTCCCTACCCCAGGACATTTTTTGAGGGCAGGTATCATTTACAGCCCCGCAGTCCTCGTGACTATTAAGCGACCATTAGCACTGTGTTTAAAGCTGCTGTTGTGGGAAACAGCCACAAGGCGGCAGCATTATTACGTTCTCAACTCTTGTTACTAGGGCAACAGAGTCTTCCTGGATGTCGTGTTCCTCGGTTGTAAATTAGAGTGGAATGTGCTGGGACAAGCCCCCAGAAGTTTATGTCTCCTTACTTATGTTCGTTTTTTAAATTTAATTTATATTTCTTATTGGAGGAAATTTGATTAGAGTGTTGTGATTGTCTGGCTGTACAGAATCTGGTCAATGATTCATACATATGTCTGTTCATCTTCGGATCCTGTTACCATGTACGTTATTACAGAATGTTGAGTAGACCTCCCTTGGTATTTGGTAGGTGTTTTGTCATGATATATTTTATATGTATTGGTGATTATATAATTCATATAGTTTATATGTTATATGTTTATATACATTTAACATACATTAGTATATGTATGCTACCCCCATAATCCTAATTTATCCATCCTCCCACCTTTCATTTTGGTTAACCATTAGTTTGTTTTATCAGTCTGTGAGTGTGTTTTTCTGTGGAAATATGTTCATTGGGAGCAATCTTAGGATAACACGTATAAATGATATCATAGGATATTCGTCATTCCCTTTTGACTTATGTAACGTACTATGATTATTTCTAGGCTCATGTGTAGTCCTGAAAACGGCATTGTTCATTTTTTTCCTGAGGCTACTATTCCATTCGGTACGTATACCACTTCTTCTTTGTCCATTTATCTGTTGATGGACATTTTGTTTGCTTGCATGGCTTGGCTATTGTAAATATTGCTGCAGTGCATGTTTGCCTGTCTGTGCCTTTCCCATTCTGGTCTTCTTAGGGTATAGGCCCATTAGGGGATCGGCCGCATGATATGGTAGCTCAATTTTTACCTTTTAAACGCAGCTCCGTTCTGTTCTCATGATTAGCTGTTACCAGTTTACATCCAACCAACAGCATAGTGGGTATGCATTTCTCCCCCAACCCGTCAGCATGCATTGTTTGTAGACTTTTTACGGATGGCATTTTGAATATTGGGTGGTGAAATCTTTTTGTAGTTTGGATTTGCATCCAACCAATAATTCCTGATATTGAGCTTTTATCCATGTTCTTCTTTTTTTAAAACAACCGAGTGAGTAACACTTACCTCTTCAAATTGTTTTCTTGAAAAATTTTCCGTGTTGTGAACTTTCTTGGCCATTACCTACCCCAGGACATGTTTTGAGGACACGTGTCATTTACGGCCCTACAATTACTGTGAATCTCAAGTGACCCTTAGCCCTGTGTTTAAAGCTGCTGTTGTGGGAAACGGCCACAAGGCGGCAGCATTTCTCCATTCCCAAGTCTGGTTACTAGGGCAGCAGAGCCTTCCTGAAAGTTGTGTTCCTAGGTTGTAAATTAGAATGGGATGTGCCAGGGAAAACCCCAATAACTTTATGTCTCATTAATTGTTGTTCGTGGTTTTAATTTTTTAAATTGGGGTAATGAGCAGAATAGTGTTTGTTCTGGGTGTGCACAATCAGGTTCAATTGAACATTATATATATCTACTCATGTACAGATCCTCTTCCCATGTAAATTACTATTATTTTTTTAAATAAATTTATTTTATTTATTTATTTATTTTTGGCTGAGTTGGATCTTCGTTGCTGCATGTGGGCTTTCTCCAGTTGCGGTGAGCGGGGGCTACTCTCCGTTGCGGTGCACCGGCTTCTCACTGCAGTGGCTTCTCTTGTTGCGGAGCACGGGCTCTAGGCGTGTGGGCTTCAGTAGTTGTGGTGCATGGGCTCAGTAGTTATGGCTCATGGGCTCCAGAGCGTAGGCTCATTAGTTGTGGTGCACGGGCTTAGTTGCTCTGCTGCATGTGGGACCTTCCCGAACCAGGGATCGAACCTGTGTCCCCTGCATTGGCAGGTGGATTCTTAACCACGGTGCCACCAGGCAAGCCCGCGTGTAAATTATTACAGAGCGTTCAGTAGACCTCCCTTGGTATATGGTCGGTCTTTTTGATACGTGTGTTTAATATGTATTTGTATACGTACGGTAACCCTAATCTTAATGTATCCATTCCTCCCACCTTTCCTTTTAGATAACCATAGTTTGTTTTCTAAGTCTGTGAGAGTCTTTCTCTGTGGAAATATGTTCATACGTGTCAGTTGTTAGGTAACAGCTAGGAGTGATATCACAGGTTATTTGTCGGCTGCTTTCCGACTTACCTCATGTTCTGTGATTATCTCTAGGCTCATCTATGGTGCTGCAAAGAGCAGTGTTTCATCCTTTTCCATGGCGAATATTGCATTGTGTACATGGACCACTTCTTCTTTGTGCATTCATCTGTGGATGGACATTTTGGTTACTTCCAAGTCTTGGCAATGCTAAATATTGATGCAGTGCAGGATTGCCAGCCTGTGTCTTTTGGATTCTGGTCTTCTCAGGGATTAGGCCCAGCAGTGGGCCTACTAGATCATATGGTAGTTCAAATTTTTCCCTTTCAACGCACCCCCATTCTGTTCTCACTACTGGCTGTTACCAGTTTACATCCCACCAGCAACTAGAGGGTACACAGTTCTCTAAAACCCCTTCAGAATTTATTGTTTGTAGACTTTTTACTGATGGCATTTTGAGTGTTGGGTGGTGATACCTTCTTGTAGGTTGGATTTGCATGCGTCTAATAATTCCCGATATTGAGCTTTCATCTACATTTTTTTTAAGTAAAACAGAGAAACTCACCTCTTCAAATTGTTTCCTTGAAAAATTTGCCATGTTCTGAATTCCTGTGGCCATTACCTGCACCAGGACATTTTTTGAGGGCAGGTGTCCTTTACAGCCCTGTAGTAATTGTGAATATCACATGACCATTAGTTCTGCATTTAAAGCTGCTGTTGCAGGAAACGGCCACAAGGGGGCAGCATTTCTATATTCCCAACTCTGGTTACTAGGGCAACACAGCCTTCCTGGAAGTCCTGTTTGTAGGTTGTAAAGTAGAGTGGAATGTGCCAGGACAAACCCCCAGAAACTATGTCTACTTATTTGTTGTTGATATTCTCAGTTTAATTTTCATTTTTCTCAGAGCAAATTTGATTGCAATGTTGTGTTTGTTCTAGGTGTACAGAATGTCTTTCATTGATTCATATATCTTTTCATGTTTGGATCCTGTTCCGTAGAGATTATTACAGAATGTTGTGTAGACCTCTCTTGGTATTCGGTATGTCTGATGATTATATATTTTATAAGTATTAGCATATGTCTGTTAAACCCAATATCCTCCGTTATACATTCCTCACACCTTTCCGTTTGGTTAAGCACAAGCTTGTTTTCTGAACACGTGAGTGTCCTTCTCTGTGGAAATAGGTTCATTCCTATCAATTTTTACATAAGACCTATACGTGATATCATAGGATATGTGTCTCTCGCTTTCTGACTTACTTCAAGTTGTGTGATTGTGTGTAGCCTCGTCTATGGTGCTGCAAACGGCATTGTTTCATTCTTTTCTGTGTCTAATATTGCATTGTGTACATGGACCACTTTTTCGTCCATTCATCTGATGATGGACATTTTTGTTGCTTCCATGTCTTGGCTATTGTAAATACTGCTGCAATACACGATGTTCCATCCTGTGTCTTTTTGATGCTGGCTTTCACAGGTGACAGGCCCAATAGTGGGCCTTCCAGATCATATGGGGACTCAATTTTTACCTTTCAACGCACTGCCATTCTGTTCCTATTATTGGCGGTTACCAGTTTACATCCCACTTAGACCGAGAGGTTACGCTATTCTCCACAACTTCTTCAACATCTGTTGTTTGTTGACGTTTTGCTGATGGTCATTCTGACTGGTGTGAGGTGATACGTTTGTGTAGATTGGATTTGCATGCGTCTAATAATTCCTGATGTTTTGCGTGTATCAATGTCCTTTTCATTTTTTTTTAAGATTCAGCTAAACTTACAACTTCAAATTTCCTTCTTGAAAAATTTGCCGCGTTTGGATTTTTTTGGCCATTCCCTACCCCAGGACAGTTTTTGAGGGCATGAGTCATTTACAGCCCTGCAGTCCTTGTGAATATTAGTGACCATTAGCAGTGGATTTAAAGCTGCTGTTTGAGGAAACGGCCTTAAGGTGGCAGCATTTCTACGTTGCCAACTCTGCTTGCTAGGGAAACAGAACCTTGCTGCAAGTTGTGCTTTTAGGTTGCAGATTAGAGTGGAATGTGTCAGGACAAACCCCCATAAGTTTTAGCCTCCTTAATTCTTGTTTGTGTCTTTAAGTTTTCATTTTTATCAGAGCAAATTGGATTTTAAAATGTCTTTTGTTCTAGCTGCACAGAATCTTGTTCATGTACACATATACATATATCTATTGATCTTTGTGTCCTTTTCCATGTAGGTTATTGTAGAGTGTTGAATAGACCACTCTTGGTATTCCATAGGTCTTTGGGGATGATATATTTTATATGTATTAGTATATGTTTGTTAACCCCAATATCCTAATTTGTCCATTCCTCACACCTTTTCTTTGGCTTAACCATAAGTTTGTCTTCTCCATCTGAGATTGTCTTTCCCTATGGAAATATGTTCATTTTTATGAATTTTCAGATAACATAAGTGATATCGTAGAACATTTGTCTTTCGCAATCTGACTTACTTCACGTTGTGTGATTATCTCTAGGCTCATCCATGGTGCTGCATATGCCATTCTTTTATTTTTTTTCGTGGCTAATATTCCATTCTGTACATATACCACTTCTTCTTTGTCCATTCATCTGTTTATGGAGCTTTTTTTTGCTTCCATGTCTTGGCTCTTTCAATATTGCTGCAGTGCACATTTGCCTGCCTCTGTCTTTCCGATTCTGGTGGTCTTAGGTTATAGGCCCAGAAGGTGCCCTGCCGCATCATACGGTAGCTCAATTTTTACCTTTTAAAGCAGCTGCATTCAGTTTTCATTAGTGCTGTTAGCACTTTACACCCCATCAGCAGCTAGAAGGTACACAGTTCCCTAAAAACTCTTCAGCATTTATAGTTTGTAGACTTTTTGCTGATGGTCATTTGACTGGTGTGAGCTGAAACCTTTGTGGACGTGGGATTTGCATGCAGCTAATAATTCCTTATACTGAGCTTTAGGCATGTCTTTTTTTTTCTTTTCCTTTTTTTTTTAAAGAGTGAGTACAACTTCCCTCTCATATTGACTTCTTGAAAACTTTGTCATGTGTTGAAATTTCTTGCCTATTCCCTACCCCAGGACATTTTTTGAGGGCAGGTATCATTTACAGCCCCGCAGTCCTCGTGACTATTAAGCGACCATTAGCACTGTGTTTAAAGCTGCTGTTGTGGGAAACAGCCACAAGGCGGCAGCATTATTACGTTCTCAACTCTTGTTACTAGGGCAACAGAGTCTTCCTGGATGTCGTGTTCCTCGGTTGTAAATTAGAGTGGAATGTGCTGGGACAAGCCCCCAGAAGTTTATGTCTCCTTACTTATGTTCGTTTTTTAAATTTAATTTATATTTCTTATTGGAGGAAATTTGATTAGAGTGTTGTGATTGTCTGGCTGTACAGAATCTGGTCAATGATTCATACATATGTCTGTTCATCTTCGGATCCTGTTACCATGTACGTTATTACAGAATGTTGAGTAGACCTCCCTTGGTATTTGGTAGGTGTTTTGTCATGATATAGTTTATATGTATTGGTGATTATATAATTCATATAGTTTATATGTTATATGTTTATATACATTTAACATACATTAGTATATGTATGCTACCCCCATAATCCTAATTTATCCATCCTCCCACCTTTCATTTTGGTTAACCATTAGTTTGTTTTATCAGTCTGTGAGTGTGTTTTTCTGTGGAAATATGTTCATTGGGAGCAATCTTAGGATAACACGTATAAATGATATCATAGGATATTTGTCATTCCCTTTTGACTTATGTAACGTACTATGATTATTTCTAGGCTCATGTGTAGTCCTGAAAACGGCATTGTTCATTTTTTTCCTGAGGCTACTATTCCATTCGGTACGTATACCACTTCTTCTTTGTCCATTTATCTGTTGATGGACATTTTGTTTGCTTGCATGGCTTGGCTATTGTAAATATTGCTGCAGGGCATGTTTGCCTGTCTGTGCCTTTCCCATTCTGGTCTTCTTAGGGTATAGGCCCATTAGGGGATCGGCCGCATGATATGGTAGCTCAATTTTTACCTTTTAAACGCAGCTCCGTTCTGTTCTCATGATTAGCTGTTACCAGTTTACATCCATCCAACAGCATAGTGGGTATGCATTTCTCCCCCAACCCGTCAGCATGCATTGTTTGTAGACTTTTTACGGATGGCATTTTGAATATTGGGTGGTGAAATCTTTTTGTAGTTTGGATTTGCATCCAACCAATAATTCCTGATATTGAGCTTTTATCCATGTTCTTCTTTTTTTAAAACAACCGAGTGAGTAACACTTACCTCTTCAAATTGTTTTCTTGAAAAATTTTCCGTGTTGTGAACTTTCTTGGCCATTACCTACCCCAGGACATGTTTTGAGGACACGTGTCATTTACGGCCCTACAATTACTGTGAATCTCAAGTGACCCTTAGCCCTGTGTTTAAAGCTGCTGTTGTGGGAAACGGCCACAAGGCGGCAGCATTTCTCCATTCCCAAGTCTGGTTACTAGGGCAGCAGAGCCTTCCTGAAAGTTGTGTTCCTAGGTTGTAAATTAGAATGGGATGTGCCAGGGAAAACCCCAATAACTTTATGTCTCATTAATTGTTGTTCGTGGTTTTAATTTTTTAAATTGGGGTAATGAGCAGAATAGTGTTTGTTCTGGGTGTGCACAATCAGGTTCAATTGAACATTATATATATCTACTCATGTACAGATCCTCTTCCCATGTAAATTACTATTATTTTTTTAAATAAATTTATTTTATTTATTTATTTATTTTTGGCTGAGTTGGATCTTCGTTGCTGCATGTGGGCTTTCTCCAGTTGCGGTGAGCGGGGGCTACTCTCCGTTGCGGTGCACCGGCTTCTCACTGCAGTGGCTTCTCTTGTTGCGGAGCACGGGCTCTAGGCGTGTGGGCTTCAGTAGTTGTGGCGCATGGGCTCAGTAGTTATGGCTCATGGGCTCCAGAGCGTAGGCTCATTAGTTGTGGTGCACGGGCTTAGTTGCTCTGCTGCATGTGGGACCTTCCCGAACCAGGGATCGAACCTGTGTCCCCTGCATTGGCAGGTGGATTCTTAACCACGGTGCCACCAGGCAAGCCCCCGTGTAAATTATTACAGAGCGTTCAGTAGACCTCCCTTGGTATATGGTCGGTCTTTTTGATACGTGTGTTTAATATGTATTTGTATACGTACGGTAACCCTAATCTTAATGTATCCATTCCTCCCACCTTTCCTTTTAGATAACCATAGTTTGTTTTCTAAGTCTGTGAGAGTCTTTCTCTGTGGAAATATGTTCATACGTGTCAGTTGTTAGGTAACAGCTAGGAGTGATATCACAGGTTATTTGTCGGCTGCTTTCCGACTTACCTCATGTTCTGTGATTATCTCTAGGCTCATCTATGGTGCTGCAAAGAGCAGTGTTTCATCCTTTTCCATGGCGAATATTGCATTGTGTACATGGACCACTTCTTCTTTGTGCATTCATCTGTGGATGGACATTTTGGTTACTTCCAAGTCTTGGCAATGCTAAATATTGATGCAGTGCAGGATTGCCAGCCTGTGTCTTTTGGATTCTGGTCTTCTCAGGGATTAGGCCCAGCAGTGGGCCTACTAGATCATATGGTAGTTCAAATTTTTCCCTTTCAACGCACCCCCATTCTGTTCTCACTACTGGCTGTTACCAGTTTACATCCCACCAGCAACTAGAGGGTACACAGTTCTCTAAAACCCCTTCAGAATTTATTGTTTGTAGACTTTTTACTGATGGCATTTTGAATGTTGGGTGGTGATACCTTCTTGTAGGTTGGATTTGCATGCGTCTAATAATTCCCGATATTGAGCTTTCATCTACTTTTTTTTTTTAAGTAAAACAGAGAAACTCACCTCTTCAAATTGTTTCCTTGAAAAATTTGCCATGTTCTGAATTCCTGTGGCCATTACCTGCACCAGGACATTTTTTGAGGGCAGGTGTCCTTTACAGCCCTGTAGTAATTGTGAATATCACATGACCATTAGTTCTGCATTTAAAGCTGCTGTTGCAGGAAACGGCCACAAGGGGGCAGCATTTCTATATTCCCAACTCTGGTTACTAGGGCAACACAGCCTTCCTGGAAGTCCTGTTTGTAGGTTGTAAAGTAGAGTGGAATGTGCCAGGACAAACCCCCAGAAACTATGTCTACTTATTTGTTGTTGATATTCGCAGTTTAATTTTCATTTTTCTCAGAGCAAATTTGATTGCAATGTTGTGTTTGTTCTAGGTGTACAGAATGTCTTTCATTGATTCATATATCTTTTCATGTTTGGATCCTGTTCCGTAGAGATTATTACAGAATGTTGTGTAGACCTCTCTTGGTATTCGGTATGTCTGATGATTATATATTTTATAAGTATTAGCATATGTCTGTTAAACCCAATATCCTCCGTTATACATTCCTCACACCTTTCCGTTTGGTTAAGCACAAGCTTGTTTTCTGAACACGTGAGTGTCCTTCTCTGTGGAAATAGGTTCATTCCTATCAATTTTTACATAAGACCTATACGTGATATCATAGGATATGTGTCTCTCGCTTTCTGACTTACTTCAAGTTGTGTGATTGTGTGTAGCCTCGTCTATGGTGCTGCAAATGGCATTGTTTCATTCTTTTCTGTGTCTAATATTGCATTGTGTACATGGACCACTTTTTCGTCCATTCATCTGATGATGGACATTTTTGTTGCTTCCATGTCTTGGCTATTGTAAATACTGCTGCAATACACGATGTTCCATCCTGTGTCTTTTTGATGCTGGCTTTCACAGGTGACAGGCCCAATAGTGGGCCTTCCGGATCATATGGGGACTCAATTTTTACCTTTCAACGCACTGCCATTCTGTTCCTATTATTGGCGGTTACCAGTTTACATCCCACTTAGACCGAGAGGTTACGCTATTCTCCACAACTTCTTCAACATCTATTGTTTGTTGACGTTTTGCTGATGGTCATTCTGACTGGTGTGAGGTGATACGTTTGTGTAGATTGGATTTGCATGCGTCTAATAATTCCTGATGTTTTGCGTGTATCAATGTCCTTTTCATTTTTTTTTAAGATTCAGCTAAACTTACAACTTCAAATTTCCTTCTTGAAAAATTTGCCGCGTTTGGATTTTTTTGGCCATTCCCTACCCCAGGACAGTTTTTGAGGGCATGAGTCATTTACAGCCCTGCAGTCCTTGTGAATATTAGTGACCATTAGCAGTGGATTTAAAGCTGCTGTTTGAGGAAACGGCCTTAAGGTGGCAGCATTTCTACGTTGCCAACTCTGCTTGCTAGGGAAACAGAACCTTGCTGCAAGTTGTGCTTTTAGGTTGCAGATTAGAGTGGAATGTGTCAGGACAAACCCCCATAAGTTTTAGCCTCCTTAATTCTTGTTTGTGTCTTTAAGTTTTCATTTTTATCAGAGCAAATTGGATTTTAAAATGTCTTTTGTTCTAGCTGCACAGAATCTTGTTCATGTACACATATACATATATCTATTGATCTTTGTGTCCTTTTCCATGTAGGTTATTGTAGAGTGTTGAATAGACCACTCTTGGTATTCCATAGGTCTTTGGGGATGATATATTTTATATGTATTAGTATATGTTTGTTAACCCCAATATCCTAATTTGTCCATTCCTCACACCTTTTCTTTGGCTTAACCATAAGTTTGTCTTCTCCATCTGAGATTGTCTTTCCCTATGGAAATATGTTCATTTTTATGAATTTTCAGATAACATAAGTGATATTGTAGAACATTTGTCTTTCGCAATCTGACTTACTTCACGTTGTGTGATTATCTCTAGGCTCATCCGTGGTGCTGCATGTGCCATTCTTTTATTTTTTTTCGTGGCTAATATTCCATTCTGTACATATACCACTTCTTCTTTGTCCATTCATCTGTTTATGGAGCTTTTTTTTGCTTCCATGTCTTGGCTCTTTCAATATTGCTGCAGTGCACATTTGCCTGCCTCTGTCTTTCCGATTCTGGTGGTCTTAGGTTATAGGCCCAGAAGGTGCCCTGCCGCATCATACAGTAGCTCAATTTTTACCTTTTAAAGCAGCTGCATTCAGTTTTCATTAGTGCTGTTAGCACTTTACACCCCATCAGCAGCTAGAAGGTACACAGTTCCCTAAAACCTCTTCAGCATTTATAGTTTGTAGACTTTTTGCTGATGGTCATTTGACTGGTGTGAGCTGAAACCTTTGTGGACGTGGGATTTGCATGCAGCTAATAATTCCTTATACTGAGCTTTAGGCATGTCTTTTTTTTTCTTTTCCTTTTTTTTTAAAGAGTGAGTACAACTTCCCTCTCATATTGACTTCTTGAAAACTTTGTCATGTGTTGAAATTTCTTGCCTATTCCCTACCCCAGGACATTTTTTGAGGGCAGGTATCATTTACAGCCCCGCAGTCCTCGTGACTATTAAGCGACCATTAGCACTGTGTTTAAAGCTGCTGTTGTGGGAAACAGCCACAAGGCGGCAGCATTATTACGTTCTCAACTCTTGTTACTAGGGCAACAGAGTCTTCCTGGATGTCGTGTTCCTCGGTTGTAAATTAGAGTGGAATGTGCTGGGACAAGCCCCCAGAAGTTTATGTCTCCTTACTTATGTTCGTTTTTTAAATTTAATTTATATTTCT
Source organism: Eubalaena glacialis (assembly GCF_028564815.1). NCBI lineage: Eukaryota > Metazoa > Chordata > Mammalia > Artiodactyla > Balaenidae > Eubalaena > Eubalaena glacialis. The sequence continues at coordinate 132,639,184 of NC_083722.1, read as the reverse complement.
TATTGGAGGAAATTTGATTAGAGTGTTGTGATTGTCTGGCTGTACAGAATCTGGTCAATGATTCATACATATGTCTGTTCATCTTCGGATCCTGTTACCATGTACGTTATTACAGAATGTTGAGTAGACCTCCCTTGGTATTTGGTAGGTGTTTTGTCATGATATATTTTATATGTATTGGTGATTATATAATTCATATAGTTTATATGTTATATGTTTATATACATTTAACATACATTAGTATATGTATGCTACCCCCATAATCCTAATTTATCCATCCTCCCACCTTTCATTTTGGTTAACCATTAGTTTGTTTTATCAGTCTGTGAGTGTGTTTTTCTGTGGAAATATGTTCATTGGGAGCAATCTTAGGATAACACGTATAAATGATATCATAGGATATTTGTCATTCCCTTTTGACTTATGTAACGTACTATGATTATTTCTAGGCTCATGTGTAGTCCTGAAAACGGCATTGTTCATTTTTTTCCTGAGGCTACTATTCCATTCGGTACGTATACCACTTCTTCTTTGTCCATTTATCTGTTGATGGACATTTTGTTTGCTTGCATGGCTTGGCTATTGTAAATATTGCTGCAGGGCATGTTTGCCTGTCTGTGCCTTTCCCATTCTGGTCTTCTTAGGGTATAGGCCCATTAGGGGATCGGCCGCATGATATGGTAGCTCAATTTTTACCTTTTAAACGCAGCTCCGTTCTGTTCTCATGATTAGCTGTTACCAGTTTACATCCAACCAACAGCATAGTGGGTATGCATTTCTCCCCCAACCCGTCAGCATGCATTGTTTGTAGACTTTTTACGGATGGCATTTTGAATATTGGGTGGTGAAATCTTTTTGTAGTTTGGATTTGCATCCAACCAATAATTCCTGATATTGAGCTTTTATCCATGTTCTTCTTTTTTTAAAACAACCGAGTGAGTAACACTTACCTCTTCAAATTGTTTTCTTGAAAAATTTTCCGTGTTGTGAACTTTCTTGGCCATTACCTACCCCAGGACATGTTTTGAGGACACGTGTCATTTACGGCCCTACAATTACTGTGAATCTCAAGTGACCCTTAGCCCTGTGTTTAAAGCTGCTGTTGTGGGAAACGGCCACAAGGCGGCAGCATTTCTCCATTCCCAAGTCTGGTTACTAGGGCAGCAGAGCCTTCCTGAAAGTTGTGTTCCTAGGTTGTAAATTAGAATGGGATGTGCCAGGGAAAACCCCAATAACTTTATGTCTCATTAATTGTTGTTCGTGGTTTTAATTTTTTAAATTGGGGTAATGAGCAGAATAGTGTTTGTTCTGGGTGTGCACAATCAGGTTCAATTGAACATTATATATATCTACTCATGTACAGATCCTCTTCCCATGTAAATTACTATTATTTTTTTAAATAAATTTATTTTATTTATTTATTTATTTTTGGCTGAGTTGGATCTTCGTTGCTGCATGTGGGCTTTCTCCAGTTGCGGTGAGCAGGGGCTACTCTCCGTTGCGGTGCACCGGCTTCTCACTGCAGTGGCTTCTCTTGTTGCGGAGCACGGGCTCTAGGCGTGTGGGCTTCAGTAGTTGTGGCGCATGGGCTCAGTAGTTATGGCTCATGGGCTCCAGAGCGTAGGCTCATTAGTTGTGGTGCACGGGCTTAGTTGCTCTGCTGCATGTGGGACCTTCCCGAACCAGGGATCGAACCTGTGTCCCCTGCATTGGCAGGTGGATTCTTAACCACGGTGCCACCAGGCAAGCCCGCGTGTAAATTATTACAGAGCGTTCAGTAGACCTCCCTTGGTATATGGTCGGTCTTTTTGATACGTGTGTTTAATATGTATTTGTATACGTACGGTAACCCTAATCTTAATGTATCCATTCCTCCCACCTTTCCTTTTAGATAACCATAGTTTGTTTTCTAAGTCTGTGAGAGTCTTTCTCTGTGGAAATATGTTCATACGTGTCAGTTGTTAGGTAACAGCTAGGAGTGATATCACAGGTTATTTGTCGGCTGCTTTCCGACTTACCTCATGTTCTGTGATTATCTCTAGGCTCATCTATGGTGCTGCAAAGAGCAGTGTTTCATCCTTTTCCATGGCGAATATTGCATTGTGTACATGGACCACTTCTTCTTTGTGCATTCATCTGTGGATGGACATTTTGGTTACTTCCAAGTCTTGGCAATGCTAAATATTGATGCAGTGCAGGATTGCCAGCCTGTGTCTTTTGGATTCTGGTCTTCTCATGGATTAGGCCCAGCAGTGGGCCTACTAGATCATATGGTAGTTCAAATTTTTCCCTTTCAACGCACCCCCATTCTGTTCTCACTACTGGCTGTTACCAGTTTACATCCCACCAGCAACTAGAGGGTACACAGTTCTCTAAAACCCCTTCAGAATTTATTGTTTGTAGACTTTTTACTGATGGCATTTTGAGTGTTGGGTGGTGATACCTTCTTGTAGGTTGGATTTGCATGCGTCTAATAATTCCCGATATTGAGCTTTCATCTACATTTTTTTTAAGTAAAACAGAGAAACTCACCTCTTCAAATTGTTTCCTTGAAAAATTTGCCATGTTCTGAATTCCTGTGGCCATTACCTGCACCAGGACATTTTTTGAGGGCAGGTGTCCTTTACAGCCCTGTAGTAATTGTGAATATCACATGACCATTAGTTCTGCATTTAAAGCTGCTGTTGCAGGAAACGGCCACAAGGGGGCAGCATTTCTATATTCCCAACTCTGGTTACTAGGGCAACACAGCCTTCCTGGAAGTCCTGTTTGTAGGTTGTAAAGTAGAGTGGAATGTGCCAGGACAAACCCCCAGAAACTATGTCTACTTATTTGTTGTTGATATTCTCAGTTTAATTTTCATTTTTCTCAGAGCAAATTTGATTGCAATGTTGTGTTTGTTCTAGGTGTACAGAATGTCTTTCATTGATTCATATATCTTTTCATGTTTGGATCCTGTTCCGTAGAGATTATTACAGAATGTTGTGTAGACCTCTCTTGGTATTCGGTATGTCTGATGATTATATATTTTATAAGTATTAGCATATGTCTGTTAAACCCAATATCCTCCGTTATACATTCCTCACACCTTTCCGTTTGGTTAAGCACAAGCTTGTTTTCTGAACACGTGAGTGTCCTTCTCTGTGGAAATAGGTTCATTCCTATCAATTTTTACATAAGACCTATACGTGATATCATAGGATATGTGTCTCTCGCTTTCTGACTTACTTCAAGTTGTGTGATTGTGTGTAGCCTCGTCTATGGTGCTGCAAACGGCATTGTTTCATTCTTTTCTGTGTCTAATATTGCATTGTGTACATGGACCACTTTTTCGTCCATTCATCTGATGATGGACATTTTTGTTGCTTCCATGTCTTGGCTATTGTAAATACTGCTGCAATACACGATGTTCCATCCTGTGTCTTTTTGATGCTGGCTTTCACAGGTGACAGGCCCAATAGTGGGCCTTCCGGATCATATGGGGACTCAATTTTTACCTTTCAACGCACTGCCATTCTGTTCCTATTATTGGCGGTTACCAGTTTACATCCCACTTAGACCGAGAGGTTACGCTATTCTCCACAACTTCTTCAACATCTATTGTTTGTTGACGTTTTGCTGATGGTCATTCTGACTGGTGTGAGGTGATACGTTTGTGTAGATTGGATTTGCATGCGTCTAATAATTCCTGATGTTTTGCGTGTATCAATGTCCTTTTCATTTTTTTTTAAGATTCAGCTAAACTTACAACTTCAAATTTCCTTCTTGAAAAATTTGCCGCGTTTGGATTTTTTTGGCCATTCCCTACCCCAGGACAGTTTTTGAGGGCATGAGTCATTTACAGCCCTGCAGTCCTTGTGAATATTAGTGACCATTAGCAGTGGATTTAAAGCTGCTGTTTGAGGAAACGGCCTTAAGGTGGCAGCATTTCTACGTTGCCAACTCTGCTTGCTAGGGAAACAGAACCTTGCTGCAAGTTGTGCTTTTAGGTTGCAGATTAGAGTGGAATGTGTCAGGACAAACCCCCATAAGTTTTAGCCTCCTTAATTCTTGTTTGTGTCTTTAAGTTTTCATTTTTATCAGAGCAAATTGGATTTTAAAATGTCTTTTGTTCTAGCTGCACAGAATCTTGTTCATGTACACATATACATATATCTATTGATCTTTGTGTCCTTTTCCATGTAGGTTATTGTAGAGTGTTGAATAGACCACTCTTGGTATTCCATAGGTCTTTGGGGATGATATATTTTATATGTATTAGTATATGTTTGTTAACCCCAATATCCTAATTTGTCCATTCCTCACACCTTTTCTTTGGCTTAACCATAAGTTTGTCTTCTCCATCTGAGATTGTCTTTCCCTATGGAAATATGTTCATTTTTATGAATTTTCAGATAACATAAGTGATATTGTAGAACATTTGTCTTTCGCAATCTGACTTACTTCACGTTGTGTGATTATCTCTAGGCTCATCCGTGGTGCTGCATGTGCCATTCTTTTATTTTTTTTCGTGGCTAATATTCCATTCTGTACATATACCACTTCTTCTTTGTCCATTCATCTGTTTATGGAGCTTTTTTTTGCTTCCATGTCTTGGCTCTTTCAATATTGCTGCAGTGCACATTTGCCTGCCTCTGTCTTTCCGATTCTGGTGGTCTTAGGTTATAGGCCCAGAAGGTGCCCTGCCGCATCATACGGTAGCTCAATTTTTACCTTTTAAAGCAGCTGCATTCAGTTTTCATTAGTGCTGTTAGCACTTTACACCCCATCAGCAGCTAGAAGGTACACAGTTCCCTAAAACCTCTTCAGCATTTATAGTTTGTAGACTTTTTGCTGATGGTCATTTGACTGGTGTGAGCTGAAACCTTTGTGGACGTGGGATTTGCATGCAGCTAATAATTCCTTATACTGAGCTTTAGGCATGTCTTTTTTTTTCTTTTCCTTTTTTTTAAAGAGTGAGTACAACTTCCCTCTCATATTGACTTCTTGAAAACTTTGTCATGTGTTGAAATTTCTTGCCTATTCCCTACCCCAGGACATTTTTTGAGGGCAGGTATCATTTACAGCCCCGCAGTCCTCGTGACTATTAAGCGACCATTAGCACTGTGTTTAAAGCTGCTGTTGTGGGAAACAGCCACAAGGCGGCAGCATTATTACGTTCTCAACTCTTGTTACTAGGGCAACAGAGTCTTCCTGGATGTCGTGTTCCTCGGTTGTAAATTAGAGTGGAATGTGCTGGGACAAGCCCCCAGAAGTTTATGTCTCCTTACTTATGTTCGTTTTTTAAATTTAATTTATATTTCTTATTGGAGGAAATTTGATTAGAGTGTTGTGATTGTCTGGCTGTACAGAATCTGGTCAATGATTCATACATATGTCTATTCATCTTCAGATCCTGTTACCATGTACGTTATTACAGAATGTTGAGTAGACCTCCCTTGGTATTTGGTAGGTGTTTTGTCATGATATATTTTATATGTATTGGTGATTATATAATTCATATAGTTTATATGTTATATGTTTATATACATTTAACATACATTAGTATATGTATGCTACCCCCATAATCCTAATTTATCCATCCTCCCACCTTTCATTTTGGTTAACCATTAGTTTGTTTTATCAGTCTGTGAGTGTGTTTTTCTGTGGAAATATGTTCATTGGGAGCAATCTTAGGATAACACGTATAAATGATATCATAGGATATTTGTCATTCCCTTTTGACTTATGTAACGTACTATGATTATTTCTAGGCTCATGTGTAGTCCTGAAAACGGCATTGTTCATTTTTTTCCCGAGGCTACTATTCCATTCGGTACGTATACCACTTCTTCTTTGTCCATTTATCTGTTGATGGACATTTTGTTTGCTTGCATGGCTTGGCTATTGTAAATATTGCTGCAGGGCATGTTTGCCTGTCTGTGCCTTTCCCATTCTGGTCTTCTTAGGGTATAGGCCCATTAGGGGATCGGCCGCATGATATGGTAGCTCAATTTTTACCTTTTAAACGCAGCTCCGTTCTGTTCTCATGATTAGCTGTTACCAGTTTACATCCAACCAACAGCATAGTGGGTATGCATTTCTCCCCCAACCCGTCAGCATGCATTGTTTGTAGACTTTTTACGGATGGCATTTTGAATATTGGGTGGTGAAATCTTTTTGTAGTTTGGATTTGCATCCAACCAATAATTCCTGATATTGAGCTTTTATCCATGTTCTTCTTTTTTTAAAACAACCGAGTGAGTAACACTTACCTCTTCAAATTGTTTTCTTGAAAAATTTTCCGTGTTGTGAACTTTCTTGGCCATTACCTACCCCAGGACATGTTTTGAGGACACGTGTCATTTACGGCCCTACAATTACTGTGAATCTCAAGTGACCCTTAGCCCTGTGTTTAAAGCTGCTGTTGTGGGAAACGGCCACAAAGCGGCAGCATTTCTCCATTCCCAAGTCTGGTTACTAGGGCAGCAGAGCCTTCCTGAAAGTTGTGTTCCTAGGTTGTAAATTAGAATGGGATGTGCCAGGGAAAACCCCAATAACTTTATGTCTCATTAATTGTTGTTCGTGGTTTTAATTTTTTAAATTGGGGTAATGAGCAGAATAGTGTTTGTTCTGGGTGTGCACAATCAGGTTCAATTGAACATTATATATATCTACTCATGTACAGATCCTCTTCCCATGTAAATTACTATTATTTTTTTAAATAAATTTATTTTATTTATTTATTTATTTTTGGCTGAGTTGGATCTTCGTTGCTGCATGTGGGCTTTCTCCAGTTGCGGTGAGCGGGGGCTACTCTCCGTTGCGGTGCACCGGCTTCTCACTGCAGTGGCTTCTCTTGTTGCGGAGCACGGGCTCTAGGCGTGTGGGCTTCAGTAGTTGTGGCGCATGGGCTCAGTAGTTATGGCTCATGGGCTCCAGAGCGTAGGCTCATTAGTTGTGGTGCACGGGCTTAGTTGCTCTGCTGCATGTGGGACCTTCCCGAACCAGGGATCGAACCTGTGTCCCCTGCATTGGCAGGTGGATTCTTAACCACGGTGCCACCAGGCAAGCCCGCGTGTAAATTATTACAGAGCGTTCAGTAGACCTCCCTTGGTATATGGTCGGTCTTTTTGATACGTGTGTTTAATATGTATTTGTATACGTACGGTAACCCTAATCTTAATGTATCCATTCCTCCCACCTTTCCTTTTAGATAACCATAGTTTGTTTTCTAAGTCTGTGAGAGTCTTTCTCTGTGGAAATATGTTCATACGTGTCAGTTGTTAGGTAACAGCTAGGAGTGATATCACAGGTTATTTGTCGGCTGCTTTCCGACTTACCTCATGTTCTGTGATTATCTCTAGGCTCATCTATGGTGCTGCAAAGAGCAGTGTTTCATCCTTTTCCATGGCGAATATTGCATTGTGTACATGGACCACTTCTTCTTTGTGCATTCATCTGTGGATGGACATTTTGGTTACTTCCAAGTCTTGGCAATGCTAAATATTGATGCAGTGCAGGATTGCCAGCCTGTGTCTTTTGGATTCTGGTCTTCTCAGGGATTAGGCCCAGCAGTGGGCCTACTAGATCATATGGTAGTTCAAATTTTTCCCTTTCAACGCACCCCCATTCTGTTCTCACTACTGGCTGTTACCAGTTTACATCCCACCAGCAACTAGAGGGTACACAGTTCTCTAAAACCCCTTCAGAATTTATTGTTTGTAGACTTTTTACTGATGGCATTTTGAGTGTTGGGTGGTGATACCTTTTTGTAGGTTGGATTTGCATGCGTCTAATAATTCCCGATATTGAGCTTTCATCTACGTTTTTTTTTAAAGTAAAACAGAGAAACTCACCTCTTCAAATTGTTTCCTTGAAAAATTTGCCATGTTCTGAATTCCTGTGGCCATTACCTGCACCAGGACATTTTTTGAGGGCAGGTGTCCTTTACAGCCCTGTAGTAATTGTGAATATCACATGACCATTAGTTCTGCATTTAAAGCTGCTGTTGCAGGAAACGGCCACAAGGGGGCAGCATTTCTATATTCCCAACTCTGGTTACTAGGGCAACACAGCCTTCCTGGAAGTCCTGTTTTTAGGTTGTAAAGTAGAGTGGAATGTGCCAGGACAAACCCCCAGAAACTATGTCTACTTATTTGTTGTTGATATTCTCAGTTTAATTTTCATTTTTCTCAGAGCAAATTTGATTGCAATGTTGTGTTTGTTCTAGGTGTACAGAATGTCTTTCATTGATTCATATATCTTTTCATGTTTGGATCCTGTTCCGTAGAGATTATTACAGAATGTTGTGTAGACCTCTCTTGGTATTCGGTATGTCTGATGATTATATATTTTATAAGTATTAGCATATGTCTGTTAAACCCAATATCCTCCGTTATACATTCCTCACACCTTTCCGTTTGGTTAAGCACAAGCTTGTTTTCTGAACACGTGAGTGTCCTTCTCTGTGGAAATAGGTTCATTCCTATCAATTTTTACATAAGACCTATACGTGATATCATAGGATATGTGTCTCTCGCTTTCTGACTTACTTCAAGTTGTGTGATTGTGTGTAGCCTCGTCTATGGTGCTGCAAACGGCATTGTTTCATTCTTTTCTGTGTCTAATATTGCATTGTGTACATGGACCACTTTTTCGTCCATTCATCTGATGATGGACATTTTTGTTGCTTCCATGTCTTGGCTATTGTAAATACTGCTGCAATACACGATGTTCCATCCTGTGTCTTTTTGATTCTGGCTTTCACAGGTGACAGGCCCAATAGTGGGCCTTCCGGATCATATGGGGACTCAATTTTTACCTTTCAACGCACTGCCATTCTGTTCCTATTATTGGCGGTTACCAGTTTACATCCCACTTAGACCGAGAGGTTACGCTATTCTCCACAACTTCTTCAACATCTATTGTTTGTTGACGTTTTGCTGATGGTCATTCTGACTGGTGTGAGGTGATACGTTTGTGTAGATTGGATTTGCATGCGTCTAATAATTCCTGATGTTTTGCGTGTATCAATGTCCTTTTCATTTTTTTTTAAGATTCAGCTAAACTTACAACTTCAAATTTCCTTCTTGAAAAATTTGCCGCGTTTGGATTTTTTTGGCCATTCCCTACCCCAGGACAGTTTTTGAGGGCATGAGTCATTTACAGCCCTGCAGTCCTTGTGAATATTAGTGACCATTAGCAGTGGATTTAAAGCTGCTGTTTGAGGAAACGGCCTTAAGGTGGCAGCATTTCTACGTTGCCAACTCTGCTTGCTAGGGAAAGAGAACCTTGCTGCAAGTTGTGCTTTTAGGTTGCAGATTAGAGTGGAATGTGTCAGGACAAACCCCCATAAGTTTTAGCCTCCTTAATTCTTGTTTGTGTCTTTAAGTTTTCATTTTTATCAGAGCAAATTGGATTTTAAAATGTCTTTTGTTCTAGCTGCACAGAATCTTGTTCATGTACACATATACATATATCTATTGATCTTTGTGTCCTTTTCCATGTAGGTTATTGTAGAGTGTTGAATAGACCACTCTTGGTATTCCATAGGTCTTTGGGGATGATATATTTTATATGTATTAGTATATGTTTGTTAACCCCAATATCCTAATTTGTCCATTCCTCACACCTTTTCTTTGGCTTAACCATAAGTTTGTCTTCTCCATCTGAGATTGTCTTTCCCTATGGAAATATGTTCATTTTTATGAATTTTCAGATAACATAAGTGATATTGTAGAACATTTGTCTTTCGCAATCTGACTTACTTCACGTTGTGTGATTATCTCTAGGCTCATCCGTGGTGCTGCATGTGCCATTCTTTTATTTTTTTTCGTGGCTAATATTCCATTCTGTACATATACCACTTCTTCTTTGTCCATTCATCTGTTTATGGAGCTTTTTTTTGCTTCCATGTCTTGGCTCTTTCAATATTGCTGCAGTGCACATTTGCCTGCCTCTGTCTTTCCGATTCTGGTGGTCTTAGGTTATAGGCCCAGAAGGTGCCCTGCCGCATCATACGGTAGCTCAATTTTTACCTTTTAAAGCAGCTGCATTCAGTTTTCATTAGTGCTGTTAGCACTTTACACCCCATCAGCAGCTAGAAGGTACACAGTTCCCTAAAACCTCTTCAGCATTTATAGTTTGTAGACTTTTTGCTGATGGTCATTTGACTGGTGTGAGCTGAAACCTTTGTGGACGTGGGATTTGCATGCAGCTAATAATTCCTTATACTGAGCTTTAGGCATGTCTTTTTTTTTCTTTTCCTTTTTTTTTAAAGAGTGAGTACAACTTCCCTCTCATATTGACTTCTTGAAAACTTTGTCATGTGTTGAAATTTCTTGCCTATTCCCTACCCCAGGACATTTTTTGAGGGCAGGTATCATTTACAGCCCCGCAGTCCTCGTGACTATTAAGCGACCATTAGCACTGTGTTTAAAGCTGCTGTTGTGGGAAACAGCCACAAGGCGGCAGCATTATTACGTTCTCAACTCTTGTTACTAGGGCAACAGAGTCTTCCTGGATGTCGTGTTCCTCGGTTGTAAATTAGAGTGGAATGTGCTGGGACAAGCCCCCAGAAGTTTATGTCTCCTTACTTATGTTCGTTTTTTAAATTTAATTTATATTTCTTATTGGAGGAAATTTGATTAGAGTGTTGTGATTGTCTGGCTGTACAGAATCTGGTCAATGATTCATACATATGTCTGTTCATCTTCGGATCCTGTTACCATGTACGTTATTACAGAATGTTGAGTAGACCTCCCTTGGTATTTGGTAGGTGTTTTGTCATGATATATTTTATATGTATTGGTGATTATATAATTCATATAGTTTATATGTTATATGTTTATATACATTTAACATACATTAGTATATGTATGCTACCCCCATAATCATAATTTATCCATCCTCCCACCTTTCATTTTGGTTAACCATTAGTTTGTTTTATCAGTCTGTGAGTGTGTTTTTCTGTGGAAATATGTTCATTGGGAGCAATCTTAGGATAACACGTATAAATGATATCATAGGATATTTGTCATTCCCTTTTGACTTATGTAACGTACTATGATTATTTCTAGGCTCATGTGTAGTCCTGAAAACGGCATTGTTCATTTTTTTCCTGAGGCTACTATTCCATTCGGTACGTATACCACTTCTTCTTTGTCCATTTATCTGTTGATGGACATTTTGTTTGCTTGCATGGCTTGGCTATTGTAAATATTGCTGCAGGGCATGTTTGCCTGTCTGTGCCTTTCCCATTCTGGTCTTCTTAGGGTATAGGCCCATTAGGGGATCGGCCGCATGATATGGTAGCTCAATTTTTACCTTTTAAACGCAGCTCCGTTCTGTTCTCATGATTAGCTGTTACCAGTTTACATCCAACCAACAGCATAGTGGGTATGCATTTCTCCCCCAACCCGTCAGCATGCATTGTTTGTAGACTTTTTACGGATGGCATTTTGAATATTGGGTGGTGAAATCTTTTTGTAGTTTGGATTTGCATCCAACCAATAATTCCTGATATTGAGCTTTTATCCATGTTCTTCTTTTTTTAAAACAACCGAGTGAGTAACACTTACCTCTTCAAATAGTTTTCTTGAAAAATTTTCCGTGTTGTGAACTTTCTTGGCCATTACCTACCCCAGGACATGTTTTGAGGACACGTGTCATTTACGGCCCTACAATTACTGTGAATCTCAAGTGACCCTTAGCCCTGTGTTTAAAGCTGCTGTTGTGGGAAACGGCCACAAGGCGGCAGCATTTCTCCATTCCCAAGTCTGGTTACTAGGGCAGCAGAGCCTTCCTGAAAGTTGTGTTCCTAGGTTGTAAATTAGAATGGGATGTGCCAGGGAAAACCCCAATAACTTTATGTCTCATTAATTGTTGTTCGTGGTTTTAATTTTTTAAATTGGGGTAATGAGCAGAATAGTGTTTGTTCTGGGTGTGCACAATCAGGTTCAATTGAACATTATATATATCTACTCATGTACAGATCCTCTTCCCATGTAAATTACTATTATTTTTTTAAATAAATTTATTTTATTTATTTATTTATTTTTGGCTGAGTTGGATCTTCGTTGCTGCATGTCGGCTTTCTCCAGTTGCGGTGAGCGGGGGCTACTCTCCGTTGCGGTGCACCGGCTTCTCACTGCAGTGGCTTCTCTTGTTGCGGAACACGGGCTCTAGGCGTGTGGGCTTCAGTAGTTGTGGCGCATGGGCTCAGTAGTTATGGCTCATGGGCTCCAGAGCGTAGGCTCATTAGTTGTGGTGCACGGGCTTAGTTGCTCTGCTGCATGTGGGACCTTCCCGAACCAGGGATCGAACCTGTGTCCCCTGCATTGGCAGGTGGATTCTTAACCACGGTGCCACCAGGCAAGCCCGCGTGTAAATTATTACAGAGCGTTCAGTAGACCTCCCTTGGTATATGGTCGGTCTTTTTGATACGTGTGTTTAATATGTATTTGTATACGTACGGTAACCCTAATCTTAATGTATCCATTCCTCCCACCTTTCCTTTTAGATAACCATAGTTTGTTTTCTAAGTCTGTGAGAGTCTTTCTCTGTGGAAATATGTTCATACGTGTCAGTTGTTAGGTAACAGCTAGGAGTGATATCACAGGTTATTTGTCAGCTGCTTTCCGACTTACCTCATGTTCTGTGATTATCTCTAGGCTCATCTATGGTGCTGCAAAGAGCAGTGTTTCATCCTTTTCCATGGCGAATATTGCATTGTGTACATGGACCACTTCTTCTTTGTGCATTCATCTGTGGATGGACATTTTGGTTACTTCCAAGTCTTGGCAATGCTAAATATTGATGCAGTGCAGGATTGCCAGCCTGTGTCTTTTGGATTCTGGTCTTCTCAGGGATTAGGCCCAGCAGTGGGCCTACTAGATCATATGGTAGTTCAAATTTTTCCCTTTCAACGCACCCCCATTCTGTTCTCACTACTGGCTGTTACCAGTTTACATCCCACCAGCAACTAGAGGGTACACAGTTCTCTAAAACCCCTTCAGAATTTATTGTTTGTAGACTTTTTACTGATGGCATTTTGAATGTTGGGTGGTGATACCTTCTTGTAGGTTGGATTTGCATGCGTCTAATAATTCCCGATATTGAGCTTTCATCTACTTTTTTTTTTTAAGTAAAACAGAGAAACTCACCTCTTCAAATTGTTTCCTTGAAAAATTTGCCATGTTCTGAATTCCTGTGGCCATTACCTGCACCAGGACATTTTTTGAGGGCAGGTGTCCTTTACAGCCCTGTAGTAATTGTGAATATCACATGACCATTAGTTCTGCATTTAAAGCTGCTGTTGCAGGAAACGGCCACAAGGGGGCAGCATTTCTATATTCCCATCTCTGCTTACTAGGGCAACACAGCCTTCCTGGAAGTCCTGTTTGTAGGTTGTAAAGTAGAGTGGAATGTGCCAGGACAAACCCCCAGAAACTATGTCTACTTATTTGTTGTTGATATTCTCAGTTTAATTTTCATTTTTCTCAGAGCAAATTTGATTGCAATGTTGTGTTTGTTCTAGGTGTACAGAATGTCTTTCATTGATTCATATATCTTTTCATGTTTGGATCCTGTTCCGTAGAGATTATTACAGAATGTTGTGTAGACCTCTCTTGGTATTCGGTATGTCTGATGATTATATATTTTATAAGTATTAGCATATGTCTGTTAAACCCAATATCCTCCGTTATACATTCCTCACACCTTTCCGTTTGGTTAAGCACAAGCTTGTTTTCTGAACACGTGAGTGTCCTTCTCTGTGGAAATAGGTTCATTCCTATCAATTTTTACATAAGACCTATACGTGATATCATAGGATATGTGTCTCTCGCTTTCTGACTTACTTCAAGTTGTGTGATTGTGTGTAGCCTCGTCTATGGTGCTGCAAACGGCATTGTTTCATTCTTTTCTGTGTCTAATATTGCATTGTGTACATGGACCACTTTTTCGTCCATTCATCTGATGATGGACATTTTTGTTGCTTCCATGTCTTGGCTATTGTAAATACTGCTGCAATACACGATGTTCCATCCTGTGTCTTTTTGATTCTGGCTTTCACAGGTGACAGGCCCAATAGTGGGCCTTCCGGATCATATGGGGACTCAATTTTTACCTTTCAACGCACTGCCATTCTGTTCCTATTATTGGCGGTTACCAGTTTACATCCCACTTAGACCGAGAGGTTACGCTATTCTCCACAACTTCTTCAACATCTATTGTTTGTTGACGTTTTGCTGATGGTCATTCTGACTGGTGTGAGGTGATACGTTTGTGTAGATTGGATTTGCATGCGTCTAATAATTCCTGATGTTTTGCATGTATCAATGTCCTTTTCATTTTTTTTTTAAGATTCAGCTAAACTTACAACTTCAAATTTCCTTCTTGAAAAATTTGCCGCGTTTGGATTTTTTTGGCCATTCCCTACCCCAGGACAGTTTTTGAGGGCATGAGTCATTTACAGCCCTGCAGTCCTTGTGAATATTAGTGACCATTAGCAGTGGATTTAAAGCTGCTGTTTGAGGAAACGGCCTTAAGGTGGCAGCATTTCTACGTTGCCAACTCTGCTTGCTAGGGAAAGAGAACCTTGCTGCAAGTTGTGCTTTTAGGTTGCAGATTAGAGTGGAATGTGTCAGGACAAACCCCCATAAGTTTTAGCCTCCTTAATTCTTGTTTGTGTCTTTAAGTTTTCATTTTTATCAGAGCAAATTGGATTTTAAAATGTCTTTTGTTCTAGCTGCACAGAATCTTGTTCATGTACACATATACATATATCTATTGATCTTTGTGTCCTTTTCCATGTAGGTTATTGTAGAGTGTTGAATAGACCACTCTTGGTATTCCATAGGTCTTTGGGGATGATATATTTTATATGTATTAGTATATGTTTGTTAACCCCAATATCCTAATTTGTCCATTCCTCACACCTTTTCTTTGGCTTAACCATAAGTTTGTCTTCTCCATCTGAGATTGTCTTTCCCTATGGAAATATGTTCATTTTTATGAATTTTCAGATAACATAAGTGATATCGTAGAACATTTGTCTTTCGCAATCTGACTTACTTCACGTTGTGTGATTATCTCTAGGCTCATCCGTGGTGCTGCATGTGCCATTCTTTTATTTTTTTTCGTGGCTAATATTCCATTCTGTACATATACCACTTCTTCTTTGTCCATTCATCTGTTTATGGAGCTTTTTTTTGCTTCCATGTCTTGGCTCTTTCAATATTGCTGCAGTGCACATTTGCCTGCCTCTGTCTTTCCGATTCTGGTGGTCTTAGGTTATAGGCCCAGAAGGTGCCCTGCCGCATCATACGGTAGCTCAATTTTTACCTTTTAAAGCAGCTGCATTCAGTTTTCATTAGTGCTGTTAGCACTTTACACCCCATCAGCAGCTAGAAGGTACACAGTTCCCTAAAACCTCTTCAGCATTTATAGTTTGTAGACTTTTTGCTGATGGTCATTTGACTGGTGTGAGCTGAAACCTTTGTGGACGTGGGATTTGCATGCAGCTAATAATTCCTTATACTGAGCTTTAGGCATGTCTTTTTTTTTCTTTTCCTTTTTTTTTAAAGAGTGAGTACAACTTCCCTCTCATATTGACTTCTTGAAAACTTTGTCATGTGTTGAAATTTCTTGCCTATTCCCTACCCCAGGACATTTTTTGAGGGCAGGTATCATTTACAGCCCCGCAGTCCTCGTGACTATTAAGCGACCATTAGCACTGTGTTTAAAGCTGCTGTTGTGGGAAACAGCCACAAGGCGGCAGCATTATTACGTTCTCAACTCTTGTTACTAGGGCAACAGAGTCTTCCTGGATGTCGTGTTCCTCGGTTGTAAATTAGAGTGGAATGTGCTGGGACAAGCCCCCAGAAGTTTATGTCTCCTTACTTATGTTCGTTTTTTAAATTTAATTTATATTTCTTATTGGAGGAAATTTGATTAGAGTGTTGTGATTGTCTGGCTGTACAGAATCTGGTCAATGATTCATACATATGTCTGTTCATCTTCGGATCCTGTTACCATGTACGTTATTACAGAATGTTGAGTAGACCTCCCTTGGTATTTGGTAGGTGTTTTGTCATGATATATTTTATATGTATTGGTGATTATATAATTCATATAGTTTATATGTTATATGTTTATATACATTTAACATACATTAGTATATGTATGCTACCCCCATAATCCTAATTTATCCATCCTCCCACCTTTCATTTTGGTTAACCATTAGTTTGTTTTATCAGTCTGTGAGTGTGTTTTTCTGTGGAAATATGTTCATTGGGAGCAATCTTAGGATAACACGTATAAATGATATCATAGGATATTTGTCATTCCCTTTTGACTTATGTAACGTACTATGATTATTTCTAGGCTCATGTGTAGTCCTGAAAACGGCATTGTTCATTTTTTTCCTGAGGCTACTATTCCATTCGGTACGTATACCACTTCTTCTTTGTCCATTTATCTGTTGATGGACATTTTGTTTGCTTGCATGGCTTGGCTATTGTAAATATTGCTGCAGGGCATGTTTGCCTGTCTGTGCCTTTCCCATTCTGGTCTTCTTAGGGTATAGGCCCATTAGGGGATCGGCCGCATGATATGGTAGCTCAATTTTTACCTTTTAAACGCAGCTCCGTTCTGTTCTCATGATTAGCTGTTACCAGTTTACATCCAACCAACAGCATAGTGGGTATGCATTTCTCCCCCAACCCGTCAGCATGCATTGTTTGTAGACTTTTTACGGATGGCATTTTGAATATTGGGTGGTGAAATCTTTTTGTAGTTTGGATTTGCATCCAACCAATAATTCCTGATATTGAGCTTTTATCCATGTTCTTCTTTTTTTAAAACAACCGAGTGAGTAACACTTACCTCTTCAAATTGTTTTCTTGAAAAATTTTCCGTGTTGTGAACTTTCTTGGCCATTACCTACCCCAGGACATGTTTTGAGGACACGTGTCATTTACGGCCCTACAATTACTGTGAATCTCAAGTGACCCTTAGCCCTGTGTTTAAAGCTGCTGTTGTGGGAAACGGCCACAAGGCGGCAGCATTTCTCCATTCCCAAGTCTGGTTACTAGGGCAGCAGAGCCTTCCTGAAAGTTGTGTTCCTAGGTTGTAAATTAGAATGGGATGTGCCAGGGAAAACCCCAATAACTTTATGTCTCATTAATTGTTGTTCGTGGTTTTAATTTTTTAAATTGGGGTAATGAGCAGAATAGTGTTTGTTCTGGGTGTGCACAATCAGGTTCAATTGAACATTATATATATCTACTCATGTACAGATCCTCTTCCCATGTAAATTACTATTATTTTTTTAAATAAATTTATTTTATTTATTTATTTATTTTTGGCTGAGTTGGATCTTCGTTGCTGCATGTGGGCTTTCTCCAGTTGCGGTGAGCGGGGGCTACTCTCCGTTGCGGTGCACCGGCTTCTCACTGCAGTGGCTTCTCTTGTTGCGGAGCACGGGCTCTAGACGTGTGGGCTTCAGTAGTTGTGGCGCATGGGCTCAGTAGTTATGGCTCATGGGCTCCAGAGCGTAGGCTCATTAGTTGTGGTGCACGGGCTTAGTTGCTCTGCTGCATGTGGGACCTTCCCGAACCAGGGATCGAACCTGTGTCCCCTGCATTGGCAGGTGGATTCTTAACCACGGTGCCACCAGGCAAGCCCGCGTGTAAATTATTACAGAGCGTTCAGTAGACCTCCCTTGGTATATGGTCGGTCTTTTTGATACGTGTGTTTAATATGTATTTGTATACGTACGGTAACCCTAATCTTAATGTATCCATTCCTCCCACCTTTCCTTTTAGATAACCATAGTTTGTTTTCTAAGTCTGTGAGAGTCTTTCTCTGTGGAAATATGTTCATACGTGTCAGTTGTTAGGTAACAGCTAGGAGTGATATCACAGGTTATTTGTCGGCTGCTTTCCGACTTACCTCATGTTCTGTGATTATCTCTAGGCTCATCTATGGTGCTGCAAAGAGCAGTGTTTCATCCTTTTCCATGGCGAATATTGCATTGTGTACATGGACCACTTCTTCTTTGTGCATTCATCTGTGGATGGACATTTTGGTTACTTCCAAGTCTTGGCAATGCTAAATATTGATGCAGTGCAGGATTGCCAGCCTGTGTCTTTTGGATTCTGGTCTTCTCAGGGATTAGGCCCAGCAGTGGGCCTACTAGATCATATGGTAGTTCAAATTTTTCCCTTTCAACGCACCCCCATTCTGTTCTCACTACTGGCTGTTACCAGTTTACATCCCACCAGCAACTAGAGGGTACACAGTTCTCTAAAACCCCTTCAGAATTTATTGTTTGTAGACTTTTTACTGATGGCATTTTGAATGTTGGGTGGTGATACCTTCTTGTAGGTTGGATTTGCATGCGTCTAATAATTCCCGATATTGAGCTTTCATCTACGTTTTTTTTTTAAGTAAAACAGAGAAACTCACCTCTTCAAATTGTTTCCTTGAAAAATTTGCCATGTTCTGAATTCCTGTGGCCATTACCTGCACCAGGACATTTTTTGAGGGCAGGTGTCCTTTACAGCCCTGTAGTAATTGTGAATATCACATGACCATTAGTTCTGCATTTAAAGCTGCTGTTGCAGGAAACGGCCACAAGGGGGCAGCATTTCTATATTCCCAACTCTGGTTACTAGGGCAACACAGCCTTCCTGGAAGTCCTGTTTGTAGGTTGTAAAGTAGAGTGGAATGTGCCAGGACAAACCCCCAGAAACTATGTCTACTTATTTGTTGTTGATATTCTCAGTTTAATTTTCATTTTTCTCAGAGCAAATTTGATTGCAATGTTGTGTTTGTTCTAGGTGTACAGAATGTCTTTCATTGATTCATATATCTTTTCATGTTTGGATCCTGTTCCGTAGAGATTATTACAGAATGTTGTGTAGACCTCTCTTGGTATTCGGTATGTCTGATGATTATATATTTTATAAGTATTAGCATATGTCTGTTAAACCCAATATCCTCCGTTATACATTCCTCACACCTTTCCGTTTGGTTAAGCACAAGCTTGTTTTCTGAACACGTGAGTGTCCTTCTCTGTGGAAATAGGTTCATTCCTATCAATTTTTACATAAGACCTATACGTGATATCATAGGATATGTGTCTCTCGCTTTCTGACTTACTTCAAGTTGTGTGATTGTGTGTAGCCTCGTCTATGGTGCTGCAAACGGCATTGTTTCATTCTTTTCTGTGTCTAATATTGCATTGTGTACATGGACCACTTTTTCGTCCATTCATCTGATGATGGACATTTTTGTTGCTTCCATGTCTTGGCTATTGTAAATACTGCTGCAATACACGATGTTCCATCCTGTGTCTTTTTGATGCTGGCTTTCACAGGTGACAGGCCCAATAGTGGGCCTTCCGGATCATATGGGGACTCAATTTTTACCTTTCAACGCACTGCCATTCTGTTCCTATTATTGGCGGTTACCAGTTTACATCCCACTTAGACCGAGAGGTTACGCTATTCTCCACAACTTCTTCAACATCTATTGTTTGTTGACGTTTTGCTGATGGTCATTCTGACTGGTGTGAGGTGATACGTTTGTGTAGATTGGATTTGCATGCGTCTAATAATTCCTGATGTTTTGCGTGTATCAATGTCCTTTTCATTTTTTTTTAAGATTCAGCTAAACTTACAACTTCAAATTTCCTTCTTGAAAAATTTGCCGCGTTTGGATTTTTTTGGCCATTCCCTACCCCAGGACAGTTTTTGAGGGCATGAGTCATTTACAGCCCTGCAGTCCTTGTGAATATTAGTGACCATTAGCAGTGGATTTAAAGCTGCTGTTTGAGGAAACGGCCTTAAGGTGGCAGCATTTCTACGTTGCCAACTCTGCTTGCTAGGGAAACAGAACCTTGCTGCAAGTTGTGCTTTTAGGTTGCAGATTAGAGTGGAATGTGTCAGGACAAACCCCCATAAGTTTTAGCCTCCTTAATTCTTGTTTGTGTCTTTAAGTTTTCATTTTTATCAGAGCAAATTGGATTTTAAAATGTCTTTTGTTCTAGCTGCACAGAATCTTGTTCATGTACACATATACATATATCTATTGATCTTTGTGTCCTTTTCCATTATTGTAGAGTGTTGAATAGACCACTCTTGGTATTCCATAGGTCTTTGGGGATGATATATTTTATATGTATTAGTATATGTTTGTTAACCCCAATATCCTAATTTGTCCATTCCTCACACCTTTTCTTTGGCTTAACCATAAGTTTGTCTTCTCCATCTGAGATTGTCTTTCCCTATGGAAATATGTTCATTTTTATGAATTTTCAGATAACATAAGTGATATTGTAGAACATTTGTCTTTCGCAATCTGACTTACTTCACGTTGTGTGATTATCTCTAGGCTCATCCGTGGTGCTGCATGTGCCATTCTTTTATTTTTTTTCGTGGCTAATATTCCATTCTGTACATATACCACTTCTTCTTTGTCCATTCATCTGTTTATGGAGCTTTTTTTTGCTTCCATGTCTTGGCTCTTTCAATATTGCTGCAGTGCACATTTGCCTGCCTCTGTCTTTCCGATTCTGGTGGTCTTAGGTTATAGGCCCAGAAGGTGCCCTGCCGCATCATACGGTAGCTCAATTTTTACCTTTTAAAGCAGCTGCATTCAGTTTTCATTAGTGCTGTTAGCACTTTACACCCCATCAACAGCTAGAAGGTACACAGTTCCCTAAAACCTCTTCAGCATTTATAGTTTGTAGACTTTTTGCTGATGGTCATTTGACTGGTGTGAGCTGAAACCTTTGTGGACGTGGGATTTGCATGCAGCTAATAATTCCTTATACTGAGCTTTAGGCATGTCTTTTTTTTTCTTTTCCTTTTTTTTTAAAGAGTGAGTACAACTTCCCTCTCATATTGACTTCTTGAAAACTTTGTCATGTGTTGAAATGACTCTTAAGCGACCATTAGCACTGTGTTTAAAGCTGCTGTTGTGGGAAACAGCCACAAGGCGGCAGCATTATTACGTTCTCAACTCTTGTTACTAGGGCAACAGAGTCTTCCTGGATGTCGTGTTCCTCGGTTGTAAATTAGAGTGGAATGTGCTGGGACAAGCCCCCAGAAGTTTATGTCTCCTTACTTATGTTCGTTTTTTAAATTTAATTTATATTTCTTATTGGAGGAAATTTGATTAGAGTGTTGTGATTGTCTGGCTGTACAGAATCTGGTCAATGATTCATACATATGTCTGTTCATCTTCGGATCCTGTTACCATGTACGTTATTACAGAATGTTGAGTAGACCTCCCTTGGTATTTGGTAGGTGTTTTGTCATGATATATTTTATATGTATTGGTGATTATATAATTCATATAGTTTATATGTTATATGTTTATATACATTTAACATACATTAGTATATGTATGCTACCCCCATAATCCTAATTTATCCATCCTCCCACCTTTCATTTTGGTTAACCATTAGTTTGTTTTATCAGTCTGTGAGTGTGTTTTTCTGTGGAAATATGTTCATTGGGAGCAATCTTAGGATAACACGTATAAATGATATCATAGGATATTTGTCATTCCCTTTTGACTTATGTAACGTACTATGATTATTTCTAGGCTCATGTGTAGTCCTGAAAACGGCATTGTTCATTTTTTTCCTGAGGCTACTATTCCATTCGGTACGTATACCACTTCTTCTTTGTCCATTTATCTGTTGATGGACATTTTGTTTGCTTGCATGGCTTGGCTATTGTAAATATTGCTGCAGGGCATGTTTGCCTGTCTGTGCCTTTCCCATTCTGGTCTTCTTAGGGTATAGGCCCATTAGGGGATTGGCCGCATGATATGGTAGCTCAATTTTTACCTTTTAAACGCAGCTCCATTCTGTTCTCATGATTAGCTGTTACCAGTTTACATCCAACCAACAGCATAGTGGGTATGCATTTCTCCCCCAACCCGTCAGCATGCATTGTTTGTAGACTTTTTACGGATGGCATTTTGAATATTGGGTGGTGAAATCTTTTTGTAGTTTGGATTTGCATCCAACCAATAATTCCTGATATTGAGCTTTTATCCATGTTCTTCTTTTTTTAAAACAACCGAGTGAGTAACACTTACCTCTTCAAATTGTTTTCTTGAAAAATTACCTACCCCAGGACATGTTTTGAGGACACGTGTCATTTACGGCCCTACAATTACTGTGAATCTCAAGTGACCCTTAGCCCTGTGTTTAGAGCTGCTGTTGTGGGAAACGGCCACAAGGCGGCAGCATTTCTCCATTCCCAAGTCTGGTTACTAGGGCAGCAGAGCCTTCCTGAAAGTTGTGTTCCTAGGTTGTAAATTAGAATGGGATGTGCCAGGGAAAACCCCAATAACTTTATGTCTCATTAATTGTTGTTCGTGGTTTTAATTTTTTAAATTGGGGTAATGAGCAGAATAGTGTTTGTTCTGGGTGTGCACAATCAGGTTCAATTGAACATTATATATATCTACTCATGTACAGATCCTCTTCCCATGTAAATTACTATTATTTTTTTAAATAAATTTATTTTATTTATTTATTTATTTTTGGCTGAGTTGGATCTTCGTTGCTGCATGTGGGCTTTCTCCAGTTGCGGTGAGCGGGGGCTACTCTCCGTTGCGGTGCACCGGCTTCTCACTGCAGTGGCTTCTCTTGTTGCGGAGCACGGGCTCTAGGCGTGTGGGCTTCAGTAGTTGTGGCGCATGGGCTCAGTAGTTATGGCTCATGGGCTCCAGAGCGTAGGCTCATTAGTTGTGGTGCACGGGCTTAGTTGCTCTGCTGCATGTGGGACCTTCCCGAACCAGGGATCGAACCTGTGTCCCCTGCATTGGCAGGTGGATTCTTAACCACGGTGCCACCAGGCAAGCCCGCGTGTAAATTATAACAGAGCGTTCAGTAGACCTCCCTTGGTATATGGTCGGTCTTTTTGATACGTGTGTTTAATATGTATTTGTATACGTACGGTAACCCTAATCTTAATGTATCCATTCCTCCCACCTTTCCTTTTAGATAACCATAGTTTGTTTTCTAAGTCTGTGAGAGTCTTTCTCTGTGGAAATATGTTCATACGTGTCAGTTGTTAGGTAACAGCTAGGAGTGATATCACAGGTTATTTGTCGGCTGCTTTCCGACTTACCTCATGTTCTGTGATTATCTCTAGGCTCATCTATGGTGCTGCAAAGAGCAGTGTTTCATCCTTTTCCATGGCGAATATTGCATTGTGTACATGGACCACTTCTTCTTTGTGCATTCATCTGTGGATGGACATTTTGGTTACTTCCAAGTCTTGGCAATGCTAAATATTGATGCAGTGCAGGATTGCCAGCCTGTGTCTTTTGGATTCTGGTCTTCTCAGGGATTAGGCCCAGCAGTGGGCCTACTAGATCATATGGTAGTTCAAATTTTTCCCTTTCAACGCACCTCCATTCTGTTCTCACTACTGGCTGTTACCAGTGTACATCCCACCAGCAACTAGAGGGTACACAGTTCTCTAAAACCCCTTCAGAATTTATTGTTTGTAGACTGTTTACTGATGGCATTTTGAGTGTTGGGTGGTGATACCTTCTTGTAGGTTGGATTTGCATGCGTCTAATAATTCCCGATATTGAGCTTTCATCTACATTTTTTTTAAGTAAAACAGAGAAACTCACCTCTTCAAATTGTTTCCTTGAAAAATTTGCCATGTTCTGAATTCCTGTGGCCATTACCTGCACCAGGACATTTTTTGAGGGCAGGTGTCCTTTACAGCCCTGTAGTAATTGTGAATATCACATGACCATTAGTTCTGCATTTAAAGCTGCTGTTGCAGGAAACGGCCACAAGGGGGCAGCATTTCTATATTCCCAACTCTGGTTACTAGGGCAACACAGCCTTCCTGGAAGTCCTGTTTGTAGGTTGTAAAGTAGAGTGGAATGTGCCAGGACAAACCCCCAGAAACTATGTCTACTTATTTGTTGTTGATATTCTCAGTTTAATTTTCATTTTTCTCAGAGCAAATTTGATTGCAATGTTGTGTTTGTTCTAGGTGTACAGAATGTCTTTCATTGATTCATATATCTTTTCATGTTTGGATCCTGTTCCGTAGAGATTATTACAGAATGTTGTGTAGACCTCTCTTGGTATTCGGTATGTCTGATGATTATATATTTTATAAGTATTAGCATATGTCTGTTAAACCCAATATCCTCCGTTATACATTCCTCACACCTTTCCGTTTGGTTAAGCACAAGCTTGTTTTCTGAACACGTGAGTGTCCTTCTCTGTGGAAATAGGTTCATTCCTATCAATTTTTACATAAGACCTATACGTGATATCATAGGATATGTGTCTCTCGCTTTCTGACTTACTTCAAGTTGTGTGATTGTGTGTAGCCTCGTCTATGGTGCTGCAAACGGCATTGTTTCATTCTTTTCTGTGTCTAATATTGCATTGTGTACATGGACCACTTTTTCATCCATTCATCTGATGATGGACATTTTTGTTGCTTCCATGTCTTGGCTATTGTAAATACTGCTGCAATACACGATGTTCCATCCTGTGTCTTTTTGATGCTGGCTTTCACAGGTGACAGGCCCAATAGTGGGCCTTCCGGATCATATGGGGACTCAATTTTTACCTTTCAACGCACTGCCATTCTGTTCCTATTATTGGCGGTTACCAGTTTACATCCCACTTAGACCGAGAGGTTACGCTATTCTCCACAACTTCTTCAACATCTATTGTTTGTTGACGTTTTGCTGATGGTCATTCTGACTGGTGTGAGGTGATACGTTTGTGTAGATTGGATTTGCATGCGTCTAATAATTCCTGATGTTTTGCGTGTATCAATGTCCTTTTCATTTTTTTTTAAGATTCAGCTAAACTTACAACTTCAAATTTCCTTCTTGAAAAATTTGCCGCGTTTGGATTTTTTTGGCCATTCCCTACCCCAGGACAGTTTTTGAGGGCATGAGTCATTTACAGCCCTGCAGTCCTTGTGAATATTAGTGACCATTAGCAGTGGATTTAAAGCTGCTGTTTGAGGAAACGGCCTTAAGGTGGCAGCATTTCTACGTTGCCAACTCTGCTTGCTAGGGAAACAGAACCTTGCTGCAAGTTGTGCTTTTAGGTTGCAGATTAGAGTGGAATGTGTCAGGACAAACCCCCATAAGTTTTAGCCTCCTTAATTCTTGTTTGTGTCTTTAAGTTTTCATTTTTATCAGAGCAAATTGGATTTTAAAATGTCTTTTGTTCTAGCTGCACAGAATCTTGTTCATGTACACATATACATATATCTATTGATCTTTGTGTCCTTTTCCATTATTGTAGAGTGTTGAATAGACCACTCTTGGTATTCCATAGGTCTTTGGGGATGATATATTTTATATGTATTAGTATATGTTTGTTAACCCCAATATCCTAATTTGTCCATTCCTCACACCTTTTCTTTGGCTTAACCATAAGTTTGTCTTCTCCATCTGAGATTGTCTTTCCCTATGGAAATATGTTCATTTTTATGAATTTTCAGATAACATAAGTGATATTGTAGAACATTTGTCTTTCGCAATCTGACTTACTTCACGTTGTGTGATTATCTCTAGGCTCATCCGTGGTGCTGCATGTGCCATTCTTTTATTTTTTTTCGTGGCTAATATTCCATTCTGTACATATACCACTTCTTCTTTGTCCATTCATCTGTTTATGGAGCTTTTTTTTGCTTCCATGTCTTGGCTCTTTCAATATTGCTGCAGTGCACATTTGCCTGCCTCTGTCTTTCCGATTCTGGTGGTCTTAGGTTATAGGCCCAGAAGGTGCCCTGCCGCATCATACGGTAGCTCAATTTTTACCTTTTAAAGCAGCTGCATTCAGTTTTCATTAGTGCTGTTAGCACTTTACACCCCATCAACAGCTAGAAGGTACACAGTTCCCTAAAACCTCTTCAGCATTTATAGTTTGTAGACTTTTTGCTGATGGTCATTTGACTGGTGTGAGCTGAAACCTTTGTGGACGTGGGATTTGCATGCAGCTAATAATTCCTTATACTGAGCTTTAGGCATGTCTTTTTTTTTCTTTTCCTTTTTTTTTAAAGAGTGAGTACAACTTCCCTCTCATATTGACTTCTTGAAAACTTTGTCATGTGTTGAAATGACTCTTAAGCGACCATTAGCACTGTGTTTAAAGCTGCTGTTGTGGGAAACAGCCACAAGGCGGCAGCATTATTACGTTCTCAACTCTTGTTACTAGGGCAACAGAGTCTTCCTGGATGTCGTGTTCCTCGGTTGTAAATTAGAGTGGAATGTGCTGGGACAAGCCCCCAGAAGTTTATGTCTCCTTACTTATGTTCGTTTTTTAAATTTAATTTATATTTCTTATTGGAGGAAATTTGATTAGAGTGTTGTGATTGTCTGGCTGTACAGAATCTGGTCAATGATTCATACATATGTCTGTTCATCTTCGGATCCTGTTACCATGTACGTTATTACAGAATGTTGAGTAGACCTCCCTTGGTATTTGGTAGGTGTTTTGTCATGATATATTTTATATGTATTGGTGATTATATAATTCATATAGTTTATATGTTATATGTTTATATACATTTAACATACATTAGTATATGTATGCTACCCCCATAATCCTAATTTATCCATCCTCCCACCTTTCATTTTGGTTAACCATTAGTTTGTTTTATCAGTCTGTGAGTGTGTTTTTCTGTGGAAATATGTTCATTGGGAGCAATCTTAGGATAACACGTATAAATGATATCATAGGATATTTGTCATTCCCTTTTGACTTATGTAACGTACTATGATTATTTCTAGGCTCATGTGTAGTCCTGAAAACGGCATTGTTCATTTTTTTCCTGAGGCTACTATTCCATTCGGTACGTATACCACTTCTTCTTTGTCCATTTATCTGTTGATGGACATTTTGTTTGCTTGCATGGCTTGGCTATTGTAAATATTGCTGCAGGGCATGTTTGCCTGTCTGTGCCTTTCCCATTCTGGTCTTCTTAGGGTATAGGCCCATTAGGGGATCGGCCGCATGATATGGTAGCTCAATTTTTACCTTTTAAACGCAGCTCCATTCTGTTCTCATGATTAGCTGTTACCAGTTTACATCCAACCAACAGCATAGTGGGTATGCATTTCTCCCCCAACCCGTCAGCATGCATTGTTTGTAGACTTTTTACGGATGGCATTTTGAATATTGGGTGGTGAAATCTTTTTGTAGTTTGGATTTGCATCCAACCAATAATTCCTGATATTGAGCTTTTATCCATGTTCTTCTTTTTTTAAAACAACCGAGTGAGTAACACTTACCTCTTCAAATTGTTTTCTTGAAAAATTACCTACCCCAGGACATGTTTTGAGGACACGTGTCATTTACGGCCCTACAATTACTGTGAATCTCAAGTGACCCTTAGCCCTGTGTTTAGAGCTGCTGTTGTGGGAAACGGCCACAAGGCGGCAGCATTTCTCCATTCCCAAGTCTGGTTACTAGGGCAGCAGAGCCTTCCTGAAAGTTGTGTTCCTAGGTTGTAAATTAGAATGGGATGTGCCAGGGAAAACCCCAATAACTTTATGTCTCATTAATTGTTGTTCGTGGTTTTAATTTTTTAAATTGGGGTAATGAGCAGAATAGTGTTTGTTCTGGGTGTGCACAATCAGGTTCAATTGAACATTATATATATCTACTCATGTACAGATCCTCTTCCCATGTAAATTACTATTATTTTTTTAAATAAATTTATTTTATTTATTTATTTATTTTTGGCTGAGTTGGATCTTCGTTGCTGCATGTGGGCTTTCTCCAGTTGCGGTGAGCGGGGGCTACTCTCCGTTGCGGTGCACCGGCTTCTCACTGCAGTGGCTTCTCTTGTTGCGGAGCACGGGCTCTAGGCGTGTGGGCTTCAGTAGTTGTGGCGCATGGGCTCAGTAGTTATGGCTCATGGGCTCCAGAGCGTAGGCTCATTAGTTGTGGTGCACGGGCTTAGTTGCTCTGCTGCATGTGGGACCTTCCCGAACCAGGGATCGAACCTGTGTCCCCTGCATTGGCAGGTGGATTCTTAACCACGGTGCCACCAGGCAAGCCCGCGTGTAAATTATAACAGAGCGTTCAGTAGACCTCCCTTGGTATATGGTCGGTCTTTTTGATACGTGTGTTTAATATGTATTTGTATACGTACGGTAACCCTAATCTTAATGTATCCATTCCTCCCACCTTTCCTTTTAGATAACCATAGTTTGTTTTCTAAGTCTGTGAGAGTCTTTCTCTGTGGAAATATGTTCATACGTGTCAGTTGTTAGGTAACAGCTAGGAGTGATATCACAGGTTATTTGTCGGCTGCTTTCCGACTTACCTCATGTTCTGTGATTATCTCTAGGCTCATCTATGGTGCTGCAAAGAGCAGTGTTTCATCCTTTTCCATGGCGAATATTGCATTGTGTACATGGACCACTTCTTCTTTGTGCATTCATCTGTGGATGGACATTTTGGTTACTTCCAAGTCTTGGCAATGCTAAATATTGATGCAGTGCAGGATTGCCAGCCTGTGTCTTTTGGATTCTGGTCTTCTCAGGGATTAGGCCCAGCAGTGGGCCTACTAGATCATATGGTAGTTCAAATTTTTCCCTTTCAACGCACCTCCATTCTGTTCTCACTACTGGCTGTTACCAGTTTACATCCCACCAGCAACTAGAGGGTACACAGTTCTCTAAAACCCCTTCAGAATTTATTGTTTGTAGACTGTTTACTGATGGCATTTTGAGTGTTGGGTGGTGATACCTTCTTGTAGGTTGGATTTGCATGCGTCTAATAATTCCCGATATTGAGCTTTCATCTACATTTTTTTTAAGTAAAACAGAGAAACTCACCTCTTCAAATTGTTTCCTTGAAAAATTTGCCATGTTCTGAATTCCTGTGGCCATTACCTGCACCAGGACATTTTTTGAGGGCAGGTGTCCTTTACAGCCCTGTAGTAATTGTGAATATCACATGACCATTAGTTCTGCATTTAAAGCTGCTGTTGCAGGAAACGGCCACAAGGGGGCAGCATTTCTATATTCCCAACTCTGGTTACTAGGGCAACACAGCCTTCCTGGAAGTCCTGTTTGTAGGTTGTAAAGTAGAGTGGAATGTGCCAGGACAAACCCCCAGAAACTATGTCTACTTATTTGTTGTTGATATTCTCAGTTTAATTTTCATTTTTCTCAGAGCAAATTTGATTGCAATGTTGTGTTTGTTCTAGGTGTACAGAATGTCTTTCATTGATTCATATATCTTTTCATGTTTGGATCCTGTTCCGTAGAGATTATTACAGAATGTTGTGTAGACCTCTCTTGGTATTCGGTATGTCTGATGATTATATATTTTATAAGTATTAGCATATGTCTGTTAAACCCAATATCCTCCGTTATACATTCCTCACACCTTTCCGTTTGGTTAAGCACAAGCTTGTTTTCTGAACACGTGAGTGTCCTTCTCTGTGGAAATAGGTTCATTCCTATCAATTTTTACATAAGACCTATACGTGATATCATAGGATATGTGTCTCTCGCTTTCTGACTTACTTCAAGTTGTGTGATTGTGTGTAGCCTCGTCTATGGTGCTGCAAACGGCATTGTTTCATTCTTTTCTGTGTCTAATATTGCATTGTGTACATGGACCACTTTTTCGTCCATTCATCTGATGATGGACATTTTTGTTGCTTCCATGTCTTGGCTATTGTAAATACTGCTGCAATACACGATGTTCCATCCTGTGTCTTTTTGATGCTGGCTTTCACAGGTGACAGGCCCAATAGTGGGCCTTCCGGATCATATGGGGACTCAATTTTTACCTTTCAACGCACTGCCATTCTGTTCCTATTATTGGCGGTTACCAGTTTACATCCCACTTAGACCGAGAGGTTACGCTATTCTCCACAACTTCTTCAACATCTATTGTTTGTTGACGTTTTGCTGATGGTCATTCTGACTGGTGTGAGGTGATACGTTTGTGTAGATTGGATTTGCATGCGTCTAATAATTCCTGATGTTTTGCGTGTATCAATGTCCTTTTCATTTTTTTTTAAGATTCAGCTAAACTTACAACTTCAAATTTCCTTCTTGAAAAATTTGCCGCGTTTGGATTTTTTTGGCCGTTCCCTACCCCAGGACAGTTTTTGAGGGCATGAGTCATTTACAGCCCTGCAGTCCTTGTGAATATTAGTGACCATTAGCAGTGGATTTAAAGCTGCTGTTTGAGGAAACGGCCTTAAGGTGGCAGCATTTCTACGTTGCCAACTCTGCTTGCTAGGGAAAGAGAACCTTGCTGCAAGTTGTGCTTTTAGGTTGCAGATTAGAGTGGAATGTGTCAGGACAAACCCCCATAAGTTTTAGCCTCCTTAATTCTTGTTTGTGTCTTTAAGTTTTCATTTTTATCAGAGCAAATTGGATTTTAAAATGTCTTTTGTTCTAGCTGCACAGAATCTTGTTCATGTACACATATACATATATCTATTGATCTTTGTGTCCTTTTCCATGTAGGTTATTGTAGAGTGTTGAATAGACCACTCTTGGTATTCCATAGGTCTTTGGGGATGATATATTTTATATGTATTAGTATATGTTTGTTAACCCCAATATCCTAATTTGTCCATTCCTCACACCTTTTCTTTGGCTTAACCATAAGTTTGTCTTCTCCATCTGAGGTTGTCTTTCCCTATGGAAATATGTTCATTTTTATGAATTTTCAGATAACATAAGTGATATCGTAGAACATTTGTCTTTCGCAATCTGACTTACTTCACGTTGTGTGATTATCTCTAGGCTCATCCGTGGTGCTGCATATGCCATTCTTTTATTTTTTTTCGTGGCTAATATTCCATTCTGTACATATACCACTTCTTCTTTGTCCATTCATCTGTTTATGGAGCTTTTTTTTGCTTCCATGTCTTGGCTCTTTCAATATTGCTGCAGTGCACATTTGCCTGCCTCTGTCTTTCCGATTCTGGTGGTCTTAGGTTATAGGCCCAGAAGGTGCCCTGCCGCATCATACGATAGCTCAATTTTTACCTTTTAAAGCAGCTGCATTCAGTTTTCATTAGTGCTGTTAGCACTTTACACCCCATCAGCAGCTAGAAGGTACACAGTTCCCTAAAACCTCTTCAGCATTTATAGTTTGTAGACTTTTTGCTGATGGTCATTTGACTGGTGTGAGCTGAAACCTTTGTGGACGTGGGATTTGCATGCAGCTAATAATTCCTTATACTGAGCTTTAGGCATGTCTTTTTTTTTCTTTTCCTTTTTTTTTTAAAGAGTGAGTACAACTTCCCTCTCATATTGACTTCTTGAAAACTTTGTCATGTGTTGAAATTTCTTGCCTATTCCCTACCCCAGGACATTTTTTGAGGGCAGGTATCATTTACAGCCCCGCAGTCCTCGTGACTATTAAGCGACCATTAGCACTGTGTTTAAAGCTGCTGTTGTGGGAAACAGCCACAAGGCGGCAGCATTATTACGTTCTCAACTCTTGTTACTAGGGCAACAGAGTCTTCCTGGACGTCGTGTTCCTCGGTTGTAAATTAGAGTGGAATGTGCTGGGACAAGCCCCCAGAAGTTTATGTCTCCTTACTTATGTTCGTTTTTTAAATTTAATTTATATTTCTTATCGGAGGAAATTTGATTAGAGTGTTGTGATTGTCTGGCTGTACAGAATCTGGTCAATGATTCATACATATGTCTGTTCATCTTCGGATCCTGTTACCATGTACGTTATTACAGAATGTTGAGTAGACCTCCCTTGGTATTTGGTAGGTGTTTTGTCATGATATATTTTATATGTATTGGTGATTATATAATTCATATAGTTTATATGTTATATGTTTATATACATTTAACATACGTTAGTATATGTATGCTACCCCCATAATCCTAATTTATCCATCCTCCCACCTTTCATTTTGGTTAACCATTAGTTTGTTTTATCAGTCTGTGAGTGTGTTTTTCTGTGGAAATATGTTCATTGGGAGCAATCTTAGGATAACACGTATAAATGATATCATAGGATATTTGTCATTCCCTTTTGACTTACGTAACGTACTATGATTATTTCTAGGCTCATGTGTAGTCCTGAAAACGGCATTGTTCATTTTTTTCCTGAGGCTACTATTCCATTCAGTACGTATACCACTTCTTTGTCCATTTATCTGTTGATGGACATTTTGTTTGCTTGCATGGCTTGGCTATTGTAAATATTGCTGCAGTGCATGTTTGCCTGTCTGTGCCTTTCCCATTCTGGTCTTCTTAGGGTATAGGCCCATTAGGGGATCGGCCGCATGATATGGTAGCTCAATTTTTACCTTTTAAACGCAGCTCCGTTCTGTTCTCATGATTAGCTGTTACCAGTTTACATCCAACCAACAGCATAGTGGGTATGCATTTCTCCCCCAACCCTTCAGCATGCATTGTTTGTAGACTTTTTACGGATGGCATTTTGAATATTGGGTGGTGAAATCTTTTTGTAGTTTGGATTTGCATCCAACCAATAATTCCTGATATTGAGCTTTTATCCATGTTCTTCTTTTTTTAAAACAACCGAGTGAGTAACACTTACCTCTTCAAATTGTTTTCTTGAAAAATTTTCCGTGTTGTGAACTTTCTTGGCCATTACCTACCCCAGGACATGTTTTGAGGACACGTGTCATTTACGGCCCTACAATTACTGTGAATCTCAAGTGACCCTTAGCCCTGTGTTTAAAGCTGCTGTTGTGGGAAACGGCCACAAGGCGGCAGCATTTCTCCATTCCCAAGTCTGGTTACTAGGGCAGCAGAGCCTTCCTGAAAGTTGTGTTCCTAGGTTGTAAATTAGAATGGGATGTGCCAGGGAAAACCCCAATAACTTTATGTCTCATTAATTGTTGTTCGTGGTTTTAATTTTTTAAATTGGGGTAATGAGCAGAATAGTGTTTGTTCTGGGTGTGCACAATCAGGTTCAATTGAACATTATATATATCTACTCATGTACAGATCCTCTTCCCATGTAAATTACTATTATTTTTTTAAATAAATTTATTTTATTTATTTATTTATTTTTGGCTGAGTTGGATCTTCGTTGCTGCATGTGGGCTTTCTCCAGTTGCGGTGAGCGGGGGCTACTCTCCGTTGCGGTGCACCGGCTTCTCACTGCAGTGGCTTCTCTTGTTGCGGAGCACGGGCTCTAGGCGTGTGGGCTTCAGTAGTTGTGGCGCATGGGCTCAGTAGTTATGGCTCATGGGCTCCAGAGCGTAGGCTCATTAGTTGTGGTGCACGGGCTTAGTTGCTCTGCTGCATGTGGGACCTTCCCGAACCAGGGATCGAACCTGTGTCCCCTGCATTGGCAGGTGGATTCTTAACCACGGTGCCACCAGGCAAGCCCCCGTGTAAATTATTACAGAGCGTTCAGTAGACCTCCCTTGGTATATGGTCGGTCTTTTTGATACGTGTGTTTAATATGTATTTGCATACGTACGGTAACCCTAATCTTAATGTATCCATTCCTCCCACCTTTCCTTTTAGATAACCATAGTTTGTTTTCTAAGTCTGTGAGAGTCTTTCTCTGTGGAAATATGTTCATACGTGTCAGTTGTTAGGTAACAGCTAGGAGTGATATCACAGGTTATTTGTCGGCTGCTTTCCGACTTACCTCATGTTCTGTGATTATCTCTAGGCTCATCTATGGTGCTGCAAAGAGCAGTGTTTCATCCTTTTCCATGGCGAATATTGCATTGTGTACATGGACCACTTCTTCTTTGTGCATTCATCTGTGGATGGACATTTTGGTTACTTCCAAGTCTTGGCAATGCTAAATATTGATGCAGTGCAGGATTGCCAGCCTGTGTCTTTTGGATTCTGGTCTTCTCAGGGATTAGGCCCAGCAGTGGGCCTACTAGATCATATGGTAGTTCAAATTTTTCCCTTTCAACGCACCTCCATTCTGTTCTCACTACTGGCTGTTACCAGTTTACATCCCACCAGCAACTAGAGGGTACACAGTTCTCTAAAACCCCTTCAGAATTTATTGTTTGTAGACTTTTTACTGATGGCATTTTGAGTGTTGGGTGGTGATACCTTCTTGTAGGTTGGATTTGCATGTGTCTAATAATTCCCGATATTGAGCTTTCATCTACATTTTTTTTAAGTAAAACAGAGAAACTCACCTCTTCAAATTGTTTCCTTGAAAAATTTGCCATGTTCTGAATTCCTGTGGCCATTACCTGCACCAGGACATTTTTTGAGGGCAGGTGTCCTTTACAGCCCTGTAGTAATTGTGAATATCACATGACCATTAGTTCTGCATTTAAAGCTGCTGTTGCAGGAAACGGCCACAAGGGGGCAGCATTTCTATATTCCCAACTCTGGTTACTAGGGCAACACAGCCTTCCTGGAAGTCCTGTTTGTAGGTTGTAAAGTAGAGTGGAATGTGCCAGGACAAACCCCCAGAAACTATGTCTACTTATTTGTTGTTGATATTCTCAGTTTAATTTTCATTTTTCTCAGAGCAAATTTGATTGCAATGTTGTGTTTGTTCTAGGTGTACAGAATGTCTTTCATTGATTCATATATCTTTTCATGTTTGGATCCTGTTCCGTAGAGATTATTACAGAATGTTGTGTAGACCTCTCTTGGTATTCGGTATGTCTGATGATTATATATTTTATAAGTATTAGCATATGTCTGTTAAACCCAATATCCTCCGTTATACATTCCTCACACCTTTCCGTTTGGTTAAGCACAAGCTTGTTTTCTGAACACGTGAGTGTCCTTCTCTGTGGAAATAGGTTCATTCCTATCAATTTTTACATAAGACCTATACGTGATATCATAGGATATGTGTCTCTCGCTTTCTGACTTACTTCAAGTTGTGTGATTGTGTGTAGCCTCGTCTATGGTGCTGCAAACGGCATTGTTTCATTCTTTTCTGTGTCTAATATTGCATTGTGTACATGGACCACTTTTTCGTCCATTCATCTGATGATGGACATTTTTGTTGCTTCCATGTCTTGGCTATTGTAAATACTGCTGCAATACACGATGTTCCATCCTGTGTCTTTTTGATTCTGGCTTTCACAGGTGACAGGCCCAATAGTGGGCCTGCCGGATCATATGGGGACTCAATTTTTACCTTTCAACGCACTGCCATTCTGTTCCTATTATTGGCGGTTACCAGTTTACATCCCACTTAGACCGAGAGGTTACGCTATTCTCCACAACTTCTTCAACATCTATTGTTTGTTGACGTTTTGCTGATGGTCATTCTGACTGGTGTGAGGTGATACGTTTGTGTAGATTGGATTTGCATGCGTCTAATAATTCCTGATGTTTTGCGTGTATCAATGTCCTTTTCATTTTTTTTTAAGATTCAGCTAAACTTACAACTTCAAATTTCCTTCTTGAAAAATTTGCCGCGTTTGGATTTTTTTGGCCGTTCCCTACCCCAGGACAGTTTTTGAGGGCATGAGTCATTTACAGCCCTGCAGTCCTTGTGAATATTAGTGACCATTAGCAGTGGATTTAAAGCTGCTGTTTGAGGAAACGGCCTTAAGGTGGCAGCATTTCTACGTTGCCAACTCTGCTTGCTAGGGAAAGAGAACCTTGCTGCAAGTTGTGCTTTTAGGTTGCAGATTAGAGTGGAATGTGTCAGGACAAACCCCCATAAGTTTTAGCCTCCTTAATTCTTGTTTGTGTCTTTAAGTTTTCATTTTTATCAGAGCAAATTGGATTTTAAAATGTCTTTTGTTCTAGCTGCACAGAATCTTGTTCATGTACACATATACATATATCTATTGATCTTTGTGTCCTTTTCCATGTAGGTTATTGTAGAGTGTTGAATAGACCACTCTTGGTATTCCATAGGTCTTTGGGGATGATATATTTTATATGTATTAGTATATGTTTGTTAACCCCAATATCCTAATTTGTCCATTCCTCACACCTTTTCTTTGGCTTAACCATAAGTTTGTCTTCTCCATCTGAGGTTGTCTTTCCCTATGGAAATATGTTCATTTTTATGAATTTTCAGATAACATAAGTGATATCGTAGAACATTTGTCTTTCGCAATCTGACTTACTTCACGTTGTGTGATTATCTCTAGGCTCATCCGTGGTGCTGCATATGCCATTCTTTTATTTTTTTTCGTGGCTAATATTCCATTCTGTACATATACCACTTCTTCTTTGTCCATTCATCTGTTTATGGAGCTTTTTTTTGCTTCCATGTCTTGGCTCTTTCAATATTGCTGCAGTGCACATTTGCCTGCCTCTGTCTTTCCGATTCTGGTGGTCTTAGGTTATAGGCCCAGAAGGTGCCCTGCCGCATCATACGATAGCTCAATTTTTACCTTTTAAAGCAGCTGCATTCAGTTTTCATTAGTGCTGTTAGCACTTTACACCCCATCAGCAGCTAGAAGGTACACAGTTCCCTAAAACCTCTTCAGCATTTATAGTTTGTAGACTTTTTGCTGATGGTCATTTGACTGGTGTGAGCTGAAACCTTTGTGGACGTTGGATTTGCATGCAGCTAATAATTCCTTATACTGAGCTTTAGGCATGTCTTTTTTTTTCTTTTCCTTTTTTTTTTAAAGAGTGAGTACAACTTCCCTCTCATATTGACTTCTTGAAAACTTTGTCATGTGTTGAAATTTCTTGCCTATTCCCTACCCCAGGACATTTTTTGAGGGCAGGTATCATTTACAGCCCCGCAGTCCTCGTGACTATTAAGCGACCATTAGCACTGTGTTTAAAGCTGCTGTTGTGGGAAACAGCCACAAGGCGGCAGCATTATTACGTTCTCAACTCTTGTTACTAGGGCAACAGAGTCTTCCTGGACGTCGTGTTCCTCGGTTGTAAATTAGAGTGGAATGTGCTGGGACAAGCCCCCAGAAGTTTATGTCTCCTTACTTATGTTCGTTTTTTAAATTTAATTTATATTTCTTATCGGAGGAAATTTGATTAGAGTGTTGTGATTGTCTGGCTGTACAGAATCTGGTCAATGATTCATACATATGTCTGTTCATCTTCGGATCCTGTTACCATGTATGTTATTACAGAATGTTGAGTAGACCTCCCTTGGTATTTGGTAGGTGTTTTGTCATGATATATTTTATATGTATTGGTGATTATATAATTCATATAGTTTATATGTTATATGTTTATATACATTTAACATACGTTAGTATATGTATGCTAATTTCCTAATAATCCTAATTTATCCATCCTCCCACCTTTCATTTTGGTTAACCATTAGTTTGTTTTATCAGTCTGTGAGTGTGTTTTTCTGTGGAAATATGTTCATTGGGAGCAATCTTAGGATAACACGTATAAATGATATCATAGGATATTTGTCATTCCCTTTTGACTTACGTAACGTACTATGATTATTTCTAGGCTCATGTGTAGTCCTGCAAACGGCATTTTTCATTTTTTTCCCGAGGCTACTATTCCATTCGGTACGTATACCACTTCTTCTTTGTCCATTTATCTGTTGATGGACATTTTGTTTGCTTGCATGGCTTGGCTATTGTAAATATTGCTGCAGGGCATGTTTGCCTGTCTGTGCCTTTCCCATTCTGGTCTTCTTAGGGTATAGGCCCATTAGGGGATCGGCCGCATGATATGGTAGCTCAATTTTTACCTTTTAAACGCAGCTCCGTTCTGTTCTCATGATTAGCTGTTACCAGTTTACATCCAACCAACAGCATAGTGGGTATGCATTTCTCCCCCAACCCGTCAGCATGCATTGTTTGTAGACTTTTTACGGATGGCATTTTGAATATTGGGTGGTGAAATCTTTTTGTAGTTTGGATTTGCATCCAACCAATAATTCCTGATATTGAGCTTTTATCCATGTTCTTCTTTTTTTAAAACAACCGAGTGAGTAACACTTACCTCTTCAAATTGTTTTCTTGAAAAATTTTCCGTGTTGTGAACTTTCTTGGCCATTACCTACCCCAGGACATGTTTTGAGGACACGTGTCATTTACGGCCCTACAATTACTGTGAATCTCAAGTGACCCTTAGCCCTGTGTTTAAAGCTGCTGTTGTGGGAAACGGCCACAAGGCGGCAGCATTTCTCCATTCCCAAGTCTGGTTACTAGGGCAGCAGAGCCTTCCTGAAAGTTGTGTTCCTAGGTTGTAAATTAGAATGGGATGTGCCAGGGAAAACCCCAATAACTTTATGTCTCATTAATTGTTGTTCGTGGTTTTAATTTTTTAAATTGGGGTAATGAGCAGAATAGTGTTTGTTCTGGGTGTGCACAATCAGGTTCAATTGAACATTATATATATCTACTCATGTACAGATCCTCTTCCCATGTAAATTACTATTATTTTTTTAAATAAATTTATTTTATTTATTTATTTATTTTTGGCTGAGTTGGATCTTCGTTGCTGCATGTGGGCTTTCTCCAGTTGCGGTGAGCGGGGGCTACTCTCCGTTGCGGTGCACCGGCTTCTCACTGCAGTGGCTTCTCTTGTTGCGGAGCACGGGCTCTAGGCGTGTGGGCTTCAGTAGTTGTGGCGCATGGGCTCAGTAGTTATGGCTCATGGGCTCCAGAGCGTAGGCTCATTAGTTGTGGTGCACGGGCTTAGTTGCTCTGCTGCATGTGGGACCTTCCCGAACCAGGGATCGAACCTGTGTCCCCTGCATTGGCAGGTGGATTCTTAACCACGGTGCCACCAGGCAAGCCCCCGTGTAAATTATTACAGAGCGTTCAGTAGACCTCCCTTGGTATATGGTCGGTCTTTTTGATACATGTGTTTAATATGTATTTACATACGTACGGTAACCCTAATCTTAATGTATCCATTCCTCCCACCTTTCCTTTTAGATAACCATAGTTTGTTTTCTAAGTCTGTGAGAGTCTTTCTCTGTGGAAATATGTTCATACGTGTCAGTTGTTAGGTAACAGCTAGGAGTGATATCACAGGTTATTTGTCGGCTGCTTTCCGACTTACCTCATGTTCTGTGATTATCTCTAGGCTCATCTATGGTGCTGCAAAGAGCAGTGTTTCATCCTTTTCCATGGCGAATATTGCATTGTGTACATGGACCACTTCTTCTTTGTGCATTCATCTGTGGATGGACATTTTGGTTACTTCCAAGTCTTGGCAATGCTAAATATTGATGCAGTGCAGGATTGCCAGCCTGTGTCTTTTGGATTCTGGTCTTCTCAGGGATTAGGCCCAGCAGTGGGCCTACTAGATCATATGGTAGTTCAAATTTTTCCCTTTCAACGCACCTCCATTCTGTTCTCACTACTGGCTGTTACCAGTGTACATCCCACCAGCAACTAGAGGGTACACAGTTCTCTAAAACCCCTTCAGAATTTATTGTTTGTAGACTTTTTACTGATGGCATTTTGAGTGTTGGGTGGTGATACCTTTTTGTAGGTTGGATTTGCATGCGTCTAATAATTCCCGATATTGAGCTTTCATCTACGTTTTTTTTTTTAAGTAAAACAGAGAAACTCACCTCTTCAAATTGTTTCCTTGAAAAATTTGCCATGTTCTCAATTCCTGTGGCCATTACCTGCACCAGGACATTTTTTGAGGGCAGGTGTCCTTTACAGCCCTGTAGTAATTGTGAATATCACATGACCATTAGTTCTGCATTTAAAGCTGCTGTTGCAGGAAACGGCCACAAGGGGGCAGCATTTCTAT
Organism: Eubalaena glacialis; assembly: GCF_028564815.1. NCBI lineage: Eukaryota > Metazoa > Chordata > Mammalia > Artiodactyla > Balaenidae > Eubalaena > Eubalaena glacialis. Next base: position 132,599,524 of record NC_083722.1, on the reverse strand, counting down.
ATTCCCAACTCTGGTTACTAGGGCAACACAGCCTTCCTGGAAGTCCTGTTTGTAGGTTGTAAAGTAGAGTGGAATGTGCCAGGACAAACCCCCAGAAACTATGTCTACTTATTTGTTGTTGATATTCTCAGTTTAATTTTCATTTTTCTCAGAGCAAATTTGATTGCAATGTTGTGTTTGTTCTAGGTGTACAGAATGTCTTTCATTGATTCATATATCTTTTCATGTTTGGATCCTGTTCCGTAGAGATTATTACAGAATGTTGTGTAGACCTCTCTTGGTATTCGGTATGTCTGATGATTATATATTTTATAAGTATTAGCATATGTCTGTTAAACCCAATATCCTCCGTTATACATTCCTCACACCTTTCCGTTTGGTTAAGCACAAGCTTGTTTTCTGAACACGTGAGTGTCCTTCTCTGTGGAAATAGGTTCATTCCTATCAATTTTTACATAAGACCTATACGTGATATCATAGGATATGTGTCTCTCGCTTTCTGACTTACTTCAAGTTGTGTGATTGTCTGTAGCCTCGTCTATGGTGCTGCAAACGGCATTGTTTCATTCTTTTCTGTGTCTAATATTGCATTGTGTACATGGACCACTTTTTCGTCCATTCATCTGATGATGGACATTTTTGTTGCTTCCATGTCTTGGCTATTGTAAATACTGCTGCAATACACGATGTTCCATCCTGTGTCTTTTTGATTCTGGCTTTCACAGGTGACAGGCCCAATAGTGGGCCTTCCGGATCATATGGGGACTCAATTTTTACCTTTCAACGCACTGCCATTCTGTTCCTATTATTGGCGGTTACCAGTTTACATCCCACTTAGACCGAGAGGTTATGCTATTCTCCACAACTTCTTCAACATCTATTGTTTGTTGACGTTTTGCTGATGGTCATTCTGACTGGTGTGAGGTGATACGTTTGTGTAGATTGGATTTGCATGCGTCTAATAATTCCTGATGTTTTGCGTGTATCAATGTCCTTTTCATTTTTTTTTAAGATTCAGCTAAACTTACAACTTCAAATTTCCTTCTTGAAAAATTTGCCGCGTTTGGATTTTTTTGGCCATTCCCTACCCCAGGACAGTTTTTGAGGGCATGAGTCATTTACAGCCCTGCAGTCCTTGTGAATATTAGTGACCATTAGCAGTGGATTTAAAGCTGCTGTTTGAGGAAACGGCCTTAAGGTGGCAGCATTTCTACGTTGGCAACTCTGCTTGCTAGGGAAACAGAACCTTGCTGCAAGTTGTGCTTTTAGGTTGCAGATTAGAGTGGAATGTGTCAGGACAAACCCCCATAAGTTTTAGCCTCCTTAATTCTCGTTTGTGTCTTTAAGTTTTCATTTTTATCAGAGCAAATTGGATTTTAAAATGTCTTTTGTTCTAGCTGCACAGAATCTTGTTCATGTACACATATACATATATCTATTGATCTTTGTGTCCTTTTCCATGTAGGTTATTGTAGAGTGTTGAATAGACCACTCTTGGTATTCCATAGGTCTTTGGGGATGATATATTTTATATGTATTAGTATATGTTTGTTAACCCCAATATCCTAATTTGTCCATTCCTCACACCTTTTCTTTGGCTTAACCATAAGTTTGTCTTCTCCATCTGAGATTGTCTTTCCCTATGGAAATATGTTCATTTTTATGAATTTTCAGATAACATAAGTGATATCGTAGAACATTTGTCTTTCGCAATCTGACTTACTTCACGTTGTGTGATTATCTCTAGGCTCATCCGTGGTGCTGCATATGCCATTCTTTTATTTTTTTTCGTGGCTAATATTCCATTCTGTACATATACCACTTCTTCTTTGTCCATTCATCTGTTTATGGAGCTTTTTTTTGCTTCCATGTCTTGGCTCTTTCAATATTGCTGCAGTGCACATTTGCCTGCCTCTGTCTTTCCGATTCTGGTGGTCTTAGGTTATAGGCCCAGAAGGTGCCCTGCCGCATCATACGGTAGCTCAATTTTTACCTTTTAAAGCAGCTGCATTCAGTTTTCATTAGTGCTGTTAGCACTTTACACCCCATCAGCAGCTAGAAGGTACACAGTTCCCTAAAACCTCTTCAGCATTTATAGTTTGTAGACTTTTTGCTGATGGTCATTTGACTGGTGTGAGCTGAAACCTTTGTGGACGTTGGATTTGCATGCAGCTAATAATTCCTTATACTGAGCTTTAGGCATGTCTTTTTTTTTCTTTTCCTTTTTTTTTTAAAGAGTGAGTACAACTTCCCTCTCATATTGACTTCTTGAAAACTTTGTCATGTGTTGAAATTTCTTGCCTATTCCCTACCCCAGGACATTTTTTGAGGGCAGGTATCATTTACAGCCCCGCAGTCCTCGTGACTATTAAGCGACCATTAGCACTGTGTTTAAAGCTGCTGTTGTGGGAAACAGCCACAAGGCGGCAGCATTATTACGTTCTCAACTCTTGTTACTAGGGCAACAGAGTCTTCCTGGACGTCGTGTTCCTCGGTTGTAAATTAGAGTGGAATGTGCTGGGACAAGCCCCCAGAAGTTTATGTCTCCTTACTTATGTTCGTTTTTTAAATTTAATTTATATTTCTTATCGGAGGAAATTTGATTAGAGTGTTGTGATTGTCTGGCTGTACAGAATCTGGTCAATGATTCATACATATGTCTGTTCATCTTCGGATCCTGTTACCATGTATGTTATTACAGAATGTTGAGTAGACCTCCCTTGGTATTTGGTAGGTGTTTTGTCATGATATATTTTATATGTATTGGTGATTATATAATTCATATAGTTTATATGTTATATGTTTATATACATTTAACATACGTTAGTATATGTATGCTACCCCCATAATCCTAATTTATCCATCCTCCCACCTTTCATTTTGGTTAACCATTAGTTTGTTTTATCAGTCTGTGAGTGTGTTTTTCTGTGGAAATATGTTCATTGGGAGCAATCTTAGGATAACACGTATAAATGATATCATAGGATATTTGTCATTCCCTTTTGACTTACGTAACGTACTATGATTATTTCTAGGCTCATGTGTAGTCCTGCAAACGGCATTTTTCATTTTTTTCCCGAGGTTACTATTCCATTCGGTACGTATACCACTTCTTCTTTGTCCATTTATCTGTTGATGGACATTTTGTTTGCTTGCATGGCTTGGCTATTGTAAATATTGCTGCAGGGCATGTTTGCCTGTCTGTGCCTTTCCCATTCTGGTCTTCTTAGGGTATAGGCCCATTAGGGGATCGGCCGCATGATATGGTAGCTCAATTTTTACCTTTTAAATGCAGCTCCGTTCTGTTCTCATGATTAGCTGTTACCAGTTTACATCCAACCAACAGCATAGTGGGTATGCATTTCTCCCCCAACCCGTCAGCATGCATTGTTTGTAGACTTTTTACGGATGGCATTTTGAATATTGGGTGGTGAAATCTTTTTGTAGTTTGGATTTGCATCCAACCAATAATTCCTGATATTGAGCTTTTATCCATGTTCTTCTTTTTTTAAAACAACCGAGTGAGTAACACTTACCTCTTCAAATTGTTTTCTTGAAAAATTTTCCGTGTTGTGAACTTTCTTGGCCATTACCTACCCCAGGACATGTTTTGAGGACACGTGTCATTTACGGCCCTACAATTACTGTGAATCTCAAGTGACCCTTAGCCCTGTGTTTAAAGCTGCTGTTGTGGGAAACGGCCACAAGGCGGCAGCATTTCTCCATTCCCAAGTCTGGTTACTAGGGCAGCAGAGCCTTCCTGAAAGTTGTGTTCCTAGGTTGTAAATTAGAATGGGATGTGCCAGGGAAAACCCCAATAACTTTATGTCTCATTAATTGTTGTTCGTGGTTTTAATTTTTTAAATTGGGGTAATGAGCAGAATAGTGTTTGTTCTGGGTGTGCACAATCAGGTTCAATTGAACATTATATATATCTACTCGTGTACAGATCCTCTTCCCATGTAAATTACTATTATTTTTTTAAATAAATTTATTTTATTTATTTATTTATTTTTGGCTGAGTTGGATCTTCGTTGCTGCACGTGGGCTTTCTCCAGTTGCGGTGAGCGGGGGCTACTCTCCGTTGCGGTGCACCGGCTTCTCACTGCAGTGGCTTCTCTTGTTGCGGAGCACGGGCTCTAGGCGTGTGGGCTTCAGTAGTTGTGGCGCATGGGCTCAGTAGTTATGGCTCATGGGCTCCAGAGCGTAGGCTCATTAGTTGTGGTGCACGGGCTTAGTTGCTCTGCTGCATGTGGGACCTTCCCGAACCAGGGATCGAACCTGTGTCCCCTGCATTGGCAGGTGGATTCTTAACCACGGTGCCACCAGGCAAGCCCCCGTGTAAATTATTACAGAGCGTTCAGTAGACCTCCCTTGGTATATGGTCGGTCTTTTTGATACGTGTGTTTAATATGTATTTGCATACGTACGGTAACCCTAATCTTAATGTATCCATTCCTCCCACCTTTCCTTTTAGATAACCATAGTTTGTTTTCTAAGTCTGTGAGAGTCTTTCTCTGTGGAAATATGTTCATACGTGTCAGTTGTTAGGTAACAGCTAGGAGTGATATCACAGGTTATTTGTCGGCTGCTTTCCGACTTACCTCATGTTCTGTGATTATCTCTAGGCTCATCTATGGTGCTGCAAAGAGCAGTGTTTCATCCTTTTCCATGGCGAATATTGCATTGTGTACATGGACCACTTCTTCTTTGTGCATTCATCTGTGGATGGACATTTTGGTTACTTCCAAGTCTTGGCAATGCTAAATATTGATGCAGTGCAGGATTGCCAGCCTGTGTCTTTTGGATTCTGGTCTTCTCAGGGATTAGGCCCAGCAGTGGGCCTACTAGATCATATGGTAGTTCAAATTTTTCCCTTTCAACGCACCTCCATTCTGTTCTCACTACTGGCTGTTACCAGTGTACATCCCACCAGCAACTAGAGGGTACACAGTTCTCTAAAACCCCTTCAGAATTTATTGTTTGTAGACTTTTTACTGATGGCATTTTGAGTGTTGGGTGGTGATACCTTTTTGTAGGTTGGATTTGCATGCGTCTAATAATTCCCGATATTGAGCTTTCATCTACGTTTTTTTTTTTTAAGTAAAACAGAGAAACTCACCTCTTCAAATTGTTTCCTTGAAAAATTTGCCATGTTCTGAATTCCTGTGGCCATTACCTGCACCAGGACATTTTTTGAGGGCAGGTGTCCTTTACAGCCCTGTAGTAATTGTGAATATCACATGACCATTAGTTCTGCATTTAAAGCTGCTGTTGCAGGAAACGGCCACAAGGGGGCAGCATTTCTATATTCCCAACTCTGGTTACTAGGGCAACACAGCCTTCCTGGAAGTCCTGTTTGTAGGTTGTAAAGTAGAGTGGAATGTGCCAGGACAAACCCCCAGAAACTATGTCTACTTATTTGTTGTTGATATTCTCAGTTTAATTTTCATTTTTCTCAGAGCAAATTTGATTGCAATGTTGTGTTTGTTCTAGGTGTATAGAATGTCATTCATTGATTCATATATCTTTTCATGTTTGGATCCTGTTCCGTAGAGATTATTACAGAATGTTGTGTAGACCTCTCTTGGTATTCGGTATGTCTGATGATTATATATTTTATAAGTATTAGCATATGTCTGTTAAACCCAATATCCTCCGTTATACATTCCTCACACCTTTCCGTTTGGTTAAGCACAAGCTTGTTTTCTGAACACGTGAGTGTCCTTCTCTGTGGAAATAGGTTCATTCCTATCAATTTTTACATAAGACCTATACGTGATATCATAGGATATGTGTCTCTCGCTTTCTGACTTACTTCAAGTTGTGTGATTGTGTGTAGCCTCGTCTATGGTGCTGCAAACGGCATTGTTTCATTCTTTTCTGTGTCTAATATTGCATTGTGTACATGGACCACTTTTTCGTCCATTCATCTGATGATGGACATTTTTGTTGCTTCCATGTCTTGGCTATTGTAAATACTGCTGCAATACACGATGTTCCATCCTGTGTCTTTTTGATGCTGGCTTTCACAGGTGACAGGCCCAATAGTGGGCCTGCCGGATCATATGGGGACTCAATTTTTACCTTTCAACGCACTGCCATTCTGTTCCTATTATTGGCGGTTACCAGTTTACATCCCACTTAGACCGAGAGGTTACGCTATTCTCCACAACTTCTTCAACATCTATTGTTTGTTGACGTTTTGCTGATGGTCATTCTGACTGGTGTGAGGTGATACGTTTGTGTAGATTGGATTTGCATGCGTCTAATAATTCCTGATGTTTTGCGTGTATCAATGTCCTTTTCATTTTTTTTTAAGATTCAGCTAAACTTACAACTTCAAATTTCCTTCTTGAAAAATTTGCCGCGTTTGGATTTTTTTGGCCATTCCCTACCCCAGGACAGTTTTTGAGGGCATGAGTCATTTACAGCCCTGCAGTCCTTGTGAATATTAGTGACCATTAGCAGTGGATTTAAAGCTGCTGTTTGAGGAAACGGCCTTAAGGTGGCAGCATTTCTACGTTGGCAACTCTGCTTGCTAGGGAAACAGAACCTTGCTGCAAGTTGTGCTTTTAGGTTGCAGATTAGAGTGGAATGTGTCAGGACAAACCCCCATAAGTTTTAGCCTCCTTAATTCTTGTTTGTGTCTTTAAGTTTTCATTTTTATCAGAGCAAATTGGATTTTAAAATGTCTTTTGTTCTAGCTGCACAGAATCTTGTTCATGTACACATATACATATATCTATTGATCTTTGTGTCCTTTTCCATGTAGGTTATTGTAGAGTGTTGAATAGACCACTCTTGGTATTCCATAGGTCTTTGGGGATGATATATTTTATATGTATTAGTATATGTTTGTTAACCCCAATATCCTAATTTGTCCATTCCTCACACCTTTTCTTTGGCTTAACCATAAGTTTGTCTTCTCCATCTGAGATTGTCTTTCCCTATGGAAATATGTTCATTTTTATGAATTTTCAGATAACATAAGTGATATCGTAGAACATTTGTCTTTCGCAATCTGACTTACTTCACGTTGTGTGATTATCTCTAGGCTCATCCGTGGTGCTGCATATGCCATTCTTTTATTTTTTTTCGTGGCTAATATTCCATTCTGTACATATACCACTTCTTCTTTGTCCATTCATCTGTTTATGGAGCTTTTTTTTGCTTCCATGTCTTGGCTCTTTCAATATTGCTGCAGTGCACATTTGCCTGCCTCTGTCTTTCCGATTCTGGTGGTCTTAGGTTATAGGCCCAGAAGGTGCCCTGCCGCATCATACGGTAGCTCAATTTTTACCTTTTAAAGCAGCTGCATTCAGTTTTCATTAGTGCTGTTAGCACTTTACACCCCATCAGCAGCTAGAAGGTACACAGTTCCCTAAAACCTCTTCAGCATTTATAGTTTGTAGACTTTTTGCTGATGGTCATTTGACTGGTGTGAGCTGAAACCTTTGTGGACGTTGGATTTGCATGCAGCTAATAATTCCTTATACTGAGCTTTAGGCATGTCTTTTTTTTTCTTTTCCTTTTTTTTTTAAAGAGTGAGTACAACTTCCCTCTCATATTGACTTCTTGAAAACTTTGTCATGTGTTGAAATTTCTTGCCTATTCCCTACCCCAGGACATTTTTTGAGGGCAGGTATCATTTACAGCCCCGCAGTCCTCGTGACTATTAAGCAACCATTAGCACTGTGTTTAAAGCTGCTGTTGTGGGAAACAGCCACAAGGCGGCAGCATTATTACGTTCTCAACTCTTGTTACTAGGGCAACAGAGTCTTCCTGGACGTCGTGTTCCTCGGTTGTAAATTAGAGTGGAATGTGCTGGGACAAGCCCCCAGAAGTTTATGTCTCCTTACTTATGTTCGTTTTTTAAATTTAATTTATATTTCTTATCGGAGGAAATTTGATTAGAGTGTTGTGATTGTCTGGCTGTACAGAATCTGGTCAATGATTCATACATATGTCTGTTCATCTTCGGATCCTGTTACCATGTATGTTATTACAGAATGTTGAGTAGACCTCCCTTGGTATTTGGTAGGTGTTTTGTCATGATATATTTTATATGTATTGGTGATTATATAATTCATATAGTTTATATGTTATATGTTTATATACATTTAACATACGTTAGTATATGTATGCTACCCCCATAATCCTAATTTATCCATCCTCCCACCTTTCATTTTGGTTAACCATTAGTTTGTTTTATCAGTCTGTGAGTGTGTTTTTCTGTGGAAATATGTTCATTGGGAGCAATCTTAGGATAACACGTATAAATGATATCATAGGATATTTGTCATTCCCTTTTGACTTACGTAACGTACTATGATTATTTCTAGGCTCATGTGTAGTCCTGCAAACGGCATTTTTCATTTTTTTCCCGAGGCTACTATTCCATTCGGTACGTATACCACTTCTTCTTTGTCCATTTATCTGTTGATGGACATTTTGTTTGCTTGCATGGCTTGGCTATTGTAAATATTGCTGCAGGGCATGTTTGCCTGTCTGTGCCTTTCCCATTCTGGTCTTCTTAGGGTATAGGCCCATTAGGGGATCGGCCGCATGATATGGTAGCTCAATTTTTACCTTTTAAATGCAGCTCCGTTCTGTTCTCATGATTAGCTGTTACCAGTTTACATCCAACCAACAGCATAGTGGGTATGCATTTCTCCCCCAACCCGTCAGCATGCATTGTTTGTAGACTTTTTACGGATGGCATTTTGAATATTGGGTGGTGAAATCTTTTTGTAGTTTGGATTTGCATCCAACCAATAATTCCTGATATTGAGCTTTTATCCATGTTCTTCTTTTTTTAAAACAACCGAGTGAGTAACACTTACCTCTTCAAATTGTTTTCTTGAAAAATTTTCCGTGTTGTGAACTTTCTTGGCCATTACCTACCCCAGGACATGTTTTGAGGACACGTGTCATTTACGGCCCTACAATTACTGTGAATCTCAAGTGACCCTTAGCCCTGTGTTTAAAGCTGCTGTTGTGGGAAACGGCCACAAGGCGGCAGCATTTCTCCATTCCCAAGTCTGGTTACTAGGGCAGCAGAGCCTTCCTGAAAGTTGTGTTCCTAGGTTGTAAATTAGAATGGGATGTGCCAGGGAAAACCCCAATAACTTTATGTCTCATTAATTGTTGTTCGTGGTTTTAATTTTTTAAATTGGGGTAATGAGCAGAATAGTGTTTGTTCTGGGTGTGCACAATCAGGTTCAATTGAACATTATATATATCTACTCATGTACAGATCCTCTTCCCATGTAAATTACTATTATTTTTTTAAATAAATTTATTTTATTTATTTATTTATTTTTGGCTGAGTTGGATCTTCGTTGCTGCACGTGGGCTTTCTCCAGTTGCGGTGAGCGGGGGCTACTCTCCGTTGCGGTGCACCGGCTTCTCACTGCAGTGGCTTCTCTTGTTGCGGAGCACGGGCTCTAGGCGTGTGGGCTTCAGTAGTTGTGGCGCATGGGCTCAGTAGTTATGGCTCATGGGCTCCAGAGCGTAGGCTCATTAGTTGTGGTGCACGGGCTTAGTTGCTCTGCTGCATGTGGGACCTTCCCGAACCAGGGATCGAACCTGTGTCCCCTGCATTGGCAGGTGGATTCTTAACCACGGTGCCACCAGGCAAGCCCCCGTGTAAATTATTACAGAGCGTTCAGTAGACCTCCCTTGGTATATGGTCGGTCTTTTTGATACGTGTGTTTAATATGTATTTGTATACGTACGGTAACCCTAATCTTAATGTATCCATTCCTCCCACCTTTCCTTTTAGATAACCATAGTTTGTTTTCTAAGTCTGTGAGAGTCTTTCTCTGTGGAAATATGTTCATACGTGTCAGTTGTTAGGTAACAGCTAGGAGTGATATCACAGGTTATTTGTCGGCTGCTTTCCGACTTACCTCATGTTCTGTGATTATCTCTAGGCTCATCTATGGTGCTGCAAAGAGCAGTGTTTCATCCTTTTCCATGGCGAATATTGCATTGTGTACATGGACCACTTCTTCTTTGTGCATTCATCTGTGGATGGACATTTTGGTTACTTCCAAGTCTTGGCAATGCTAAATATTGATGCAGTGCAGGATTGCCAGCCTGTGTCTTTTGGATTCTGGTCTTCTCAGGGATTAGGCCCAGCAGTGGGCCTACTAGATCATATGGTAGTTCAAATTTTTCCCTTTCAACGCACCTCCATTCTGTTCTCACTACTGGCTGTTACCAGTGTACATCCCACCAGCAACTAGAGGGTACACAGTTCTCTAAAACCCCTTCAGAATTTATTGTTTGTAGACTTTTTACTGATGGCATTTTGAGTGTTGGGTGGTGATACCTTTTTGTAGGTTGGATTTGCATGCGTCTAATAATTCCCGATATTGAGCTTTCATCTACATTTTTTTTTTTTAAGTAAAACAGAGAAACTCACCTCTTCAAATTGTTTCCTTGAAAAATTTGCCATGTTCTGAATTCCTGTGGCCATTACCTGCACCAGGACATTTTTTGAGGGCAGGTGTCCTTTACAGCCCTGTAGTAATTGTGAATATCACATGACCATTAGTTCTGCATTTAAAGCTGCTGTTGCAGGAAACGGCCACAAGGGGGCAGCATTTCTATATTCCCAACTCTGGTTACTAGGGCAACACAGCCTTCCTGGAAGTCCTGTTTGTAGGTTGTAAAGTAGAGTGGAATGTGCCAGGACAAACCCCCAGAAACTATGTCTACTTATTTGTTGTTGATATTCTCAGTTTAATTTTCATTTTTCTCAGAGCAAATTTGATTGCAATGTTGTGTTTGTTCTAGGTGTATAGAATGTCTTTCATTGATTCATATATCTTTTCATGTTTGGATCCTGTTCCGTAGAGATTATTACAGAATGTTGTGTAGACCTCTCTTGGTATTCGGTATGTCTGATGATTATATATTTTATAAGTATTAGCATATGTCTGTTAAACCCAATATCCTCCGTTATACATTCCTCACACCTTTCCGTTTGGTTAAGCACAAGCTTGTTTTCTGAACACGTGAGTGTCCTTCTCTGTGGAAATAGGTTCATTCCTATCAATTTTTACATAAGACCTATACGTGATATCATAGGATATGTGTCTCTCGCTTTCTGACTTACTTCAAGTTGTGTGATTGTGTGTAGCCTCGTCTATGGTGCTGCAAACGGCATTGTTTCATTCTTTTCTGTGTCTAATATTGCATTGTGTACATGGACCACTTTTTCGTCCATTCATCTGATGATGGACATTTTTGTTGCTTCCATGTCTTGGCTATTGTAAATACTGCTGCAATACACGATGTTCCATCCTGTGTCTTTTTGATGCTGGCTTTCACAGGTGACAGGCCCAATAGTGGGCCTGCCGGATCATATGGGGACTCAATTTTTACCTTTCAACGCACTGCCATTCTGTTCCTATTATTGGCGGTTACCAGTTTACATCCCACTTAGACCGAGAGGTTACGCTATTCTCCACAACTTCTTCAACATCTATTGTTTGTTGACGTTTTGCTGATGGTCATTCTGACTGGTGTGAGGTGATACGTTTGTGTAGATTGGATTTGCATGCGTCTAATAATTCCTGATGTTTTGCGTGTATCAATGTCCTTTTCATTTTTTTTTAAGATTCAGCTAAACTTACAACTTCAAATTTCCTTCTTGAAAAATTTGCCGCGTTTGGATTTTTTTGGCCATTCCCTACCCCAGGACAGTTTTTGAGGGCATGAGTCATTTACAGCCCTGCAGTCCTTGTGAATATTAGTGACCATTAGCAGTGGATTTAAAGCTGCTGTTTGAGGAAACGGCCTTAAGGTGGCAGCATTTCTACGTTGGCAACTCTGCTTGCTAGGGAAACAGAACCTTGCTGCAAGTTGTGCTTTTAGGTTGCAGATTAGAGTGGAATGTGTCAGGACAAACCCCCATAAGTTTTAGCCTCCTTAATTCTTGTTTGTGTCTTTAAGTTTTCATTTTTATCAGAGCAAATTGGATTTTAAAATGTCTTTTGTTCTAGCTGCACAGAATCTTGTTCATGTACACATATACATATATCTATTGATCTTTGTGTCCTTTTCCATGTAGGTTATTGTAGAGTGTTGAATAGACCACTCTTGGTATTCCATAGGTCTTTGGGGATGATATATTTTATATGTATTAGTATATGTTTGTTAACCCCAATATCCTAATTTGTCCATTCCTCACACCTTTTCTTTGGCTTAACCATAAGTTTGTCTTCTCCATCTGAGATTGTCTTTCCCTATGGAAATATGTTCATTTTTATGAATTTTCAGATAACATAAGTGATATCGTAGAACATTTGTCTTTCGCAATCTGACTTACTTCACGTTGTGTGATTATCTCTAGGCTCATCCGTGGTGCTGCATATGCCATTCTTTTATTTTTTTTCGTGGCTAATATTCCATTCTGTACATATACCACTTCTTCTTTGTCCATTCATCTGTTTATGGAGCTTTTTTTTGCTTCCATGTCTTGGCTCTTTCAATATTGCTGCAGTGCACATTTGCCTGCCTCTGTCTTTCCGATTCTGGTGGTCTTAGGTTATAGGCCCAGAAGGTGCCCTGCCGCATCATACGGTAGCTCAATTTTTACCTTTTAAAGCAGCTGCATTCAGTTTTCATTAGTGCTGTTAGCACTTTACACCCCATCAGCAGCTAGAAGGTACACAGTTCCCTAAAACCTCTTCAGCATTTATAGTTTGTAGACTTTTTGCTGATGGTCATTTGACTGGTGTGAGCTGAAACCTTTGTGGACGTTGGATTTGCATGCAGCTAATAATTCCTTATACTGAGCTTTAGGCATGTCTTTTTTTTTCTTTTCCTTTTTTTTTTAAAGAGTGAGTACAACTTCCCTCTCATATTGACTTCTTGAAAACTTTGTCATGTGTTGAAATTTCTTGCCTATTCCCTACCCCAGGACATTTTTTGAGGGCAGGTATCATTTACAGCCCCGCAGTCCTCGTGACTATTAAGCAACCATTAGCACTGTGTTTAAAGCTGCTGTTGTGGGAAACAGCCACAAGGCGGCAGCATTATTACGTTCTCAACTCTTGTTACTAGGGCAACAGAGTCTTCCTGGACGTCGTGTTCCTCGGTTGTAAATTAGAGTGGAATGTGCTGGGACAAGCCCCCAGAAGTTTATGTCTCCTTACTTATGTTCGTTTTTTAAATTTAATTTATATTTCTTATCGGAGGAAATTTGATTAGAGTGTTGTGATTGTCTGGCTGTACAGAATCTGGTCAATGATTCATACATATGTCTGTTCATCTTCGGATCCTGTTACCATGTATGTTATTACAGAATGTTGAGTAGACCTCCCTTGGTATTTGGTAGGTGTTTTGTCATGATATATTTTATATGTATTGGTGATTATATAATTCATATAGTTTATATGTTATATGTTTATATACATTTAACATACGTTAGTATATGTATGCTACCCCCATAATCCTAATTTATCCATCCTCCCACCTTTCATTTTGGTTAACCATTAGTTTGTTTTATCAGTCTGTGAGTGTGTTTTTCTGTGGAAATATGTTCATTGGGAGCAATCTTAGGATAACACGTATAAATGATATCATAGGATATTTGTCATTCCCTTTTGACTTACGTAACGTACTATGATTATTTCTAGGCTCATGTGTAGTCCTGCAAACGGCATTTTTCATTTTTTTCCCGAGGCTACTATTCCATTCGGTACGTATACCACTTCTTCTTTGTCCATTTATCTGTTGATGGACATTTTGTTTGCTTGCATGGCTTGGCTATTGTAAATATTGCTGCAGGGCATGTTTGCCTGTCTGTGCCTTTCCCATTCTGGTCTTCTTAGGGTATAGGCCCATTAGGGGATCGGCCGCATGATATGGTAGCTCAATTTTTACCTTTTAAATGCAGCTCCGTTCTGTTCTCATGATTAGCTGTTACCAGTTTACATCCAACCAACAGCATAGTGGGTATGCATTTCTCCCCCAACCCGTCAGCATGCATTGTTTGTAGACTTTTTACGGATGGCATTTTGAATATTGGGTGGTGAAATCTTTTTGTAGTTTGGATTTGCATCCAACCAATAATTCCTGATATTGAGCTTTTATCCATGTTCTTCTTTTTTTAAAACAACCGAGTGAGTAACACTTACCTCTTCAAATTGTTTTCTTGAAAAATTTTCCGTGTTGTGAACTTTCTTGGCCATTACCTACCCCAGGACATGTTTTGAGGACACGTGTCATTTACGGCCCTACAATTACTGTGAATCTCAAGTGACCCTTAGCCCTGTGTTTAAAGCTGCTGTTGTGGGAAACGGCCACAAGGCGGCAGCATTTCTCCATTCCCAAGTCTGGTTACTAGGGCAGCAGAGCCTTCCTGAAAGTTGTGTTCCTAGGTTGTAAATTAGAATGGGATGTGCCAGGGAAAACCCCAATAACTTTATGTCTCATTAATTGTTGTTCGTGGTTTTAATTTTTTAAATTGGGGTAATGAGCAGAATAGTGTTTGTTCTGGGTGTGCACAATCAGGTTCAATTGAACATTATATATATCTACTCATGTACAGATCCTCTTCCCATGTAAATTACTATTATTTTTTTAAATAAATTTATTTTATTTATTTATTTATTTTTGGCTGAGTTGGATCTTCGTTGCTGCACGTGGGCTTTCTCCAGTTGCGGTGAGCGGGGGCTACTCTCCGTTGCGGTGCACCGGCTTCTCACTGCAGTGGCTTCTCTTGTTGCGGAGCACGGGCTCTAGGCGTGTGGGCTTCAGTAGTTGTGGCGCATGGGCTCAGTAGTTATGGCTCATGGGCTCCAGAGCGTAGGCTCATTAGTTGTGGTGCACGGGCTTAGTTGCTCTGCTGCATGTGGGACCTTCCCGAACCAGGGATCGAACCTGTGTCCCCTGCATTGGCAGGTGGATTCTTAACCACGGTGCCACCAGGCAAGCCCCCGTGTAAATTATTACAGAGCGTTCAGTAGACCTCCCTTGGTATATGGTCGGTCTTTTTGATACGTGTGTTTAATATGTATTTGCATACGTACGGTAACCCTAATCTTAATGTATCCATTCCTCCCACCTTTCCTTTTAGATAACCATAGTTTGTTTTCTAAGTCTGTGAGAGTCTTTCTCTGTGGAAATATGTTCATACGTGTCAGTTGTTAGGTAACAGCTAGGAGTGATATCACAGGTTATTTGTCGGCTGCTTTCCGACTTACCTCATGTTCTGTGATTATCTCTAGGCTCATCTATGGTGCTGCAAAGAGCAGTGTTTCATCCTTTTCCATGGCGAATATTGCATTGTGTACATGGACCACTTCTTCTTTGTGCATTCATCTGTGGATGGACATTTTGGTTACTTCCAAGTCTTGGCAATGCTAAATATTGATGCAGTGCAGGATTGCCAGCCTGTGTCTTTTGGATTCTGGTCTTCTCAGGGATTAGGCCCAGCAGTGGGCCTACTAGATCATATGGTAGTTCAAATTTTTCCCTTTCAACGCACCTCCATTCTGTTCTCACTACTGGCTGTTACCAGTGTACATCCCACCAGCAACTAGAGGGTACACAGTTCTCTAAAACCCCTTCAGAATTTATTGTTTGTAGACTTTTTACTGATGGCATTTTGAGTGTTGGGTGGTGATACCTTTTTGTAGGTTGGATTTGCATGCGTCTAATAATTCCCGATATTGAGCTTTCATCTACGTTTTTTTTTTTTAAGTAAAACAGAGAAACTCACCTCTTCAAATTGTTTCCTTGAAAAATTTGCCATGTTCTGAATTCCTGTGGCCATTACCTGCACCAGGACATTTTTTGAGGGCAGGTGTCCTTTACAGCCCTGTAGTAATTGTGAATATCACATGACCATTAGTTCTGCATTTAAAGCTGCTGTTGCAGGAAACGGCCACAAGGGGGCAGCATTTCTATATTCCCAACTCTGGTTACTAGGGCAACACAGCCTTCCTGGAAGTCCTGTTTGTAGGTTGTAAAGTAGAGTGGAATGTGCCAGGACAAACCCCCAGAAACTATGTCTACTTATTTGTTGTTGATATTCTCAGTTTAATTTTCATTTTTCTCAGAGCAAATTTGATTGCAATGTTGTGTTTGTTCTAGGTGTACAGAATGTCTTTCATTGATTCATATATCTTTTCATGTTTGGATCCTGTTCCGTAGAGATTATTACAGAATGTTGTGTAGACCTCTCTTGGTATTCGGTATGTCTGATGATTATATATTTTATAAGTATTAGCATATGTCTGTTAAACCCAATATCCTCCGTTATACATTCCTCACACCTTTCCGTTTGGTTAAGCACAAGCTTGTTTTCTGAACACGTGAGTGTCCTTCTCTGTGGAAATAGGTTCATTCCTATCAATTTTTACATAAGACCTATACGTGATATCATAGGATATGTGTCTCTCGCTTTCTGACTTACTTCAAGTTGTGTGATTGTGTGTAGCCTCGTCTATGGTGCTGCAAACGGCATTGTTTCATTCTTTTCTGTGTCTAATATTGCATTGTGTACATGGACCACTTTTTCGTCCATTCATCTGATGATGGACATTTTTGTTGCTTCCATGTCTTGGCTATTGTAAATACTGCTGCAATACACGATGTTCCATCCTGTGTCTTTTTGATGCTGGCTTTCACAGGTGACAGGCCCAATAGTGGGCCTTCCGGATCATATGGGGACTCAATTTTTACCTTTCAACGCACTGCCATTCTGTTCCTATTATTGGCGGTTACCAGTTTACATCCCACTTAGACCGAGAGGTTACGCTATTCTCCACAACTTCTTCAACATCTATTGTTTGTTGACGTTTTGCTGATGGTCATTCTGACTGGTGTGAGGTGATACGTTTGTGTAGATTGGATTTGCATGCGTCTAATAATTCCTGATGTTTTGCGTGTATCAATGTCCTTTTCATTTTTTTTTAAGATTCAGCTAAACTTACAACTTCAAATTTCCTTCTTGAAAAATTTGCCGCGTTTGGATTTTTTTGGCCATTCCCTACCCCAGGACAGTTTTTGAGGGCATGAGTCATTTACAGCCCTGCAGTCCTTGTGAATATTAGTGACCATTAGCAGTGGATTTAAAGCTGCTGTTTGAGGAAACGGCCTTAAGGTGGCAGCATTTCTACGTTGCCAACTCTGCTTGCTAGGGAAACAGAACCTTGCTGCAAGTTGTGCTTTTAGGTTGCAGATTAGAGTGGAATGTGTCAGGACAAACCCCCATAAGTTTTAGCCTCCTTAATTCTCGTTTGTGTCTTTAAGTTTTCATTTTTATCAGAGCAAATTGGATTTTAAAATGTCTTTTGTTCTAGCTGCACAGAATCTTGTTCATGTACACATATACATATATCTATTGATCTTTGTGTCCTTTTCCATGTAGGTTATTGTAGAGTGTTGAATAGACCACTCTTGGTATTCCATAGGTCTTTGGGGATGATATATTTTATATGTATTAGTATATGTTTGTTAACCCCAATATCCTAATTTGTCCATTCCTCACACCTTTTCTTTGGCTTAACCATAAGTTTGTCTTCTCCATCTGAGATTGTCTTTCCCTATGGAAATATGTTCATTTTTATGAATTTTCAGATAACATAAGTGATATCGTAGAACATTTGTCTTTCGCAATCTGACTTACTTCACGTTGTGTGATTATCTCTAGGCTCATCCGTGGTGCTGCATATGCCATTCTTTTATTTTTTTTCGTGGCTAATATTCCATTCTGTACATATACCACTTCTTCTTTGTCCATTCATCTGTTTATGGAGCTTTTTTTTGCTTCCATGTCTTGGCTCTTTCAATATTGCTGCAGTGCACATTTGCCTGCCTCTGTCTTTCCGATTCTGGTGGTCTTAGGTTATAGGCCCAGAAGGTGCCCTGCCGCATCATACGGTAGCTCAATTTTTACCTTTTAAAGCAGCTGCATTCAGTTTTCATTAGTGCTGTTAGCACTTTACACCCCATCAGCAGCTAGAAGGTACACAGTTCCCTAAAACCTCTTCAGCATTTATAGTTTGTAGACTTTTTGCTGATGGTCATTTGACTGGTGTGAGCTGAAACCTTTGTGGACGTTGGATTTGCATGCAGCTAATAATTCCTTATACTGAGCTTTAGGCATGTCTTTTTTTTTCTTTTCCTTTTTTTTTTAAAGAGTGAGTACAACTTCCCTCTCATATTGACTTCTTGAAAACTTTGTCATGTGTTGAAATTTCTTGCCTATTCCCTACCCCAGGACATTTTTTGAGGGCAGGTATCATTTACAGCCCCGCAGTCCTCGTGACTATTAAGCGACCATTAGCACTGTGTTTAAAGCTGCTGTTGTGGGAAACAGCCACAAGGCGGCAGCATTATTACGTTCTCAACTCTTGTTACTAGGGCAACAGAGTCTTCCTGGACGTCGTGTTCCTCGGTTGTAAATTAGAGTGGAATGTGCTGGGACAAGCCCCCAGAAGTTTATGTCTCCTTACTTATGTTCGTTTTTTAAATTTAATTTATATTTCTTATCGGAGGAAATTTGATTAGAGTGTTGTGATTGTCTGGCTGTACAGAATCTGGTCAATGATTCATACATATGTCTGTTCATCTTCGGATCCTGTTACCATGTATGTTATTACAGAATGTTGAGTAGACCTCCCTTGGTATTTGGTAGGTGTTTTGTCATGATATATTTTATATGTATTGGTGATTATATAATTCATATAGTTTATATGTTATATGTTTATATACATTTAACATACGTTAGTATATGTATGCTACCCCCATAATCCTAATTTATCCATCCTCCCACCTTTCATTTTGGTTAACCATTAGTTTGTTTTATCAGTCTGTGAGTGTGTTTTTCTGTGGAAATATGTTCATTGGGAGCAATCTTAGGATAACACGTATAAATGATATCATAGGATATTTGTCATTCCCTTTTGACTTACGTAACGTACTATGATTATTTCTAGGCTCATGTGTAGTCCTGCAAACGGCATTTTTCATTTTTTTCCCGAGGCTACTATTCCATTCGGTACGTATACCACTTCTTCTTTGTCCATTTATCTGTTGATGGACATTTTGTTTGCTTGCATGGCTTGGCTATTGTAAATATTGCTGCCGGGCATGTTTGCCTGTCTGTGCCTTTCCCATTCTGGTCTTCTTAGGGTATAGGCCCATTAGGGGATCGGCCGCATGATATGGTAGCTCAATTTTTACCTTTTAAACACAGCTCCGTTCTGTTCTCATGATTAGCTGTTACCAGTTTACATCCAACCAACAGCATAGTGGGTATGCATTTCTCCCCCAACCCGTCAGCATGCATTGTTTGTAGACTTTTTACGGATGGCATTTTGAATATTGGGTGGTGAAATCTTTTTGTAGTTTGGATTTGCATCCAACCAATAATTCCTGATATTGAGCTTTTATCCATGTTCTTCTTTTTTTAAAACAACCGAGTGAGTAACACTTACCTCTTCAAATTGTTTTCTTGAAAAATTTTCCGTGTTGTGAACTTTCTTGGCCATTACCTACCCCAGGACATGTTTTGAGGACACGTGTCATTTACGGCCCTACAATTACTGTGAATCTCAAGTGACCCTTAGCCCTGTGTTTAAAGCTGCTGTTGTGGGAAACGGCCACAAGGCGGCAGCATTTCTCCATTCCCAAGTCTGGTTACTAGGGCAGCAGAGCCTTCCTGAAAGTTGTGTTCCTAGGTTGTAAATTAGAATGGGATGTGCCAGGGAAAACCCCAATAACTTTATGTCTCATTAATTGTTGTTCGTGGTTTTAATTATTTAAATTGGGGTAATGAGCAGAATAGTGTTTGTTCTGGGTGTGCACAATCAGGTTCAATTGAACATTATATATATCTACTCGTGTACAGATCCTCTTCCCATGTAAATTACTATTATTTTTTTAAATAAATTTATTTTATTTATTTATTTATTTTTGGCTGAGTTGGATCTTCGTTGCTGCATGTGGGCTTTCTCCAGTTGCGGTGAGCGGGGGCTACTCTCCGTTGCGGTGCACCGGCTTCTCACTGCAGTGGCTTCTCTTGTTGCGGAGCACGGGCTCTAGGCGTGTGGGCTTCAGTAGTTGTGGCGCATGGGCTCAGTAGTTATGGCTCATGGGCTCCAGAGCGTAGGCTCATTAGTTGTGGTGCACGGGCTTAGTTGCTCTGCTGCATGTGGGACCTTCCCGAACCAGGGATCGAACCTGTGTCCCCTGCATTGGCAGGTGGATTCTTAACCACGGTGCCACCAGGCAAGCCCCCGTGTAAATTATTACAGAGCGTTCAGTAGACCTCCCTTGGTATATGGTCGGTCTTTTTGATACATGTGTTTAATATGTATTTACATACGTACGGTAACCCTAATCTTAATGTATCCATTCCTCCCACCTTTCCTTTTAGATAACCATAGTTTGTTTTCTAAGTCTGTGAGAGTCTTTCTCTGTGGAAATATGTTCATACGTGTCAGTTGTTAGGTAACAGCTAGGAGTGATATCACAGGTTATTTGTCGGCTGCTTTCCGACTTACCTCATGTTCTGTGATTATCTCTAGGCTCATCTATGGTGCTGCAAAGAGCAGTGTTTCATCCTTTTCCATGGCGAATATTGCATTGTGTACATGGACCACTTCTTCTTTGTGCATTCATCTGTGGATGGACATTTTGGTTACTTCCAAGTCTTGGCAATGCTAAATATTGATGCAGTGCAGGATTGCCAGCCTGTGTCTTTTGGATTCTGGTCTTCTCAGGGATTAGGCCCAGCAGTGGGCCTACTAGATCATATGGTAGTTCAAATTTTTCCCTTTCAACGCACCTCCATTCTGTTCTCACTACTGGCTGTTACCAGTGTACATCCCACCAGCAACTAGAGGGTACACAGTTCTCTAAAACCCCTTCAGAATTTATTGTTTGTAGACTTTTTACTGATGGCATTTTGAGTGTTGGGTGGTGATACCTTTTTGTAGGTTGGATTTGCATGCGTCTAATAATTCCCGATATTGAGCTTTCATCTACGTTTTTTTTTTTTAAGTAAAACAGAGAAACTCACCTCTTCAAATTGTTTCCTTGAAAAATTTGCCATGTTCTGAATCCCTGTGGCCATTACCTGCACCAGGACATTTTTTGAGGGCAGGTGTCCTTTACAGCCCTGTAGTAATTGTGAATATCACATGACCATTAGTTCTGCATTTAAAGCTGCTGTTGCAGGAAACGGCCACAAGGGGGCAGCATTTCTATATTCCCAACTCTGGTTACTAGGGCAACACAGCCTTCCTGGAAGTCCTGTTTGTAGGTTGTAAAGTAGAGTGGAATGTGCCAGGACAAACCCCCAGAAACTATGTCTACTTATTTGTTGTTGATATTCTCAGTTTAATTTTCATTTTTCTCAGAGCAAATTTGATTGCAATGTTGTGTTTGTTCTAGGTGTACAGAATGTCTTTCATTGATTCATATATCTTTTCATGTTTGGATCCTGTTCCGTAGAGATTATTACAGAATGTTGTGTAGACCTCTCTTGGTATTCGGTATGTCTGATGATTATATATTTTATAAGTATTAGCATATGTCTGTTAAACCCAATATCCTCCGTTATACATTCCTCACACCTTTCCGTTTGGTTAAGCACAAGCTTGTTTTCTGAACACGTGAGTGTCCTTCTCTGTGGAAATAGGTTCATTCCTATCAATTTTTACATAAGACCTATACGTGATATCATAGGATATGTGTCTCTCGCTTTCTGACTTACTTCAAGTTGTGTGATTGTGTGTAGCCTCGTCTATGGTGCTGCAAACGGCATTGTTTCATTCTTTTCTGTGTCTAATATTGCATTGTGTACATGGACCACTTTTTCGTCCATTCATCTGATGATGGACATTTTTGTTGCTTCCATGTCTTGGCTATTGTAAATACTGCTGCAATACACGATGTTCCATCCTGTGTCTTTTTGATGCTGGCTTTCACAGGTGACAGGCCCAATAGTGGGCCTTCCGGATCATATGGGGACTCAATTTTTACCTTTCAACGCACTGCCATTCTGTTCCTATTATTGGCGGTTACCAGTTTACATCCCACTTAGACCGAGAGGTTACGCTATTCTCCACAACTTCTTCAACATCTATTGTTTGTTGACGTTTTGCTGATGGTCATTCTGACTGGTGTGAGGTGATACGTTTGTGTAGATTGGATTTGCATGCGTCTAATAATTCCTGATGTTTTGCGTGTATCAATGTCCTTTTCATTTTTTTTTAAGATTCAGCTAAACTTACAACTTCAAATTTCCTTCTTGAAAAATTTGCCGCGTTTGGATTTTTTTGGCCATTCCCTACCCCAGGACAGTTTTTGAGGGCATGAGTCATTTACAGCCCTGCAGTCCTTGTGAATATTAGTGACCATTAGCAGTGGATTTAAAGCTGCTGTTTGAGGAAACGGCCTTAAGGTGGCAGCATTTCTACGTTGCCAACTCTGCTTGCTAGGGAAACAGAACCTTGCTGCAAGTTGTGCTTTTAGGTTGCAGATTAGAGTGGAATGTGTCAGGACAAACCCCCATAAGTTTTAGCCTCCTTAATTCTCGTTTGTGTCTTTAAGTTTTCATTTTTATCAGAGCAAATTGGATTTTAAAATGTCTTTTGTTCTAGCTGCACAGAATCTTGTTCATGTACACATATACATATATCTATTGATCTTTGTGTCCTTTTCCATGTAGGTTATTGTAGAGTGTTGAATAGACCACTCTTGGTATTCCATAGGTCTTTGGGGATGATATATTTTATATGTATTAGTATATGTTTGTTAACCCCAATATCCTAATTTGTCCATTCCTCACACCTTTTCTTTGGCTTAACCATAAGTTTGTCTTCTCCATCTGAGATTGTCTTTCCCTATGGAAATATGTTCATTTTTATGAATTTTCAGATAACATAAGTGATATCGTAGAACATTTGTCTTTCGCAATCTGACTTACTTCACGTTGTGTGATTATCTCTAGGCTCATCCGTGGTGCTGCATATGCCATTCTTTTATTTTTTTTCGTGGCTAATATTCCATTCTGTACATATACCACTTCTTCTTTGTCCATTCATCTGTTTATGGAGCTTTTTTTTGCTTCCATGTCTTGGCTCTTTCAATATTGCTGCAGTGCACATTTGCCTGCCTCTGTCTTTCCGATTCTGGTGGTCTTAGGTTATAGGCCCAGAAGGTGCCCTGCCGCATCATACGGTAGCTCAATTTTTACCTTTTAAAGCAGCTGCATTCAGTTTTCATTAGTGCTGTTAGCACTTTACACCCCATCAGCAGCTAGAAGGTACACAGTTCCCTAAAACCTCTTCAGCATTTATAGTTTGTAGACTTTTTGCTGATGGTCATTTGACTGGTGTGAGCTGAAACCTTTGTGGACGTTGGATTTGCATGCAGCTAATAATTCCTTATACTGAGCTTTAGGCATGTCTTTTTTTTTCTTTTCCTTTTTTTTTTAAAGAGTGAGTACAACTTCCCTCTCATATTGACTTCTTGAAAACTTTGTCATGTGTTGAAATTTCTTGCCTATTCCCTACCCCAGGACATTTTTTGAGGGCAGGTATCATTTACAGCCCCGCAGTCCTCGTGACTATTAAGCGACCATTAGCACTGTGTTTAAAGCTGCTGTTGTGGGAAACAGCCACAAGGCGGCAGCATTATTACGTTCTCAACTCTTGTTACTAGGGCAACAGAGTCTTCCTGGACGTCGTGTTCCTCGGTTGTAAATTAGAGTGGAATGTGCTGGGACAAGCCCCCAGAAGTTTATGTCTCCTTACTTATGTTCGTTTTTTAAATTTAATTTATATTTCTTATCGGAGGAAATTTGATTAGAGTGTTGTGATTGTCTGGCTGTACAGAATCTGGTCAATGATTCATACATATGTCTGTTCATCTTCGGATCCTGTTACCATGTATGTTATTACAGAATGTTGAGTAGACCTCCCTTGGTATTTGGTAGGTGTTTTGTCATGATATATTTTATATGTATTGGTGATTATATAATTCATATAGTTTATATGTTATATGTTTATATACATTTAACATACGTTAGTATATGTATGCTACCCCCATAATCCTAATTTATCCATCCTCCCACCTTTCATTTTGGTTAACCATTAGTTTGTTTTATCAGTCTGTGAGTGTGTTTTTCTGTGGAAATATGTTCATTGGGAGCAATCTTAGGATAACACGTATAAATGATATCATAGGATATTTGTCATTCCCTTTTGACTTACGTAACGTACTATGATTATTTCTAGGCTCATGTGTAGTCCTGCAAACGGCATTTTTCATTTTTTTCCCGAGGCTACTATTCCATTCGGTACGTATACCACTTCTTCTTTGTCCATTTATCTGTTGATGGACATTTTGTTTGCTTGCATGGCTTGGCTATTGTAAATATTGCTGCAGTGCATGTTTGCCTGTCTGTGCCGTTCCCATTCTGGTCTTCTTAGGGTATAGGCCCATTAGGGGATCGGCCGCATGATATGGTAGCTCAATTTTTACCTTTTAAACGCAGCTCCGTTCTGTTCTCATGATTAGCTGTTACCAGTTTACATCCAACCAACAGCATAGTGGGTATGCATTTCTCCCCCAACCCGTCAGCATGCATTGTTTGTAGACTTTTTACGGATGGCATTTTGAATATTGGGTGGTGAAATCTTTTTGTAGTTTGGATTTGCATCCAACCAATAATTCCTGATATTGAGCTTTTATCCATGTTCTTCTTTTTTTAAAACAACCGAGTGAGTAACACTTACCTCTTCAAATTGTTTTCTTGAAAAATTTTCCGTGTTGTTAACTTTCTTGGCCATTACCTACCCCAGGACATGTTTTGAGGACACGTGTCATTTACGGCCCTACAATTACTGTGAATCTCAAGTGACCCTTAGCCCTGTGTTTAAAGCTGCTGTTGTGGGAAACGGCCACAAGGCGGCAGCATTTCTCCATTCCCAAGTCTGGTTACTAGGGCAGCAGAGCCTTCCTGAAAGTTGTGTTCCTAGGTTGTAAATTAGAATGCGATGTGCCAGGGAAAACCCCAATAACTTTATGTCTCATTAATTGTTGTTCGTGGTTTTAATTTTTTTAAATTGGGGTAATGAGCAGAATAGTGTTTGTTCTGGGTGTGCACAATCAGGTTCAATTGAACATTATATATATCTACTCATGTACAGATCCTCTTCCCATGTAAATTACTATTATTTTTTTAAATAAATTTATTTTATTTATTTATTTATTTTTGGCTGAGTTGGATCTTCGTTGCTGCATGTGGGCTTTCTCCAGTTGCGGTGAGCAGGGGCTACTCTCCGTTGCGGTGCACCGGCTTCTCACTGCAGTGGCTTCTCTTGTTGCGGAGCACGGGCTCTAGGCGTGTGGGCTTCAGTAGTTGTGGTGCATGGGCTCAGTAGTTATGGCTCATGGGCTCCAGAGCGTAGGCTCATTAGTTGTGGTGCACGGGCTTAGTTGCTCTGCTGCATGTGGGACCTTCCCGAACCAGGGATCGAACCTGTGTCCCCTGCATTGGCAGGTGGATTCTTAACCACGGTGCCACCAGGCAAGCCCCCGTGTAAATTATTACAGAGCGTTCAGTAGACCTCCCTTGGTATATGGTCGGTCTTTTTGATACGTGTGTTTAATATGTATTTGCATACGTACGGTAACCCTAATCTTAATGTATCCATTCCTCCCACCTTTCCTTTTAGATAACCATAGTTTGTTTTCTAAGTCTGTGAGAGTCTTTCTCTGTGGAAATATGTTCATACGTGTCAGTTGTTAGGTAACAGCTAGGAGTGATATCACAGGTTATTTGTCGGCTGCTTTCCGACTTACCTCATGTTCTGTGATTATCTCTAGGCTCATCTATGGTGCTGCAAAGAGCAGTGTTTCATCCTTTTCCATGGCGAATATTGCATTGTGTACATGGACCACTTCTTCTTTGTGCATTCATCTGTGGATGGACATTTTGGTTACTTCCAAGTCTTGGCAATGCTAAATATTGATGCAGTGCAGGATTGCCAGCCTGTGTCTTTTGGATTCTGGTCTTCTCAGGGATTAGGCCCAGCAGTGGGCCTACTAGATCATATGGTAGTTCAAATTTTTCCCTTTCAACGCACCTCCATTCTGTTCTCACTACTGGCTGTTACCAGTGTACATCCCACCAGCAACTAGAGGGTACACAGTTCTCTAAAACCCCTTCAGAATTTATTGTTTGTAGACTTTTTACTGATGGCATTTTGAGTGTTGGGTGGTGATACCTTTTTGTAGGTTGGATTTGCATGCGTCTAATAATTCCCGATATTGAGCTTTCATCTACGTTTTTTTTTTTTAAGTAAAACAGAGAAACTCACCTCTTCAAATTGTTTCCTTGAAAAATTTGCCATGTTCTGAATTCCTGTGGCCATTACCTGCACCAGGACATTTTTTGAGGGCAGGTGTCCTTTACAGCCCTGTAGTAATTGTGAATATCACATGACCATTAGTTCTGCATTTAAAGCTGCTGTTGCAGGAAACGGCCACAAGGGGGCAGCATTTCTATATTCCCAACTCTGGTTACTAGGGCAACACAGCCTTCCTGGAAGTCCTGTTTGTAGGTTGTAAAGTAGAGTGGAATGTGCCAGGACAAACCCCCAGAAACTATGTCTACTTATTTGTTGTTGATATTCTCAGTTTAATTTTCATTTTTCTCAGAGCAAATTTGATTGCAATGTTGTGTTTGTTCTAGGTGTACAGAATGTCTTTCATTGATTCATATATCTTTTCATGTTTGGATCCTGTTCCGTAGAGATTATTACAGAATGTTGTGTAGACCTCTCTTGGTATTCGGTATGTCTGATGATTATATATTTTATAAGTATTAGCATATGTCTGTTAAACCCAATATCCTCCGTTATACATTCCTCACACCTTTCCGTTTGGTTAAGCACAAGCTTGTTTTCTGAACACGTGAGTGTCCTTCTCTGTGGAAATAGGTTCATTCCTATCAATTTTTACATAAGACCTATACGTGATATCATAGGATATGTGTCTCTCGCTTTCTGACTTACTTCAAGTTGTGTGATTGTGTGTAGCCTCGTCTATGGTGCTGCAAACGGCATTGTTTCATTCTTTTCTGTGTCTAATATTGCATTGTGTACATGGACCACTTTTTCGTCCATTCATCTGATGATGGACATTTTTGTTGCTTCCATGTCTTGGCTATTGTAAATACTGCTGCAATACACGATGTTCCATCCTGTGTCTTTTTGATGCTGGCTTTCACAGGTGACAGGCCCAATAGTGGGCCTTCCGGATCATATGGGGACTCAATTTTTACCTTTCAACGCACTGCCATTCTGTTCCTATTATTGGCGGTTACCAGTTTACATCCCACTTAGACCGAGAGGTTACGCTATTCTCCACAACTTCTTCAACATCTATTGTTTGTTGACGTTTTGCTGATGGTCATTCTGACTGGTGTGAGGTGATACGTTTGTGTAGATTGGATTTGCATGCGTCTAATAATTCCTGATGTTTTGCGTGTATCAATGTCCTTTTCATTTTTTTTTAAGATTCAGCTAAACTTACAACTTCAAATTTCCTTCTTGAAAAATTTGCCGCGTTTGGATTTTTTTGGCCATTCCCTACCCCAGGACAGTTTTTGAGGGCATGAGTCATTTACAGCCCTGCAGTCCTTGTGAATATTAGTGACCATTAGCAGTGGATTTAAAGCTGCTGTTTGAGGAAACGGCCTTAAGGTGGCAGCATTTCTACGTTGGCAACTCTGCTTGCTAGGGAAACAGAACCTTGCTGCAAGTTGTGCTTTTAGGTTGCAGATTAGAGTGGAATGTGTCAGGACAAACCCCCATAAGTTTTAGCCTCCTTAATTCTCGTTTGTGTCTTTAAGTTTTCATTTTTATCAGAGCAAATTGGATTTTAAAATGTCTTTTGTTCTAGCTGCACAGAATCTTGTTCATGTACACATATACATATATCTATTGATCTTTGTGTCCTTTTCCATGTAGGTTATTGTAGAGTGTTGAATAGACCACTCTTGGTATTCCATAGGTCTTTGGGGATGATATATTTTATATGTATTAGTATATGTTTGTTAACCCCAATATCCTAATTTGTCCATTCCTCACACCTTTTCTTTGGCTTAACCATAAGTTTGTCTTCTCCATCTGAGATTGTCTTTCCCTATGGAAATATGTTCATTTTTATGAATTTTCAGATAACATAAGTGATATCGTAGAACATTTGTCTTTCGCAATCTGACTTACTTCACGTTGTGTGATTATCTCTAGGCTCATCCGTGGTGCTGCATATGCCATTCTTTTATTTTTTTTCGTGGCTAATATTCCATTCTGTACATATACCACTTCTTCTTTGTCCATTCATCTGTTTATGGAGCTTTTTTTTGCTTCCATGTCTTGGCTCTTTCAATATTGCTGCAGTGCACATTTGCCTGCCTCTGTCTTTCCGATTCTGGTGGTCTTAGGTTATAGGCCCAGAAGGTGCCCTGCCGCATCATACGGTAGCTCAATTTTTACCTTTTAAAGCAGCTGCATTCAGTTTTCATTAGTGCTGTTAGCACTTTACACCCCATCAGCAGCTAGAAGGTACACAGTTCCCTAAAACCTCTTCAGCATTTATAGTTTGTAGACTTTTTGCTGATGGTCATTTGACTGGTGTGAGCTGAAACCTTTGTGGACGTTGGATTTGCATGCAGCTAATAATTCCTTATACTGAGCTTTAGGCATGTCTTTTTTTTTCTTTTCCTTTTTTTTTTAAAGAGTGAGTACAACTTCCCTCTCATATTGACTTCTTGAAAACTTTGTCATGTGTTGAAATTTCTTGCCTATTCCCTACCCCAGGACATTTTTTGAGGGCAGGTATCATTTACAGCCCCGCAGTCCTCGTGACTATTAAGCGACCATTAGCACTGTGTTTAAAGCTGCTGTTGTGGGAAACAGCCACAAGGCGGCAGCATTATTACGTTCTCAACTCTTGTTACTAGGGCAACAGAGTCTTCCTGGATGTCGTGTTCCTCGGTTGTAAATTAGAGTGGAATGTGCTGGGACAAGCCCCCAGAAGTTTATGTCTCCTTACTTATGTTCGTTTTTTAAATTTAATTTATATTTCTTATCGGAGGAAATTTGATTAGAGTGTTGTGATTGTCTGGCTGTACAGAATCTGGTCAATGATTCATACATATGTCTGTTCATCTTCGGATCCTGTTACCATGTATGTTATTACAGAATGTTGAGTAGACCTCCCTTGGTATTTGGTAGGTGTTTTGTCATGATATATTTTATATGTATTGGTGATTATATAATTCATATAGTTTATATGTTATATGTTTATATACATTTAACATACGTTAGTATATGTATGCTACCCCCATAATCCTAATTTATCCATCCTCCCACCTTTCATTTTGGTTAACCATTAGTTTGTTTTATCAGTCTGTGAGTGTGTTTTTCTGTGGAAATATGTTCATTGGGAGCAATCTTAGGATAACACGTATAAATGATATCATAGGATATTTGTCATTCCCTTTTGACTTACGTAACGTACTATGATTATTTCTAGGCTCATGTGTAGTCCTGCAAACGGCATTTTTCATTTTTTTCCCGAGGCTACTATTCCATTCGGTACGTATACCACTTCTTCTTTGTCCATTTATCTGTTGATGGACATTTTGTTTGCTTGCATGGCTTGGCTATTGTAAATATTGCTGCAGTGCATGTTTGCCTGTCTGTGCCTTTCCCATTCTGGTCTTCTTAGGGTATAGGCCCATTAGGGGATCGGCCGCATGATATGGTAGCTCAATTTTTACCTTTTAAACGCAGCTCCGTTCTGTTCTCATGATTAGCTGTTACCAGTTTACATCCAACCAACAGCATAGTGGGTATGCATTTCTCCCCCAACCCGTCAGCATGCATTGTTTGTAGACTTTTTACGGATGGCATTTTGAATATTGGGTGGTGAAATCTTTTTGTAGTTTGGATTTGCATCCAACCAATAATTCCTGATATTGAGCTTTTATCCATGTTCTTCTTTTTTTAAAACAACCGAGTGAGTAACACTTACCTCTTCAAATTGTTTTCTTGAAAAATTTTCCGTGTTGTGAACTTTCTTGGCCATTACCTACCCCAGGACATGTTTTGAGGACACGTGTCATTTACGGCCCTACAATTACTGTGAATCTCAAGTGACCCTTAGCCCTGTGTTTAAAGCTGCTGTTGTGGGAAACGGCCACAAGGCGGCAGCATTTCTCCATTCCCAAGTCTGGTTACTAGGGCAGCAGAGCCTTCCTGAAAGTTGTGTTCCTAGGTTGTAAATTAGAATGGGATGTGCCAGGGAAAACCCCAATAACTTTATGTCTCATTAATTGTTGTTCGTGGTTTTAATTATTTAAATTGGGGTAATGAGCAGAATAGTGTTTGTTCTGGGTGTGCACAATCAGGTTCAATTGAACATTATATATATCTACTCATGTACAGATCCTCTTCCCATGTAAATTACTATTATTTTTTTAAATAAATTTATTTTATTTATTTATTTATTTTTGGCTGAGTTGGATCTTCGTTGCTGCATGTGGGCTTTCTCCAGTTGCGGTGAGCGGGGGCTACTCTCCGTTGCGGTGCACCGGCTTCTCACTGCAGTGGCTTCTCTTGTTGCGGAGCACGGGCTCTAGGCGTGTGGGCTTCAGTAGTTGTGGCGCATGGGCTCAGTAGTTATGGCTCATTAGTTGTGGTGCACGGGCTTAGTTGCTCTGCTGCATGTGGGACCTTCCCGAACCAGGGATCGAACCTGTGTCCCCTGCATTGGCAGGTGGATTCTTAACCACGGTGCCACCAGGCAAGCCCCCGTGTAAATTATTACAGAGCGTTCAGTAGACCTCCCTTGGTATATGGTCGGTCTTTTTGATACATGTGTTTAATATGTATTTACATACGTACGGTAACCCTAATCTTAATGTATCCATTCCTCCCACCTTTCCTTTTAGATAACCATAGTTTGTTTTCTAAGTCTGTGAGAGTCTTTCTCTGTGGAAATATGTTCATACGTGTCAGTTGTTAGGTAACAGCTAGGAGTGATATCACAGGTTATTTGTCGGCTGCTTTCCGACTTACCTCATGTTCTGTGATTATCTCTAGGCTCATCTATGGTGCTGCAAAGAGCAGTGTTTCATCCTTTTCCATGGCGAATATTGCATTGTGTACATGGACCACTTCTTCTTTGTGCATTCATCTGTGGATGGACATTTTGGTTACTTCCAAGTCTTGGCAATGCTAAATATTGATGCAGTGCAGGATTGCCAGCCTGTGTCTTTTGGATTCTGGTCTTCTCAGGGATTAGGCCCAGCAGTGGGCCTACTAGATCATATGGTAGTTCAAATTTTTCCCTTTCAACGCACCTCCATTCTGTTCTCACTACTGGCTGTTACCAGTGTACATCCCACCAGCAACTAGAGGGTACACAGTTCTCTAAAACCCCTTCAGAATTTATTGTTTGTAGACTTTTTACTGATGGCATTTTGAGTGTTGGGTGGTGATACCTTTTTGTAGGTTGGATTTGCATGCGTCTAATAATTCCCGATATTGAGCTTTCATCTACGTTTTTTTTTTAAGTAAAACAGAGAAACTCACCTCTTCAAATTGTTTCCTTGAAAAATTTGCCATGTTCTGAATTCCTGTGGCCATTACCTGCACCAGGACATTTTTTGAGGGCAGGTGTCCTTTACAGCCCTGTAGTAATTGTGAATATCACATGACCATTAGTTCTGCATTTAAAGCTGCTGTTGCAGGAAACGGCCACAAGGGGGCAGCATTTCTATATTCCCAACTCTGGTTACTAGGGCAACACAGCCTTCCTGGAAGTCCTGTTTGTAGGTTGTAAAGTAGAGTGGAATGTGCCAGGGCAAACCCCCAGAAACTATGTCTACTTATTTGTTGTTGATATTCTCAGTTTAATTTTCATTTTTCTCAGAGCAAATTTGATTGCAATGTTGTGTTTGTTCTAGGTGTACAGAATGTCTTTCATTGATTCATATATCTTTTCATGTTTGGATCCTGTTCCGTAGAGATTATTACAGAATGTTGTGTAGACCTCTCTTGGTATTCGGTATGTCTGATGATTATATATTTTATAAGTATTAGCATATGTCTGTTAAACCCAATATCCTCCGTTATACATTCCTCACACCTTTCCGTTTGGTTAAGCACAAGCTTGTTTTCTGAACACGTGAGTGTCCTTCTCTGTGGAAATAGGTTCATTCCTATCAATTTTTACATAAGACCTATACGTGATATCATAGGATATGTGTCTCTCGCTTTCTGACTTACTTCAAGTTGTGTGATTGTGTGTAGCCTCGTCTATGGTGCTGCAAACGGCATTGTTTCATTCTTTTCTGTGTCTAATATTGCATTGTGTACATGGACCACTTTTTCGTCCATTCATCTGATGATGGACATTTTTGTTGCTTCCATGTCTTGGCTATTGTAAATACTGCTGCAATACACGATGTTCCATCCTGTGTCTTTTTGATGCTGGCTTTCACAGGTGACAGGCCCAATAGTGGGCCTTCCGGATCATATGGGGACTCAATTTTTACCTTTCAACGCACTGCCATTCTGTTCCTATTATTGGCGGTTACCAGTTTACATCCCACTTAGACCGAGAGGTTACGCTATTCTCCACAACTTCTTCAACATCTATTGTTTGTTGACGTTTTGCTGATGGTCATTCTGACTGGTGTGAGGTGATACGTTTGTGTAGATTGGATTTGCATGCGTCTAATAATTCCTGATGTTTTGCGTGTATCAATGTCCTTTTCATTTTTTTTTAAGATTCAGCTAAACTTACAACTTCAAATTTCCTTCTTGAAAAATTTGCCGCGTTTGGATTTTTTTGGCCATTCCCTACCCCAGGACAGTTTTTGAGGGCATGAGTCATTTACAGCCCTGCAGTCCTTGTGAATATTAGTGACCATTAGCAGTGGATTTAAAGCTGCTGTTTGAGGAAACGGCCTTAAGGTGGCAGCATTTCTACGTTGCCAACTCTGCTTGCTAGGGAAACAGAACCTTGCTGCAAGTTGTGCTTTTAGGTTGCAGATTAGAGTGGAATGTGTCAGGACAAACCCCCATAAGTTTTAGCCTCCTTAATTCTCGTTTGTGTCTTTAAGTTTTCATTTTTATCAGAGCAAATTGGATTTTAAAATGTCTTTTGTTCTAGCTGCACAGAATCTTGTTCATGTACACATATACATATATCTATTGATCTTTGTGTCCTTTTCCATGTAGGTTATTGTAGAGTGTTGAATAGACCACTCTTGGTATTCCATAGGTCTTTGGGGATGATATATTTTATATGTATTAGTATATGTTTGTTAACCCCAATATCCTAATTTGTCCATTCCTCACACCTTTTCTTTGGCTTAACCATAAGTTTGTCTTCTCCATCTGAGATTGTCTTTCCCTATGGAAATATGTTCATTTTTATGAATTTTCAGATAACATAAGTGATATCGTAGAACATTTGTCTTTCGCAATCTGACTTACTTCACGTTGTGTGATTATCTCTAGGCTCATCCGTGGTGCTGCATATGCCATTCTTTTATTTTTTTTCGTGGCTAATATTCCATTCTGTACATATACCACTTCTTCTTTGTCCATTCATCTGTTTATGGAGCTTTTTTTTGCTTCCATGTCTTGGCTCTTTCAATATTGCTGCAGTGCACATTTGCCTGCCTCTGTCTTTCCGATTCTGGTGGTCTTAGGTTATAGGCCCAGAAGGTGCCCTGCCGCATCATACGGTAGCTCAATTTTTACCTTTTAAAGCAGCTGCATTCAGTTTTCATTAGTGCTGTTAGCACTTTACACCCCATCAGCAGCTAGAAGGTACACAGTTCCCTAAAACCTCTTCAGCATTTATAGTTTGTAGACTTTTTGCTGATGGTCATTTGACTGGTGTGAGCTGAAACCTTTGTGGACGTTGGATTTGCATGCAGCTAATAATTCCTTATACTGAGCTTTAGGCATGTCTTTTTTTTTCTTTTCCTTTTTTTTTTAAAGAGTGAGTACAACTTCCCTCTCATATTGACTTCTTGAAAACTTTGTCATGTGTTGAAATTTCTTGCCTATTCCCTACCCCAGGACATTTTTTGAGGGCAGGTATCATTTACAGCCCCGCAGTCCTCGTGACTATTAAGCGACCATTAGCACTGTGTTTAAAGCTGCTGTTGTGGGAAACAGCCACAAGGCGGCAGCATTATTACGTTCTCAACTCTTGTTACTAGGGCAACAGAGTCTTCCTGGACGTCGTGTTCCTCGGTTGTAAATTAGAGTGGAATGTGCTGGGACAAGCCCCCAGAAGTTTATGTCTCCTTACTTATGTTCGTTTTTTAAATTTAATTTATATTTCTTATCGGAGGAAATTTGATTAGAGTGTTGTGATTGTCTGGCTGTACAGAATCTGGTCAATGATTCATACATATGTCTGTTCATCTTCGGATCCTGTTACCATGTATGTTATTACAGAATGTTGAGTAGACCTCCCTTGGTATTTGGTAGGTGTTTTGTCATGATATATTTTATATGTATTGGTGATTATATAATTCATATAGTTTATATGTTATATGTTTATATACATTTAACATACGTTAGTATATGTATGCTACCCCCATAATCCTAATTTATCCATCCTCCCACCTTTCATTTTGGTTAACCATTAGTTTGTTTTATCAGTCTGTGAGTGTGTTTTTCTGTGGAAATATGTTCATTGGGAGCAATCTTAGGATAACACGTATAAATGATATCATAGGATATTTGTCATTCCCTTTTGACTTACGTAACGTACTATGATTATTTCTAGGCTCATGTGTAGTCCTGCAAACGGCATTTTTCATTTTTTTCCCGAGGCTACTATTCCATTCGGTACGTATACCACTTCTTCTTTGTCCATTTATCTGTTGATGGACATTTTGTTTGCTTGCATGGCTTGGCTATTGTAAATATTGCTGCAGGGCATGTTTGCCTGTCTGTGCCTTTCCCATTCTGGTCTTCTTAGGGTATAGGCCCATTAGGGGATCGGCCGCATGATATGGTAGCTCAATTTTTACCTTTTAAACGCAGCTCCGTTCTGTTCTCATGATTAGCTGTTACCAGTTTACATCCAACCAACAGCATAGTGGGTATGCATTTCTCCCCCAACCCGTCAGCATGCATTGTTTGTAGACTTTTTACGGATGGCATTTTGAATATTGGGTGGTGAAATCTTTTTGTAGTTTGGATTTGCATCCAACCAATAATTCCTGATATTGAGCTTTTATCCATGTTCTTCTTTTTTTAAAACAACCGAGTGAGTAACACTTACCTCTTCAAATTGTTTTCTTGAAAAATTTTCCGTGTTGTGAACTTTCTTGGCCATTACCTACCCCAGGACATGTTTTGAGGACACGTGTCATTTACGGCCCTACAATTACTGTGAATCTCAAGTGACCCTTAGCCCTGTGTTTAAAGCTGCTGTTGTGGGAAACGGCCACAAGGCGGCAGCATTTCTCCATTCCCAAGTCTGGTTACTAGGGCAGCAGAGCCTTCCTGAAAGTTGTGTTCCTAGGTTGTAAATTAGAATGGGATGTGCCAGGGAAAACCCCAATAACTTTATGTCTCATTAATTGTTGTTCGTGGTTTTAATTATTTAAATTGGGGTAATGAGCAGAATAGTGTTTGTTCTGGGTGTGCACAATCAGGTTCAATTGAACATTATATATATCTACTCATGTACAGATCCTCTTCCCATGTAAATTACTATTATTTTTTTAAATAAATTTATTTTATTTATTTATTTATTTTTGGCTGAGTTGGATCTTCGTTGCTGCATGTGGGCTTTCTCCAGTTGCGGTGAGCGGGGGCTACTCTCCGTTGCGGTGCACCGGCTTCTCACTGCAGTGGCTTCTCTTGTTGCGGAGCACGGGCTCTAGGCGTGTGGGCTTCAGTAGTTGTGGCGCATGGGCTCAGTAGTTATGGCTCATGGGCTCCAGAGCGTAGGCTCATTAGTTGTGGTGCACGGGCTTAGTTGCTCTGCTGCATGTGGGACCTTCCCGAACCAGGGATCGAACCTGTGTCCCCTGCATTGGCAGGTGGATTCTTAACCACGGTGCCACCAGGCAAGCCCCCGTGTAAATTATTACAGAGCGTTCAGTAGACCTCCCTTGGTATATGGTCGGTCTTTTTGATACATGTGTTTAATATGTATTTACATACGTACGGTAACCCTAATCTTAATGTATCCATTCCTCCCACCTTTCCTTTTAGATAACCATAGTTTGTTTTCTAAGTCTGTGAGAGTCTTTCTCTGTGGAAATATGTTCATACGTGTCAGTTGTTAGGTAACAGCTAGGAGTGATATCACAGGTTATTTGTCGGCTGCTTTCCGACTTACCTCATGTTCTGTGATTATCTCTAGGCTCATCTATGGTGCTGCAAAGAGCAGTGTTTCATCCTTTTCCATGGCGAATATTGCATTGTGTACATGGACCACTTCTTCTTTGTGCATTCATCTGTGGATGGACATTTTGGTTACTTCCAAGTCTTGGCAATGCTAAATATTGATGCAGTGCAGGATTGCCAGCCTGTGTCTTTTGGATTCTGGTCTTCTCAGGGATTAGGCCCAGCAGTGGGCCTACTAGATCATATGGTAGTTCAAATTTTTCCCTTTCAACGCACCTCCATTCTGTTCTCACTACTGGCTGTTACCAGTGTACATCCCACCAGCAACTAGAGGGTACACAGTTCTCTAAAACCCCTTCAGAATTTATTGTTTGTAGACTTTTTACTGATGGCATTTTGAGTGTTGGGTGGTGATACCTTTTTGTAGGTTGGATTTGCATGCGTCTAATAATTCCCGATATTGAGCTTTCATCTACGTTTTTTTTTTAAGTAAAACAGAGAAACTCACCTCTTCAAATTGTTTCCTTGAAAAATTTGCCATGTTCTGAATTCCTGTGGCCATTACCTGCACCAGGACATTTTTTGAGGGCAGGTGTCCTTTACAGCCCTGTAGTAATTGTGAATATCACATGACCATTAGTTCTGCATTTAAAGCTGCTGTTGCAGGAAACGGCCACAAGGGGGCAGCATTTCTATATTCCCAACTCTGGTTACTAGGGCAACACAGCCTTCCTGGAAGTCCTGTTTGTAGGTTGTAAAGTAGAGTGGAATGTGCCAGGGCAAACCCCCAGAAACTATGTCTACTTATTTGTTGTTGATATTCTCAGTTTAATTTTCATTTTTCTCAGAGCAAATTTGATTGCAATGTTGTGTTTGTTCTAGGTGTACAGAATGTCTTTCATTGATTCATATATCTTTTCATGTTTGGATCCTGTTCCGTAGAGATTATTACAGAATGTTGTGTAGACCTCTCTTGGTATTCGGTATGTCTGATGATTATATATTTTATAAGTATTAGCATATGTCTGTTAAACCCAATATCCTCCGTTATACATTCCTCACACCTTTCCGTTTGGTTAAGCACAAGCTTGTTTTCTGAACACGTGAGTGTCCTTCTCTGTGGAAATAGGTTCATTCCTATCAATTTTTACATAAGACCTATACGTGATATCATAGGATATGTGTCTCTCGCTTTCTGACTTACTTCAAGTTGTGTGATTGTGTGTAGCCTCGTCTATGGTGCTGCAAACGGCATTGTTTCATTCTTTTCTGTGTCTAATATTGCATTGTGTACATGGACCACTTTTTCGTCCATTCATCTGATGATGGACATTTTTGTTGCTTCCATGTCTTGGCTATTGTAAATACTGCTGCAATACACGATGTTCCATCCTGTGTCTTTTTGATGCTGGCTTTCACAGGTGACAGGCCCAATAGTGGGCCTTCCGGATCATATGGGGACTC
Organism: Eubalaena glacialis; assembly: GCF_028564815.1. NCBI lineage: Eukaryota > Metazoa > Chordata > Mammalia > Artiodactyla > Balaenidae > Eubalaena > Eubalaena glacialis. The sequence goes on along the minus strand of NC_083722.1, from coordinate 132,561,611 downwards.
AATTTTTACCTTTCAACGCACTGCCATTCTGTTCCTATTATTGGCGGTTACCAGTTTACATCCCACTTAGACCGAGAGGTTACGCTATTCTCCACAACTTCTTCAACATCTATTGTTTGTTGACGTTTTGCTGATGGTCATTCTGACTGGTGTGAGGTGATACGTTTGTGTAGATTGGATTTGCATGCGTCTAATAATTCCTGATGTTTTGCGTGTATCAATGTCCTTTTCATTTTTTTTTAAGATTCAGCTAAACTTACAACTTCAAATTTCCTTCTTGAAAAATTTGCCGCGTTTGGATTTTTTTGGCCATTCCCTACCCCAGGACAGTTTTTGAGGGCATGAGTCATTTACAGCCCTGCAGTCCTTGTGAATATTAGTGACCATTAGCAGTGGATTTAAAGCTGCTGTTTGAGGAAACGGCCTTAAGGTGGCAGCATTTCTACGTTGCCAACTCTGCTTGCTAGGGAAACAGAACCTTGCTGCAAGTTGTGCTTTTAGGTTGCAGATTAGAGTGGAATGTGTCAGGACAAACCCCCATAAGTTTTAGCCTCCTTAATTCTCGTTTGTGTCTTTAAGTTTTCATTTTTATCAGAGCAAATTGGATTTTAAAATGTCTTTTGTTCTAGCTGCACAGAATCTTGTTCATGTACACATATACATATATCTATTGATCTTTGTGTCCTTTTCCATGTAGGTTATTGTAGAGTGTTGAATAGACCACTCTTGGTATTCCATAGGTCTTTGGGGATGATATATTTTATATGTATTAGTATATGTTTGTTAACCCCAATATCCTAATTTGTCCATTCCTCACACCTTTTCTTTGGCTTAACCATAAGTTTGTCTTCTCCATCTGAGATTGTCTTTCCCTATGGAAATATGTTCATTTTTATGAATTTTCAGATAACATAAGTGATATCGTAGAACATTTGTCTTTCGCAATCTGACTTACTTCACGTTGTGTGATTATCTCTAGGCTCATCCGTGGTGCTGCATATGCCATTCTTTTATTTTTTTTCGTGGCTAATATTCCATTCTGTACATATACCACTTCTTCTTTGTCCATTCATCTGTTTATGGAGCTTTTTTTTGCTTCCATGTCTTGGCTCTTTCAATATTGCTGCAGTGCACATTTGCCTGCCTCTGTCTTTCCGATTCTGGTGGTCTTAGGTTATAGGCCCAGAAGGTGCCCTGCCGCATCATACGGTAGCTCAATTTTTACCTTTTAAAGCAGCTGCATTCAGTTTTCATTAGTGCTGTTAGCACTTTACACCCCATCAGCAGCTAGAAGGTACACAGTTCCCTAAAACCTCTTCAGCATTTATAGTTTGTAGACTTTTTGCTGATGGTCATTTGACTGGTGTGAGCTGAAACCTTTGTGGACGTTGGATTTGCATGCAGCTAATAATTCCTTATACTGAGCTTTAGGCATGTCTTTTTTTTTCTTTTCCTTTTTTTTTTAAAGAGTGAGTACAACTTCCCTCTCATATTGACTTCTTGAAAACTTTGTCATGTGTTGAAATTTCTTGCCTATTCCCTACCCCAGGACATTTTTTGAGGGCAGGTATCATTTACAGCCCCGCAGTCCTCGTGACTATTAAGCGACCATTAGCACTGTGTTTAAAGCTGCTGTTGTGGGAAACAGCCACAAGGCGGCAGCATTATTACGTTCTCAACTCTTGTTACTAGGGCAACAGAGTCTTCCTGGACGTCGTGTTCCTCGGTTGTAAATTAGAGTGGAATGTGCTGGGACAAGCCCCCAGAAGTTTATGTCTCCTTACTTATGTTCGTTTTTTAAATTTAATTTATATTTCTTATCGGAGGAAATTTGATTAGAGTGTTGTGATTGTCTGGCTGTACAGAATCTGGTCAATGATTCATACATATGTCTGTTCATCTTCGGATCCTGTTACCATGTATGTTATTACAGAATGTTGAGTAGACCTCCCTTGGTATTTGGTAGGTGTTTTGTCATGATATATTTTATATGTATTGGTGATTATATAATTCATATAGTTTATATGTTATATGTTTATATACATTTAACATACGTTAGTATATGTATGCTACCCCCATAATCCTAATTTATCCATCCTCCCACCTTTCATTTTGGTTAACCATTAGTTTGTTTTATCAGTCTGTGAGTGTGTTTTTCTGTGGAAATATGTTCATTGGGAGCAATCTTAGGATAACACGTATAAATGATATCATAGGATATTTGTCATTCCCTTTTGACTTACGTAACGTACTATGATTATTTCTAGGCTCATGTGTAGTCCTGCAAACGGCATTTTTCATTTTTTTCCCGAGGCTACTATTCCATTCGGTACGTATACCACTTCTTCTTTGTCCATTTATCTGTTGATGGACATTTTGTTTGCTTGCATGGCTTGGCTATTGTAAATATTGCTGCAGGGCATGTTTGCCTGTCTGTGCCTTTCCCATTCTGGTCTTCTTAGGGTATAGGCCCATTAGGGGATCGGCCGCATGATATGGTAGCTCAATTTTTACCTTTTAAACGCAGCTCCGTTCTGTTCTCATGATTAGCTGTTACCAGTTTACATCCAACCAACAGCATAGTGGGTATGCATTTCTCCCCCAACCCGTCAGCATGCATTGTTTGTAGACTTTTTACGGATGGCATTTTGAATATTGGGTGGTGAAATCTTTTTGTAGTTTGGATTTGCATCCAACCAATAATTCCTGATATTGAGCTTTTATCCATGTTCTTCTTTTTTTAAAACAACCGAGTGAGTAACACTTACCTCTTCAAATTGTTTTCTTGAAAAATTTTCCGTGTTGTGAACTTTCTTGGCCATTACCTACCCCAGGACATGTTTTCAGGACACGTGTCATTTACGGCCCTACAATTACTGTGAATCTCAAGTGACCCTTAGCCCTGTGTTTAAAGCTGCTGTTGTGGGAAACGGCCACAAGGCGGCAGCATTTCTCCATTCCCAAGTCTGGTTACTAGGGCAGCAGAGCCTTCCTGAAAGTTGTGTTCCTAGGTTGTAAATTAGAATGCGACGTGCCAGGGAAAACCCCAATAACTTTATGTCTCATTAATTGTTGTTCGTGGTTTTAATTTTTTTAAATTGGGGTAATGAGCAGAATAGTGTTTGTTCTGGGTGTGCACAATCAGGTTCAATTGAACATTATATATATCTACTCATGTACAGATCCTCTTCCCATGTAAATTACTATTATTTTTTTAAATAAATTTATTTTATTTATTTATTTATTTTTGGCTGAGTTGGATCTTCGTTGCTGCATGTGGGCTTTCTCCAGTTGCGGTGAGCAGGGGCTACTCTCCGTTGCGGTGCACCGGCTTCTCACTGCAGTGGCTTCTCTTGTTGCGGAGCACGGGCTCTAGGCGTGTGGGCTTCAGTAGTTGTGGTGCATGGGCTCAGTAGTTATGGCTCATGGGCTCCAGAGCGTAGGCTCATTAGTTGTGGTGCACGGGCTTAGTTGCTCTGCTGCATGTGGGACCTTCCCGAACCAGGGATCGAACCTGTGTCCCCTGCATTGGCAGGTGGATTCTTACCCACGGTGCCACCAGGCAAGCCCCCGTGTAAATTATTACAGAGCGTTCAGTAGACCTCCCTTGGTATATGGTCGGTCTTTTTGATACGTGTGTTTAATATGTATTTGCATACGTACGGTAACCCTAATCTTAATGTATCCATTCCTCCCACCTTTCCTTTTAGATAACCATAGTTTGTTTTCTAAGTCTGTGAGAGTCTTTCTCTGTGGAAATATGTTCATACGTGTCAGTTGTTAGGTAACAGCTAGGAGTGATATCACAGGTTATTTGTCGGCTGCTTTCCGACTTACCTCATGTTCTGTGATTATCTCTAGGCTCATCTATGGTGCTGCAAAGAGCAGTGTTTCATCCTTTTCCATGGTGAATATTGCATTGTGTACATGGACCACTTCTTCTTTGTGCATTCATCTGTGGATGGACATTTTGGTTACTTCCAAGTCTTGGCAATGCTAAATATTGATGCAGTGCAGGATTGCCAGCCTGTGTCTTTTGGATTCTGGTCTTCTCAGGGATTAGGCCCAGCAGTGGGCCTACTAGATCATATGGTAGTTCAAATTTTTCCCTTTCAACGCACCTCCATTCTGTTCTCACTACTGGCTGTTACCAGTGTACATCCCACCAGCAACTAGAGGGTACACAGTTCTCTAAAACCCCTTCAGAATTTATTGTTTGTAGACTTTTTACTGATGGCATTTTGAGTGTTGGGTGGTGATACCTTTTTGTAGGTTGGATTTGCATGCGTCTAATAATTCCCGATATTGAGCTTTCATCTACGTTTTTTTTTTTAAGTAAAACAGAGAAACTCACCTCTTCAAATTGTTTCCTTGAAAAATTTGCCATGTTCTGAATTCCTGTGGCCATTACCTGCACCAGGACATTTTTTGAGGGCAGGTGTCCTTTACAGCCCTGTAGTAATTGTGAATATCACATGACCATTAGTTCTGCATTTAAAGCTGCTGTTGCAGGAAACGGCCACAAGGGGGCAGCATTTCTATATTCCCAACTCTGGTTACTAGGGCAACACAGCCTTCCTGGAAGTCCTGTTTGTAGGTTGTAAAGTAGAGTGGAATGTGCCAGGACAAACCCCCAGAAACTATGTCTACTTATTTGTTGTTGATATTCTCAGTTTAATTTTCATTTTTCTCAGAGCAAATTTGATTGCAATGTTGTGTTTGTTCTAGGTGTACAGAATGTCTTTCATTGATTCATATATCTTTTCATGTTTGGATCCTGTTCCGTAGAGATTATTACAGAATGTTGTGTAGACCTCTCTTGGTATTCGGTATGTCTGATGATTATATATTTTATAAGTATTAGCATATGTCTGTTAAACCCAATATCCTCCGTTATACATTCCTCACACCTTTCCGTTTGGTTAAGCACAAGCTTGTTTTCTGAACACGTGAGTGTCCTTCTCTGTGGAAATAGGTTCATTCCTATCAATTTTTACATAAGACCTATACGTGATATCATAGGATATGTGTCTCTCGCTTTCTGACTTACTTCAAGTTGTGTGATTGTGTGTAGCCTCGTCTATGGTGCTGCAAACGGCATTGTTTCATTCTTTTCTGTGTCTAATATTGCATTGTGTACATGGACCACTTTTTCGTCCATTCATCTGATGATGGACATTTTTGTTGCTTCCATGTCTTGGCTATTGTAAATACTGCTGCAATACACGATGTTCCATCCTGTGTCTTTTTGATGCTGGCTTTCACAGGTGACAGGCCCAATAGTGGGCCTTCCGGATCATATGGGGACTCAATTTTTACCTTTCAACGCACTGCCATTCTGTTCCTATTATTGGCGGTTACCAGTTTACATCCCACTTAGACCGAGAGGTTACGCTATTCTCCACAACTTCTTCAACATCTATTGTTTGTTGACGTTTTGCTGATGGTCATTCTGACTGGTGTGAGGTGATACGTTTGTGTAGATTGGATTTGCATGCGTCTAATAATTCCTGATGTTTTGCGTGTATCAATGTCCTTTTCATTTTTTTTTAAGATTCAGCTAAACTTACAACTTCAAATTTCCTTCTTGAAAAATTTGCCGCGTTTGGATTTTTTTGGCCATTCCCTACCCCAGGACAGTTTTTGAGGGCATGAGTCATTTACAGCCCTGCAGTCCTTGTGAATATTAGTGACCATCAGCAGTGGATTTAAAGCTGCTGTTTGAGGAAACGGCCTTAAGGTGGCAGCATTTCTACGTTGCCAACTCTGCTTGCTAGGGAAACAGAACCTTGCTGCAAGTTGTGCTTTTAGGTTGCAGATTAGAGTGGAATGTGTCAGGACAAACCCCCATAAGTTTTAGCCTCCTTAATTCTTGTTTGTGTCTTTAAGTTTTCATTTTTATCAGAGCAAATTGGATTTTAAAATGTCTTTTGTTCTAGCTGCACAGAATCTTGTTCATGTACACATATACATATATCTATTGATCTTTGTGTCCTTTTCCATGTAGGTTATTGTAGAGTGTTGAATAGACCACTCTTGGTATTCCATAGGTCTTTGGGGATGATATATTTTATATGTATTAGTATATGTTTGTTAACCCCAATATCCTAATTTGTCCATTCCTCACACCTTTTCTTTGGCTTAACCATAAGTTTGTCTTCTCCATCTGAGATTGTCTTTCCCTATGGAAATATGTTCATTTTTATGAATTTTCAGATAACATAAGTGATATCGTAGAACATTTGTCTTTCGCAATCTGACTTACTTCACGTTGTGTGATTATCTCTAGGCTCATCCGTGGTGCTGCATATGCCATTCTTTTATTTTTTTTCGTGGCTAATATTCCATTCTGTACATATACCACTTCTTCTTTGTCCATTCATCTGTTTATGGAGCTATTTTTGCTTCCATGTCTTGGCTCTTTCAATATTGCTGCAGTGCACATTTGCCTGCCTCTGTCTTTCCGATTCTGGTGGTCTTAGGTTATAGGCCCAGAAGGTGCCCTGCCGCATCATACGGTAGCTCAATTTTTACCTTTTAAAGCAGCTGCATTCAGTTTTCATTAGTGCTGTTAGCACTTTACACCCCATCAGCAGCTAGAAGGTACACAGTTCCCTAAAACCTCTTCAGCATTTATAGTTTGTAGACTTTTTGCTGATGGTCATTTGACTGGTGTGAGCTGAAACCTTTGTGGACGTTGGATTTGCATGCAGCTAATAATTCCTTATACTGAGCTTTAGGCATGTCTTTTTTTTTCTTTTCCTTTTTTTTTTAAAGAGTGAGTACAACTTCCCTCTCATATTGACTTCTTGAAAACTTTGTCATGTGTTGAAATTTCTTGCCTATTCCCTACCCCAGGACATTTTTTGAGGGCAGGTATCATTTACAGCCCCGCAGTCCTCGTGACTATTAAGCGACCATTAGCACTGTGTTTAAAGCTGCTGTTGTGGGAAACAGCCACAAGGCGGCAGCATTATTATGTTCTCAACTCTTGTTACTAGGGCAACAGAGTCTTCCTGGACGTCGTGTTCCTCGGTTGTAAATTAGAGTGGAATGTGCTGGGACAAGCCCCCAGAAGTTTATGTCTCCTTACTTATGTTCGTTTTTTAAATTCAATTTATATTTCTTATCGGAGGAAATTTGATTAGAGTGTTGTGATTGTCTGGCTGTACAGAATCTGGTCAATGATTCATACATATGTCTGTTCATCTTCGGATCCTGTTACCATGTATGTTATTACAGAATGTTGAGTAGACCTCCCTTGGTATTTGGTAGGTGTTTTGTCATGATATATTTTATATGTATTGGTGATTATATAATTCATATAGTTTATATGTTATATGTTTATATACATTTAACATACGTTAGTATATGTATGCTACCCCCATAATCCTAATTTATCCATCCTCCCACCTTTCATTTTGGTTAACCATTAGTTTGTTTTATCAGTCTGTGAGTGTGTTTTTCTGTGGAAATATGTTCATTGGGAGCAATCTTAGGATAACACGTATAAATGATATCATAGGATATTTGTCATTCCCTTTTGACTTACGTAACGTACTATGATTATTTCTAGGCTCATGTGTAGTCCTGCAAACGGCATTTTTCATTTTTTTCCCGAGGCTACTATTCCATTCGGTACGTATACCACTTCTTCTTTGTCCATTTATCTGTTGATGGACATTTTGTTTGCTTGCATGGCTTGGCTATTGTAAATATTGCTGCAGGGCATGTTTGCCTGTCTGTGCCTTTCCCATTCTGGTCTTCTTAGGGTATAGGCCCATTAGGGGATCGGCCGCATGATATGGTAGCTCAATTTTTACCTTTTAAACGCAGCTCCGTTCTGTTCTCATGATTAGCTGTTACCAGTTTACATCCAACCAACAGCATAGTGGGTATGCATTTCTCCCCCAACCCGTCAGCATGCATTGTTTGTAGACTTTTTACGGATGGCATTTTGAATATTGGGTGGTGAAATCTTTTTGTAGTTTGGATTTGCATCCAACCAATAATTCCTGATATTGAGCTTTTATCCATGTTCTTCTTTTTTTAAAACAACCGAGTGAGTAACACTTACCTCTTCAAATTGTTTTCTTGAAAAATTTTCCGTGTTGTGAACTTTCTTGGCCATTACCTACCCCAGGACATGTTTTCAGGACACGTGTCATTTATGGCCCTACAATTACTGTGAATCTCAAGTGACCCTTAGCCCTGTGTTTAAAGCTGCTGTTGTGGGAAACGGCCACAAGGCGGCAGCATTTCTCCATTCCCAAGTCTGGTTACTAGGGCAGCAGAGCCTTCCTGAAAGTTGTGTTCCTAGGTTGTAAATTAGAATGGGATGTGCCAGGGAAAACCCCAATAACTTTATGTCTCATTAATTGTTGTTCGTGGTTTTAATTTTTTAAATTGGGGTAATGAGCAGAATAGTGTTTGTTCTGGGTGTGCACAATCAGGTTCAATTGAACATTATATATATCTACTCATGTACAGATCCTCTTCCCATGTAAATTACTATTATTTTTTTAAATAAATTTATTTTATTTATTTATTTATTTTTGGCTGAGTTGGATCTTCGTTGCTGCATGTGGGCTTTCTCCAGTTGCGGTGAGCGGGGGCTACTCTCCGTTGCGGTGCACCGGCTTCTCACTGCAGTGGCTTCTCTTGTTGCGGAGCACGGGCTCTAGGCGTGTGGGCTTCAGTAGTTGTGGCGCATGGGCTCAGTAGTTATGGCTCATGGGCTCCAGAGCGTAGGCTCATTAGTTGTGGTGCACGGGCTTAGTTGCTCTGCTGCATGTGGGACCTTCCCGAACCAGGGATCGAACCTGTGTCCCCTGCATTGGCAGGTGGATTCTTAACCACGGTGCCACCAGGCAAGCCCCCGTGTAAATTATTACAGAGCGTTCAGTAGACCTCCCTTGGTATATGGTCGGTCTTTTTGATACATGTGTTTAATATGTATTTACATACGTACGGTAACCCTAATCTTAATGTATCCATTCCTCCCACCTTTCCTTTTAGATAACCATAGTTTGTTTTCTAAGTCTGTGAGAGTCTTTCTCTGTGGAAATATGTTCATACGTGTCAGTTGTTAGGTAACAGCTAGGAGTGATATCACAGGTTATTTGTCGGCTGCTTTCCGACTTACCTCATGTTCTGTGATTATCTCTAGGCTCATCTATGGTGCTGCAAAGAGCAGTGTTTCATCCTTTTCCATGGCGAATATTGCATTGTGTACATGGACCACTTCTTCTTTGTGCATTCATCTGTGGATGGACATTTTGGTTACTTCCAAGTCTTGGCAATGCTAAATATTGATGCAGTGCAGGATTGCCAGCCTGTGTCTTTTGGATTCTGGTCTTCTCAGGGATTAGGCCCAGCAGTGGGCCTACTAGATCATATGGTAGTTCAAATTTTTCCCTTTCAACGCACCTCCATTCTGTTCTCACTACTGGCTGTTACCAGTGTACATCCCACCAGCAACTAGAGGGTACACAGTTCTCTAAAACCCCTTCAGAATTTATTGTTTGTAGACTTTTTACTGATGGCATTTTGAGTGTTGGGTGGTGATACCTTTTTGTAGGTTGGATTTGCATGCGTCTAATAATTCCCGATATTGAGCTTTCATCTACGTTTTTTTTTTTAAGTAAAACAGAGAAACTCACCTCTTCAAATTGTTTCCTTGAAAAATTTGCCATGTTCTGAATTCCTGTGGCCATTACCTGCACCAGGACATTTTTTGAGGGCAGGTGTCCTTTACAGCCCTGTAGTAATTGTGAATATCACATGACCATTAGTTCTGCATTTAAAGCTGCTGTTGCAGGAAACGGCCACAAGGGGGCAGCATTTCTATATTCCCAACTCTGGTTACTAGGGCAACACAGCCTTCCTGGAAGTCCTGTTTGTAGGTTGTAAAGTAGAGTGGAATGTGCCAGGACAAACCCCCAGAAACTATGTCTACTTATTTGTTGTTGATATTCTCAGTTTAATTTTCATTTTTCTCAGAGCAAATTTGATTGCAATGTTGTGTTTGTTCTAGGTGTACAGAATGTCTTTCATTGATTCATATATCTTTTCATGTTTGGATCCTGTTCCGTAGAGATTATTACAGAATGTTGTGTAGACCTCTCTTGGTATTCGGTATGTCTGATGATTATATATTTTATAAGTATTAGCATATGTCTGTTAAACCCAATATCCTCCGTTATACATTCCTCACACCTTTCCGTTTGGTTAAGCACAAGCTTGTTTTCTGAACACGTGAGTGTCCTTCTCTGTGGAAATAGGTTCATTCCTATCAATTTTTACATAAGACCTATACGTGATATCATAGGATATGTGTCTCTCGCTTTCTGACTTACTTCAAGTTGTGTGATTGTGTGTAGCCTCGTCTATGGTGCTGCAAACGGCATTGTTTCATTCTTTTCTGTGTCTAATATTGCATTGTGTACATGGACCACTTTTTCGTCCATTCATCTGATGATGGACATTTTTGTTGCTTCCATGTCTTGGCTATTGTAAATACTGCTGTAATACACGATGTTCCATCCTGTGTCTTTTTGATGCTGGCTTTCACAGGTGACAGGCCCAATAGTGGGCCTTCCGGATCATATGGGGACTCAATTTTTACCTTTCAACGCACTGCCATTCTGTTCCTATTATTGGCGGTTACCAGTTTACATCCCACTTAGACCGAGAGGTTACGCTATTCTCCACAACTTCTTCAACATCTATTGTTTGTTGACGTTTTGCTGATGGTCATTCTGACTGGTGTGAGGTGATACGTTTGTGTAGATTGGATTTGCATGCGTCTAATAATTCCTGATGTTTTGCGTGTATCAATGTCCTTTTCATTTTTTTTTAAGATTCAGCTAAACTTACAACTTCAAATTTCCTTCTTGAAAAATTTGCCGCGTTTGGATTTTTTTGGCCATTCCCTACCCCAGGACAGTTTTTGAGGGCATGAGTCATTTACAGCCCTGCAGTCCTTGTGAATATTAGTGACCATTAGCAGTGGATTTAAAGCTGCTGTTTGAGGAAACGGCCTTAAGGTGGCAGCATTTCTACGTTGCCAACTCTGCTTGCTAGGGAAACAGAACCTTGCTGCAAGTTGTGCTTTTAGGTTGCAGATTAGAGTGGAATGTGTCAGGACAAACCCCCATAAGTTTTAGCCTCCTTAATTCTTGTTTGTGTCTTTAAGTTTTCATTTTTATCAGAGCAAATTGGATTTTAAAATGTCTTTTGTTCTAGCTGCACAGAATCTTGTTCATGTACACATATACATATATCTATTGATCTTTGTGTCCTTTTCCATGTAGGTTATTGTAGAGTGTTGAATAGACCACTCTTGGTATTCCATAGGTCTTTGGGGATGATATATTTTATATGTATTAGTATATGTTTGTTAACCCCAATATCCTAATTTGTCCATTCCTCACACCTTTTCTTTGGCTTAACCATAAGTTTGTCTTCTCCATCTGAGATTGTCTTTCCCTATGGAAATATGTTCATTTTTATGAATTTTCAGATAACATAAGTGATATCGTAGAACATTTGTCTTTCGCAATCTGACTTACTTCACGTTGTGTGATTATCTCTAGGCTCATCCGTGGTGCTGCATATGCCATTCTTTTATTTTTTTTCGTGGCTAATATTCCATTCTGTACATATACCACTTCTTCTTTGTCCATTCATCTGTTTATGGAGCTTTTTTTTGCTTCCATGTCTTGGCTCTTTCAATATTGCTGCAGTGCACATTTGCCTGCCTCTGTCTTTCCGATTCTGGTGGTCTTAGGTTATAGGCCCAGAAGGTGCCCTGCCGCATCATACGGTAGCTCAATTTTTACCTTTTAAAGCAGCTGCATTCAGTTTTCATTAGTGCTGTTAGCACTTTACACCCCATCAGCAGCTAGAAGGTACACAGTTCCCTAAAACCTCTTCAGCATTTATAGTTTGTAGACTTTTTGCTGATGGTCATTTGACTGGTGTGAGCTGAAACCTTTGTGGACGTTGGATTTGCATGCAGCTAATAATTCCTTATACTGAGCTTTAGGCATGTCTTTTTTTTTTCTTTTCCTTTTTTTTTTAAAGAGTGAGTACAACTTCCCTCTCATATTGACTTCTTGAAAACTTTGTCATGTGTTGAAATTTCTTGCCTATTCCCTACCCCAGGACATTTTTTGAGGGCAGGTATCATTTACAGCCCCGCAGTCCTCGTGACTATTAAGCGACCATTAGCACTGTGTTTAAAGCTGCTGTTGTGGGAAACAGCCACAAGGCGGCAGCATTATTACGTTCTCAACTCTTGTTACTAGGGCAACAGAGTCTTCCTGGACGTCGTGTTCCTCGGTTGTAAATTAGAGTGGAATGTGCTGGGACAAGCCCCCAGAAGTTTATGTCTCCTTACTTATGTTCGTTTTTTAAATTTAATTTATATTTCTTATCGGAGGAAATTTGATTAGAGTGTTGTGATTGTCTGGCTGTACAGAATCTGGTCAATGATTCATACATATGTCTGTTCATCTTCGGATCCTGTTACCATGTATGTTATTACAGAATGTTGAGTAGACCTCCCTTGGTATTTGGTAGGTGTTTTGTCATGATATATTTTATATGTATTGGTGATTATATAATTCATATAGTTTATATGTTATATGTTTATATACATTTAACATACGTTAGTATATGTATGCTACCCCCATAATCCTAATTTATCCATCCTCCCACCTTTCATTTTGGTTAACCATTAGTTTGTTTTATCAGTCTGTGAGTGTGTTTTTCTGTGGAAATATGTTCATTGGGAGCAATCTTAGGATAACACGTATAAATGATATCATAGGATATTTGTCATTCCCTTTTGACTTACGTAACGTACTATGATTATTTCTAGGCTCATGTGTAGTCCTGCAAACGGCATTTTTCATTTTTTTCCCGAGGCTACTATTCCATTCGGTACGTATACCACTTCTTCTTTGTCCATTTATCTGTTGATGGACATTTTGTTTGCTTGCATGGCTTGGCTATTGTAAATATTGCTGCAGGGCATGTTTGCCTGTCTGTGCCTTTCCCATTCTGGTCTTCTTAGGGTATAGGCCCATTAGGGGATCGGCCGCATGATATGGTAGCTCAATTTTTACCTTTTAAACGCAGCTCCGTTCTGTTCTCATGATTAGCTGTTACCAGTTTACATCCAACCAACAGCATAGTGGGTATGCATTTCTCCCCCAACCCGTCAGCATGCATTGTTTGTAGACTTTTTACGGATGGCATTTTGAATATTGGGTGGTGAAATCTTTTTGTAGTTTGGATTTGCATCCAACCAATAATTCCTGATATTGAGCTTTTATCCATGTTCTTCTTTTTTTAAAACAACCGAGTGAGTAACACTTACCTCTTCAAATTGTTTTCTTGAAAAATTTTCCGTGTTGTGAACTTTCTTGGCCATTACCTACCCCAGGACATGTTTTGAGGACACGTGTCATTTACGGCCCTACAATTACTGTGAATCTCAAGTGACCCTTAGCCCTGTGTTTAAAGCTGCTGTTGTGGGAAACGGCCACAAGGCGGCAGCATTTCTCCATTCCCAAGTCTGGTTACTAGGGCAGCAGAGCCTTCCTGAAAGTTGTGTTCCTAGGTTGTAAATTAGAATGGGATGTGCCAGGGAAAACCCCAATAACTTTATGTCTCATTAATTGTTGTTCGTGGTTTTAATTATTTAAATTGGGGTAATGAGCAGAATAGTGTTTGTTCTGGGTGTGCACAATCAGGTTCAAATGAACATTATATATATCTACTCATGTACAGATCCTCTTCCCATGTAAATTACTATTATTTTTTTAAATAAATTTATTTTATTTATTTATTTATTTTTGGCTGAGTTGGATCTTCGTTGCTGCATGTGGGCTTTCTCCAGTTGCGGTGAGCGGGGGCTACTCTCCGTTGCGGTGCACCGGCTTCTCACTGCAGTGGCTTCTCTTGTTGCGGAGCACGGGCTCTAGGCGTGTGGGCTTCAGTAGTTGTGGCACATGGGCTCAGTAGTTATGGCTCATGGGCTCCAGAGCGTAGGCTCATTAGTTGTGGTGCACGGGCTTAGTTGCTCTGCTGCATGTGGGACCTTCCCGAACCAGGGATCGAACCTGTGTCCCCTGCATTGGCAGGTGGATTCTTAACCACGGTGCCACCAGGCAAGCCCCCGTGTAAATTATTACAGAGCGTTCAGTAGACCTCCCTTGGTATATGGTCGGTCTTTTTGATACATGTGTTTAATATGTATTTACATACGTACGGTAACCCTAATCTTAATGTATCCATTCCTCCCACCTTTCCTTTTAGATAACCATAGTTTGTTTTCTAAGTCTGTGAGAGTCTTTCTCTGTGGAAATATGTTCATACGTGTCAGTTGTTAGGTAACAGCTAGGAGTGATATCACAGGTTATTTGTCGGCTGCTTTCCGACTTACCTCATGTTCTGTGATTATCTCTAGGCTCATCTATGGTGCTGCAAAGAGCAGTGTTTCATCCTTTTCCATGGCGAATATTGCATTGTGTACATGGACCACTTCTTCTTTGTGCATTCATCTGTGGATGGACATTTTGGTTACTTCCAAGTCTTGGCAATGCTAAATATTGATGCAGTGCAGGATTGCCAGCCTGTGTCTTTTGGATTCTGGTCTTCTCAGGGATTAGGCCCAGCAGTGGGCCTACTAGATCATATGGTAGTTCAAATTTTTCCCTTTCAACGCACCTCCATTCTGTTCTCACTACTGGCTGTTACCAGTGTACATCCCACCAGCAACTAGAGGGTACACAGTTCTCTAAAACCCCTTCAGAATTTATTGTTTGTAGACTTTTTACTGATGGCATTTTGAGTGTTGGGTGGTGATACCTTTTTGTAGGTTGGATTTGCATGCGTCTAATAATTCCCGATATTGAGCTTTCATCTACTTTTTTTTTTTTAAGTAAAACAGAGAAACTCACCTCTTCAAATTGTTTCCTTGAAAAATTTGCCATGTTCTGAATTCCTGTGGCCATTACCTGCACCAGGACATTTTTTGAGGGCAGGTGTCCTTTACAGCCCTGTAGTAATTGTGAATATCACATGACCATTAGTTCTGCATTTAAAGCTGCTGTTGCAGGAAACGGCCACAAGGGGGCAGCATTTCTATATTCCCAACTCTGGTTACTAGGGCAACACAGCCTTCCTGGAAGTCCTGTTTGTAGGTTGTAAAGTAGAGTGGAATGTGCCAGGACAAACCCCCAGAAACTATGTCTACTTATTTGTTGTTGATATTCTCAGTTTAATTTTCATTTTTCTCAGAGCAAATTTGATTGCAATGTTGTGTTTGTTCTAGGTGTACAGAATGTCTTTCATTGATTCATATATCTTTTCATGTTTGGATCCTGTTCCGTAGAGATTATTACAGAATGTTGTGTAGACCTCTCTTGGTATTCGGTATGTCTGATGATTATATATTTTATAAGTATTAGCATATGTCTGTTAAACCCAATATCCTCCGTTATACATTCCTCACACCTTTCCGTTTGGTTAAGCACAAGCTTGTTTTCTGAACACGTGAGTGTCCTTCTCTGTGGAAATAGGTTCATTCCTATCAATTTTTACATAAGACCTATACGTGATATCATAGGATATGTGTCTCTCGCTTTCTGACTTACTTCAAGTTGTGTGATTGTCTGTAGCCTCGTCTATGGTGCTGCAAACGGCATTGTTTCATTCTTTTCTGTGTCTAATATTGCATTGTGTACATGGACCACTTTTTCGTCCATTCATCTGATGATGGACATTTTTGTTGCTTCCATGTCTTGGCTATTGTAAATACTGCTGCAATACACGATGTTCCATCCTGTGTCTTTTTGATGCTGGCTTTCACAGGTGACAGGCCCAATAGTGGGCCTTCCAGATCATATGGGGACTCAATTTTTACCTTTCAACGCACTGCCATTCTGTTCCTATTATTGGCGGTTACCAGTTTACATCCCACTTAGACCGAGAGGTTACGCTATTCTCCACAACTTCTTCAACATCTATTGTTTGTTGACGTTTTGCTGATGGTCATTCTGACTGGTGTGAGGTGATACGTTTGTGTAGATTGGATTTGCATGCGTCTAATAATTCCTGATGTTTTGCGTGTATCAATGTCCTTTTCATTTTTTTTTAAGATTCAGCTAAACTTACAACTTCAAATTTCCTTCTTGAAAAATTTGCCGCGTTTGGATTTTTTTGGCCATTCCCTACCCCAGGACAGTTTTTGAGGGCATGAGTCATTTACAGCCCTGCAGTCCTTGTGAATATTAGTGACCATTAGCAGTGGATTTAAAGCTGCTGTTTGAGGAAACGGCCTTAAGGTGGCAGCATTTCTACGTTGCCAACTCTGCTTGCTAGGGAAACAGAACCTTGCTGCAAGTTGTGCTTTTAGGTTGCAGATTAGAGTGGAATGTGTCAGGACAAACCCCCATAAGTTTTAGCCTCCTTAATTCTTGTTTGTGTCTTTAAGTTTTCATTTTTATCAGAGCAAATTGGATTTTAAAATGTCTTTTGTTCTAGCTGCACAGAATCTTGTTCATGTACACATATACATATATCTATTGATCTTTGTGTCCTTTTCCATGTAGGTTATTGTAGAGTGTTGAATAGACCACTCTTGGTATTCCATAGGTCTTTGGGGATGATATATTTTATATGTATTAGTATATGTTTGTTAACCCCAATATCCTAATTTGTCCATTCCTCACACCTTTTCTTTGGCTTAACCATAAGTTTGTCTTCTCCATCTGAGATTGTCTTTCCCTATGGAAATATGTTCATTTTTATGAATTTTCAGATAACATAAGTGATATCGTAGAACATTTGTCTTTCGCAATCTGACTTACTTCACGTTGTGTGATTATCTCTAGGCTCATCCGTGGTGCTGCATATGCCATTCTTTTATTTTTTTTCGTGGCTAATATTCCATTCTGTACATATACTACTTCTTCTTTGTCCATTCATCTGTTTATGGAGCTTTTTTTTGCTTCCATGTCTTGGCTCTTTCAATATTGCTGCAGTGCACATTTGCCTGCCTCTGTCTTTCCGATTCTGGTGGTCTTAGGTTATAGGCCCAGAAGGTGCCCTGCCGCATCATACGGTAGCTCAATTTTTACCTTTTAAAGCAGCTGCATTCAGTTTTCATTAGTGCTGTTAGCACTTTACACCCCATCAGCAGCTAGAAGGTACACAGTTCCCTAAAACCTCTTCAGCATTTATAGTTTGTAGACTTTTTGCTGATGGTCATTTGACTGGTGTGAGCTGAAACCTTTGTGGACGTTGGATTTGCATGCAGCTAATAATTCCTTATACTGAGCTTTAGGCATGTCTTTTTTTTCCTTTTCCTTTTTTTTTTAAAGAGTGAGTACAACTTCCCTCTCATATTGACTTCTTGAAAACTTTGTCATGTGTTGAAATTTCTTGCCTATTCCCTACCCCAGGACATTTTTTGAGGGCAGGTATCATTTACAGCCCCGCAGTCCTCGTGACTATTAAGCGACCATTAGCACTGTGTTTAAAGCTGCTGTTGTGGGAAACAGCCACAAGGCGGCAGCATTATTACGTTCTCAACTCTTGTTACTAGGGCAACAGAGTCTTCCTGGACGTCGTGTTCCTCGGTTGTAAATTAGAGTGGAATGTGCTGGGACAAGCCCCCAGAAGTTTATGTCTCCTTACTTATGTTCGTTTTTTAAATTTAATTTATATTTCTTATCGGAGGAAATTTGATTAGAGTGTTGTGATTGTCTGGCTGTACAGAATCTGGTCAATGATTCATACATATGTCTGTTCATCTTCGGATCCTGTTACCATGTATGTTATTACAGAATGTTGAGTAGACCTCCCTTGGTATTTGGTAGGTGTTTTGTCATGATATATTTTATATGTATTGGTGATTATATAATTCATATAGTTTATATGTTATATGTTTATATACATTTAACATACGTTAGTATATGTATGCTAATTTCCTAATAATCCTAATTTATCCATCCTCCCACCTTTCATTTTGGTTAACCATTAGTTTGTTTTATCAGTCTGTGAGTGTGTTTTTCTGTGGAAATATGTTCATTGGGAGCAATCTTAGGATAACACGTATAAATGATATCATAGGATATTTGTCATTCCCTTTTGACTTACGTAACGTACTATGATTATTTCTAGGCTCATGTGTAGTCCTGCAAACGGCATTTTTCATTTTTTTCCCGAAGCTACTATTCCATTCGGTACGTATACCACTTCTTCTTTGTCCATTTATCTGTTGATGGACATTTTGTTTGCTTGCATGGCTTGGCTATTGTAAATATTGCTGCAGGGCATGTTTGCCTGTCTGTGCCTTTCCCATTCTGGTCTTCTTAGGGTATAGGCCCATTAGGGGATCGGCCGCATGATATGGTAGCTCAATTTTTACCTTTTAAACGCAGCTCCGTTCTGTTCTCATGATTAGCTGTTACCAGTTTACATCCAACCAACAGCATAGTGGGTATGCATTTCTCCCCCAACCCGTCAGCATGCATTGTTTGTAGACTTTTTACGGATGGCATTTTGAATATTGGGTGGTGAAATCTTTTTGTAGTTTGGATTTGCATCCAACCAATAATTCCTGATATTGAGCTTTTATCCATGTTCTTCTTTTTTTAAAACAACCGAGTGAGTAACACTTACCTCTTCAAATTGTTTTCTTGAAAAATTTTCCGTGTTGTGAACTTTCTTGGCCATTACCTACCCCAGGACATGTTTTGAGGACACGTGTCATTTACGGCCCTACAATTACTGTGAATCTCAAGTGACCCTTAGCCCTGTGTTTAAAGCTGCTGTTGTGGGAAACGGCCACAAGGCGGCAGCATTTCTCCATTCCCAAGTCTGGTTACTAGGGCAGCAGAGCCTTCCTGAAAGTTGTGTTCCTAGGTTGTAAATTAGAATGGGATGTGCCAGGGAAAACCCCAATAACTTTATGTCTCATTAATTGTTGTTCGTGGTTTTAATTATTTAAATTGGGGTAATGAGCAGAATAGTGTTTGTTCTGGGTGTGCACAATCAGGTTCAATTGAACATTATATATATCTACTCATGTACAGATCCTCTTCCCATGTAAATTACTATTATTTTTTTAAATAAATTTATTTTATTTATTTATTTATTTTTGGCTGAGTTGGATCTTCGTTGCTGCATGTGGGCTTTCTCCAGTTGCGGTGAGCGGGGGCTACTCTCCGTTGCGGTGCACCGGCTTCTCACTGCAGTGGCTTCTCTTGTTGCGGAGCACGGGCTCTAGGCGTGTGGGCTTCAGTAGTTGTGGCGCATGGGCTCAGTAGTTATGGCTCATGGGCTCCAGAGCGTAGGCTCATTAGTTGTGGTGCACGGGCTTAGTTGCTCTGCTGCATGTGGGACCTTCCCGAACCAGGGATCGAACCTGTGTCCCCTGCATTGGCAGGTGGATTCTTAACCACGGTGCCACCAGGCAAGCCCCCGTGTAAATTATTACAGAGCGTTCAGTAGACCTCCCTTGGTATATGGTCGGTCTTTTTGATACGTGTGTTTAATATGTATTTGTATACGTACGGTAACCCTAATCTTAATGTATCCATTCCTCCCACCTTTCCTTTTAGATAACCATAGTTTGTTTTCTAAGTCTGTGAGAGTCTTTCTCTGTGGAAATATGTTCATACGTGTCAGTTGTTAGGTAACAGCTAGGAGTGATATCACAGGTTATTTGTCGGCTGCTTTCCGACTTACCTCATGTTCTGTGATTATCTCTAGGCTCATCTATGGTGCTGCAAAGAGCAGTGTTTCATCCTTTTCCATGGCGAATATTGCATTGTGTACATGGACCACTTCTTCTTTGTGCATTCATCTGTGGATGGACATTTTGGTTACTTCCAAGTCTTGGCAATGCTAAATATTGATGCAGTGCAGGATTGCCAGCCTGTGTCTTTTGGATTCTGGTCTTCTCAGGGATTAGGCCCAGCAGTGGGCCTACTAGATCATATGGTAGTTCAAATTTTTCCCTTTCAACGCACCTCCATTCTGTTCTCACTACTGGCTGTTACCAGTGTACATCCCACCAGCAACTAGAGGGTACACAGTTCTCTAAAACCCCTTCAGAATTTATTGTTTGTAGACTTTTTACTGATGGCATTTTGAGTGTTGGGTGGTGATACCTTTTTGTAGGTTGGATTTGCATGCGTCTAATAATTCCCGATATTGAGCTTTCATCTACGTTTTTTTTTTTAAGTAAAACAGAGAAACTCACCTCTTCAAATTGTTTCCTTGAAAAATTTGCCATGTTCTCAATTCCTGTGGCCATTACCTGCACCAGGACATTTTTTGAGGGCAGGTGTCCTTTACAGCCCTGTAGTAATTGTGAATATCACATGACCATTAGTTCTGCATTTAAAGCTGCTGTTGCAGGAAACGGCCACAAGGGGGCAGCATTTCTATATTCCCAACTCTGGTTACTAGGGCAACACAGCCTTCCTGGAAGTCCTGTTTGTAGGTTGTAAAGTAGAGTGGAATGTGCCAGGGCAAACCCCCAGAAACTATGTCTACTTATTTGTTGTTGATATTCTCAGTTTAATTTTCATTTTTCTCAGAGCAAATTTGATTGCAATGTTGTGTTTGTTCTAGGTGTACAGAATGTCTTTCATTGATTCATATATCTTTTCATGTTTGGATCCTGTTCCGTAGAGATTATTACAGAATGTTGTGTAGACCTCTCTTGGTATTCGGTATGTCTGATGATTATATATTTTATAAGTATTAGCATATGTCTGTTAAACCCAATATCCTCCGTTATACATTCCTCACACCTTTCCGTTTGGTTAAGCACAAGCTTGTTTTCTGAACACGTGAGTGTCCTTCTCTGTGGAAATAGGTTCATTCCTATCAATTTTTACATAAGACCTATACGTGATATCATAGGATATGTGTCTCTCGCTTTCTGACTTACTTCAAGTTGTGTGATTGTCTGTAGCCTCGTCTATGGTGCTGCAAACGGCATTGTTTCATTCTTTTCTGTGTCTAATATTGCATTGTGTACATGGACCACTTTTTCGTCCATTCATCTGATGATGGACATTTTTGTTGCTTCCATGTCTTGGCTATTGTAAATACTGCTGCAATACACGATGTTCCATCCTGTGTCTTTTTGATGCTGGCTTTCACAGGTGACAGGCCCAATAGTGGGCCTTCCAGATCATATGGGGACTCAATTTTTACCTTTCAACGCACTGCCATTCTGTTCCTATTATTGGCGGTTACCAGTTTACATCCCACTTAGACCGAGAGGTTACGCTATTCTCCACAACTTCTTCAACATCTATTGTTTGTTGACGTTTTGCTGATGGTCATTCTGACTGGTGTGAGGTGATACGTTTGTGTAGATTGGATTTGCATGCGTCTAATAATTCCTGATGTTTTGCGTGTATCAATGTCCTTTTCATTTTTTTTTAAGATTCAGCTAAACTTACAACTTCAAATTTCCTTCTTGAAAAATTTGCCGCGTTTGGATTTTTTTGGCCATTCCCTACCCCAGGACAGTTTTTGAGGGCATGAGTCATTTACAGCCCTGCAGTCCTTGTGAATATTAGTGACCATTAGCAGTGGATTTAAAGCTGCTGTTTGAGGAAACGGCCTTAAGGTGGCAGCATTTCTACGTTGCCAACTCTGCTTGCTAGGGAAACAGAACCTTGCTGCAAGTTGTGCTTTTAGGTTGCAGATTAGAGTGGAATGTGTCAGGACAAACCCCCATAAGTTTTAGCCTCCTTAATTCTTGTTTGTGTCTTTAAGTTTTCATTTTTATCAGAGCAAATTGGATTTTAAAATGTCTTTTGTTCTAGCTGCACAGAATCTTGTTCATGTACACATATACATATATCTATTGATCTTTGTGTCCTTTTCCATGTAGGTTATTGTAGAGTGTTGAATAGACCACTCTTGGTATTCCATAGGTCTTTGGGGATGATATATTTTATATGTATTAGTATATGTTTGTTAACCCCAATATCCTAATTTGTCCATTCCTCACACCTTTTCTTTGGCTTAACCATAAGTTTGTCTTCTCCATCTGAGATTGTCTTTCCCTATGGAAATATGTTCATTTTTATGAATTTTCAGATAACATAAGTGATATCGTAGAACATTTGTCTTTCGCAATCTGACTTACTTCACGTTGTGTGATTATCTCTAGGCTCATCCGTGGTGCTGCATATGCCATTCTTTTATTTTTTTTCGTGGCTAATATTCCATTCTGTACATATACCACTTCTTCTTTGTCCATTCATCTGTTTATGGAGCTTTTTTTTGCTTCCATGTCTTGGCTCTTTCAATATTGCTGCAGTGCACATTTGCCTGCCTCTGTCTTTCCGATTCTGGTGGTCTTAGGTTATAGGCCCAGAAGGTGCCCTGCCGCATCATACGGTAGCTCAATTTTTACCTTTTAAAGCAGCTGCATTCAGTTTTCATTAGTGCTGTTAGCACTTTACACCCCATCAGCAGCTAGAAGGTACACAGTTCCCTAAAACCTCTTCAGCATTTATAGTTTGTAGACTTTTTGCTGATGGTCATTTGACTGGTGTGAGCTGAAACCTTTGTGGACGTTGGATTTGCATGCAGCTAATAATTCCTTATACTGAGCTTTAGGCATGTCTTTTTTTTCCTTTTCCTTTTTTTTTTAAAGAGTGAGTACAACTTCCCTCTCATATTGACTTCTTGAAAACTTTGTCATGTGTTGAAATTTCTTGCCTATTCCCTACCCCAGGACATTTTTTGAGGGCAGGTATCATTTACAGCCCCGCAGTCCTCGTGACTATTAAGCGACCATTAGCACTGTGTTTAAAGCTGCTGTTGTGGGAAACAGCCACAAGGCGGCAGCATTATTACGTTCTCAACTCTTGTTACTAGGGCAACAGAGTCTTCCTGGACGTCGTGTTCCTCGGTTGTAAATTAGAGTGGAATGTGCTGGGACAAGCCCCCAGAAGTTTATGTCTCCTTACTTATGTTCGTTTTTTAAATTTAATTTATATTTCTTATCGGAGGAAATTTGATTAGAGTGTTGTGATTGTCTGGCTGTACAGAATCTGGTCAATGATTCATACATATGTCTGTTCATCTTCGGATCCTGTTACCATGTATGTTATTACAGAATGTTGAGTAGACCTCCCTTGGTATTTGGTAGGTGTTTTGTCATGATATATTTTATATGTATTGGTGATTATATAATTCATATAGTTTATATGTTATATGTTTATATACATTTAACATACGTTAGTATATGTATGCTAATTTCCTAATAATCCTAATTTATCCATCCTCCCACCTTTCATTTTGGTTAACCATTAGTTTGTTTTATCAGTCTGTGAGTGTGTTTTTCTGTGGAAATATGTTCATTGGGAGCAATCTTAGGATAACACGTATAAATGATATCATAGGATATTTGTCATTCCCTTTTGACTTACGTAACGTACTATGATTATTTCTAGGCTCATGTGTAGTCCTGCAAACGGCATTTTTCATTTTTTTCCCGAGGCTACTATTCCATTCGGTACGTACACCACTTCTTCTTTGTCCATTTATCTGTTGATGGACATTTTGTTTGCTTGCATGGCTTGGCTATTGTAAATATTGCTGCAGGGCATGTTTGCCTGTCTGTGCCTTTCCCATTCTGGTCTTCTTAGGGTATAGGCCCATTAGGGGATCGGCCGCATGATATGGTAGCTCAATTTTTACCTTTTAAACGCAGCTCCGTTCTGTTCTCATGATTAGCTGTTACCAGTTTACATCCAACCAACAGCATAGTGGGTATGCATTTCTCCCCCAACCCGTCAGCATGCATTGTTTGTAGACTTTTTACGGATGGCATTTTGAATATTGGGTGGTGAAATCTTTTTGTAGTTTGGATTTGCATCCAACCAATAATTCCTGATATTGAGCTTTTATCCATGTTCTTCTTTTTTTAAAACAACCGAGTGAGTAACACTTACCTCTTCAAATTGTTTTCTTGAAAAATTTTCCGTGTTGTGAACTTTCTTGGCCATTACCTACCCCAGGACATGTTTTGAGGACACGTGTCATTTACGGCCCTACAATTACTGTGAATCTCAAGTGACCCTTAGCCCTGTGTTTAAAGCTGCTGTTGTGGGAAACGGCCACAAGGCGGCAGCATTTCTCCATTCCCAAGTCTGGTTACTAGGGCAGCAGAGCCTTCCTGAAAGTTGTGTTCCTAGGTTGTAAATTAGAATGGGATGTGCCAGGGAAAACCCCAATAACTTTATGTCTCATTAATTGTTGTTCGTGGTTTTAATTTTTTAAATTGGGGTAATGAGCAGAATAGTGTTTGTTCTGGGTGTGCACAATCAGGTTCAATTGAACATTATATATATCTACTCATGTACAGATCCTCTTCCCATGTAAATTACTATTATTTTTTTAAATAAATTTATTTTATTTATTTATTTATTTTTGGCTGAGTTGGATCTTCGTTGCTGCATGTGGGCTTTCTCCAGTTGCGGTGAGCGGGGGCTACTCTCCGTTGCGGTGCACCGGCTTCTCACTGCAGTGGCTTCTCTTGTTGCGGAGCACGGGCTCTAGGCGTGTGGGCTTCAGTAGTTGTGGCGCATGGGCTCAGTAGTTATGGCTCATGGGCTCCAGAGCGTAGGCTCATTAGTTGTGGTGCACGGGCTTAGTTGCTCTGCTGCATGTGGGACCTTCCCGAACCAGGGATCGAACCTGTGTCCCCTGCATTGGCAGGTGGATTCTTGACCACGGTGCCACCAGGCAAGCCCCCGTGTAAATTATTACAGAGCGTTCAGTAGACCTCCCTTGGTATATGGTCGGTCTTTTTGATACGTGTGTTTAATATGTATTTGCATACGTACGGTAACCCTAATCTTAATGTATCCATTCCTCCCACCTTTCCTTTTAGATAACCATAGTTTGTTTTCTAAGTCTGTGAGAGTCTTTCTCTGTGGAAATATGTTCATACATGTCAGTTGTTAGGTAACAGCTAGGAGTGATATCACAGGTTATTTGTCGGCTGCTTTCCGACTTACCTCATGTTCTGTGATTATCTCTAGGCTCATCTATGGTGCTGCAAAGAGCAGTGTTTCATCCTTTTCCATGGCGAATATTGCATTGTGTACATGGACCACTTCTTCTTTGTGCATTCATCTGTGGATGGACATTTTGGTTACTTCCAAGTCTTGGCAATGCTAAATATTGATGCAGTGCAGGATTGCCAGCCTGTGTCTTTTGGATTCTGGTCTTCTCAGGGATTAGGCCCAGCAGTGGGCCTACTAGATCATATGGTAGTTCAAATTTTTCCCTTTCAACGCACCTCCATTCTGTTCTCACTACTGGCTGTTACCAGTGTACATCCCACCAGCAACTAGAGGGTACACAGTTCTCTAAAACCCCTTCAGAATTTATTGTTTGTAGACTTTTTACTGATGGCATTTTGAGTGTTGGGTGGTGATACCTTTTTGTAGGTTGGATTTGCATGCGTCTAATAATTCCCGATATTGAGCTTTCATCTACGTTTTTTTTTTTAAGTAAAACAGAGAAACTCACCTCTTCAAATTGTTTCCTTGAAAAATTTGCCATGTTCTCAATTCCTGTGGCCATTACCTGCACCAGGACATTTTTTGAGGGCAGGTGTCCTTTACAGCCCTGTAGTAATTGTGAATATCACATGACCATTAGTTCTGCATTTAAAGCTGCTGTTGCAGGAAACAGCCACAAGGGGGCAGCATTTCTATATTCCCAACTCTGGTTACTAGGGCAACACAGCCTTCCTGGAAGTCCTGTTTGTAGGTTGTAAAGTAGAGTGGAATGTGCCAGGGCAAACCCCCAGAAACTATGTCTACTTATTTGTTGTTGATATTCTCAGTTTAATTTTCATTTTTCTCAGAGCAAATTTGATTGCAATGTTGTGTTTGTTCTAGGTGTACAGAATGTCTTTCATTGATTCATATATCTTTTCATGTTTGGATCCTGTTCCGTAGAGATTATTACAGAATGTTGTGTAGACCTCTCTTGGTATTCGGTATGTCTGATGATTATATATTTTATAAGTATTAGCATATGTCTGTTAAACCCAATATCCTCCGTTATACATTCCTCACACCTTTCCGTTTGGTTAAGCACAAGCTTGTTTTCTGAACACGTGAGTGTCCTTCTCTGTGGAAATAGGTTCATTCCTATCAATTTTTACATAAGACCTATACGTGATATCATAGGATATGTGTCTCTCGCTTTCTGACTTACTTCAAGTTGTGTGATTGTGTGTAGCCTCGTCTATGGTGCTGCAAACGGCATTGTTTCATTCTTTTCTGTGTCTAATATTGCATTGTGTACATGGACCACTTTTTCGTCCATTCATCTGATGATGGACATTTTTGTTGCTTCCATGTCTTGGCTATTGTAAATACTGCTGCAATACACGATGTTCCATCCTGTGTCTTTTTGATGCTGGCTTTCACAGGTGACAGGCCCAATAGTGGGCCTTCCGGATCATATGGGGACTCAATTTTTACCTTTCAACGCACTGCCATTCTGTTCCTATTATTGGCGGTTACCAGTTTACATCCCACTTAGACCGAGAGGTTACGCTATTCTCCACAACTTCTTCAACATCTATTGTTTGTTGACGTTTTGCTGATGGTCATTCTGACTGGTGTGAGGTGATACGTTTGTGTAGATTGGATTTGCATGCGTCTAATAA